>NC_141879.1:662167693-662473034 GCF_056163025.1 Triticum urartu
TCCAAGAGGAGCAAGCCTACTGAGCCGGTGACCTCCGTCCAACCGGAGGCACCGGAGAATTTGCTGGAGGTGCTTAACGGCGCTTCCATCGACGAGGAGCACCGCACTATTATGAGTGCGGTGATCCAGAAGTTTCAGTCCGCCAAGAGCAGACTAACTGAAGCCTGTGCCAGCCTTCTAACAGGCTTTGAGGTAAGTAAAGAATATGTAAAAATATTACCGCATAGACAGTAGCCCCTGATGCTTTGTTCGGCGTTCGGAAAGAAAAGCCGAATAGAGGATCTAATAACATTCGCAGGAGTCTAACATAATCAGGTCAATATGCGTATGCAGGCTTCGCTGCTGGCCTCCGTCGCACTGACTGCGAAGGTGGATACGCTGAAGCAAAACCTCGCGTGGTCCCAGAATGAGCTCGGCCATGCCAAGAGGCAACTCAAGGAGAAGGAAGGTAAGTAATACCTTGCGCAAGTATATAGAGAAGATGTGGTTGCAAAAAATGACAGGATCAACGTGCTATTATAGGGGCCACGACCGAGGTGGCAACCCTTAAGAAAGCGTTGTCTGAGGCTGAAAACAGAGCGGCCGTGGAGCGCACAGAGAGAGGGAAGCAGGAGGCGCGGGTGGAGGAGGTGCAGAAAGAGCTCCAGGCTCTCGTGAAAAAACACAAGAGTTTGGAGCTTGACTCGAAGATGCAAGCGTCCGAGCTTGAGGCAGCCCTCGAAAGCGCGAAGTCTGTCAAGGCCAAAGCCCAGAAAGCCCTCCAAGAAATTGAAGCGTTGAAGAAGATAGCGGTGGGTAAGGCATTCATTATGCAAAGCAAGCACGTGAAAGTGAATTACTTGTTACTTACCCGAGTCCGGAGCTCTCCAGGAGCATTCGCAGATTTGCCCCGCAGTGCGTCTAATGTCGCCGCCTACTATTGAGCCAAGGAGGGGAGCTCAACGGAGAAGGTGTTCTGGTCTCAGTATGCTGAGGCCGGACACCTGGTGCCTTTGAGTGACCAGCTGAAGCAAATGGTCGAGCTCCATAAGGTGGCCGAACAGGCCATAAAGGTCCTCATAGTTTGGCTTTGGCCTGGAGAGGCTCTGCCTGGGAGCTACTTCGGGCTGGTGAGGCGGCTGGTGGATGCCTGTCCACGGCTTGAAGTAATCAAGCGCTCTGTCTGCATCGAAGGTGCCCGTAGGGCGCTTGCCCGTGCTAAAGTGCATTGGGGCAAGATGGATGCGAAGAAGCTGGTGAAGGACGGGCCGCCGCCGGGCAAGGAGCATCGCGTCCCGGAAGCGTATTATGAGGGCGTCCTGAAGGGTGTCCGCCTTATAGCGGATGAATGCTCCAAAGATGTAATTTTTGAGTAAACTCGCATTTGTGATCCTGTACGTTGAAAACTTGTTCATATGCGCTAATCAACGCTTTTGAATTCAAAATATTACCTTCTGTGCGGCCGTTTATCAAATTTGAGAGATGGCGAGTCGTCGGCTTCTGCCCCCATGCCACGAGTGCTGGGGTGTTCGGGATAAACATGAGCGCTCTTTTTCCCATTCTTGGATCCTTCGAGGGAGGCGCTCAACACAACGAACAAGGCAATCGGACTATAATGCTTGAACACTCTCACTTAGCCATAGAATTCTATAATTTTAAATTTTGGCGAAGCCCCTAGTGTTCGGAAGACCGAGTTCGGGGCGCTATCCACGCCTAGGCCGGACAAAGCCGACTCCTCGCTCTAAGCGGCATAAGTCTTTAGGGACTCGAAAACCTCTCGAACAGCGGCCAGCTCTCGCCTCATCATGACGGTCAGTTTTAGCTTTCTCGACTGAGGTGCTTAGCCCAGCTCAACTGGGGCACAATAGCAGTAGTTCTCCTAGTGCTACCTTAGCCGATATAACGGAACGTAAGGTACCAAAACATAGGAGCCGGGCAAACCCAACTATTGACCCAAGACATGATTCGGAGCCGATGCATATAATGCTATAAGTTCGAGGTGCCGCACTTGTGAAAGTGTTCGGACTTGTCACACCGTATTGTGGGGTACTTAAGCCCCTGGCGTATTGGTCGTACCAAAGTGTACGAGTGCAACATGTCATTAATGAACATATATTCGTAAAAAAGAGTAACGCAATAATAGACGGAAGCTATGCATTGTTTATTTAAAAAAGCTGTGATCAAAGCAGAACGATACAAATAGTGCAATAGGCAAAAGATGGGACTATTTAACATGTCCTTTCCAGGGGCGAGCTGCAGAATGGTATGTGAAACAGGTATACTGCTCATTATAGAGACCACCTTAGAGTTCCATAGTGCGGCGTAGCTTTGTGCTTCCCTGGTTGTATCGTTTGTGCGGCAATTGTACTGCTGGACAAGCCTTCCGAAGAATGGAGTCCTGAAAATAAGAGAAAATTAAGAAATCGGCAGCCCCTAGTGCGGTTTAAGCCGCGTTTCAAGCGTGCCGTGATGGTGCCCCTCCCCCTGTGCCCATGGTATTTCCAGAGCGTAGTTATGTACGCGCAACACTGGTTTCGCAAGTTCGCGAGGGCTGGGGTTGGGGCCGCATTGCTACGCTTGCTCGGACCGTGCCAGGCGGTCTTGTTGTAGGTTACTCCGGGCGCGCTTGACGGTGTCCAGACGTTTAATGGCCGGACTAGAGAATTTCCTTGAGAGGCTGCTTTGTACTTCCGCTGCGATAGCCACCGTATGCTCCTCCATTCGGAGAGAGCGTTCGGTGTTTCCATTGACCGTGATGACTCCTCGAGGGCCTGGCATCTTGAGCTTGAGGTATGCGTAGTGCAACACCGCATTGAACTTTGCAAATGTGGTTCGCCCGAGCAGTGTGTGATAGCCACTGCGGAACGGGACTATGTCGAAGATTAACTCCTCACTTCGGAAATTATCCGGAGATCCGAAGACCACTTCAAGTGTAACTGAGCATGTACAGTTGGCCTCTACACCTGGTATGACGCCTTTAAAGGTCGTTTTAGTGGGTTTAATCCTCGAGGGATCGATGCCCATTTTCCGCACTGTATCCTGGTAAAGCAGGTTCAGGCTGCTGCCGCCGTCCATAAGGACTCTAGTGAGGTGAAATCCGTCAATAATTGGGTCTTGAACCAATGCGGCGAATCCGCCATGACGGATGCTAGTGGGGTGGTCCCTTCGATCAAAAGTGATCGGGCAGGAAGACCATGGGTTGAACTTTGGGGCGACTGGCTCCATCGCGTATACGTCCCTTAGCACACGCTTCCGCTCCCTCTTGGGGACGCGGGTTGTGTATATCATGTTCACTGTCCGCACTTGTGGGGGAAAACCTTTCAGTCCACTGTTGTTCGGCGGCCGGGGCTCCTCCTCGTCATCGCTATGCAGCCCCTTGTCTCTGCTTTCGGCATTTAACTTGCCTTCCTGCTTGAACACCCAACAATCCCTGTTGGTGTGATTGGTTGGTTTTTCGGGGGTGCCATGTATCTGGCATGAGCGGTCGAGTATTCGGTCCAAACTGGACGGGCCCGGACTTTTTCTTTTGAATGGCTTTTTCCGCTGACCGGGTTTAGAGCCTTTGAATCCGGCATTAACTGTCGTATCCTCAGCATTGTCGCCGTTACTGCGGCGCTTTTGCTTGTTGCGACGCGACCTGCCACTGCTGTCCTTGGTATCCGAATTACCAGGGCTCTTGGTCATGTTATTGCTGCGAGCTAGCCAGCTGTCTTCTCCTGCGCAAAAGCGTGTCATAAGTATCGTGAGGGCTGCCATAGATTTCGGCTTTTCCCGTCCTAGGTGCCGTGCAAGCCACTCGTCGCGGATGTTATGCTTGAAGGCTGCTAGGGCCTCTGCGTCCGGACAGTCGACGATTTGATTTTTCTTGGTTAGGAACCGTGTCCAGAAATGTCTGGCCGATTCCTCTGGCTGCTGAATTATGTGGCTTAGGTCATCGGCGTCTGGTGGTCGCACATAAGTGCCCTGGATATTGTCGAGGAATGCGGCTTCCAGGTCCTCCCAACAACCAATTGATTCTGCTGGCAAGCTGTTAAGACAATGATGAGCTGGTCCTTTAAGCTTGAGTGGGAGGTATTTGATGGCGTGTAGGTCATCACCGCGGGCCATGTGGATATGAAGGAGGTAGTCCTCAATCCATACCGCAGGATCTGTTGTGCCATTGTATGATTCGATGTTCACGGGTTTGAAACCCTCGGGGATTTGATGATCCATTACTTCATCTGTGAAGCATAGTGAGTGTGCGGCGCCTCTGTATTGGGCTATATCACGAAGCAGCTCAAACGAGCTTTGTCTACTGTGTTCGGCCCGGCCGGATTTACTGTATCCAGCGTGACGAGTACCGTCTCGTGCCGTGGGGCGCCCATGTGATCCGTAGATCGATCTTGTTTGCCTTCCCTTGTCCTCCAATATGTCTCGCAGGTCTGGCGCATTTTCCCATGCCTTGGTATTTTTTTGAGCGGCATCGGGGTGCAGCTTGAGTGGAGGGCCGAGAGGCCTCTCTGTCGCAGCCACGGTGTGGCCGGTCGGCCGCATCATGCGCTGGTGATGTAGGTTTAGGTGCTTCCTCCTCTAATAGGGGTAGCAACCTGCGCTTTGGGTAGCTCTTGGAGGGGCGTTCGAGTTCATAATCTTCGGCCGCAAGGACTTTAGTCCATCTGTCGGCTAGCAAATCTTGATCAGCTCTAAGTTGTTGCTTTTTTTTCTTGAGGCTGCTCGCCGTGGCCATAAGCCTGCGTTTGAAACGCTCTTGTTCGACGGGATCCTCCGACACGACAAATTCGTCGTCGTCAAGGCTTGCCTCGTCTTTGGAGGGAGGCATATAATTATCGTCCTCGACCTCTCTGTCTGCCGCTCTCTCATGAGGGCTAGCTTCTCCATCCTCCTGTGCTGAATCTTGCTGGAGGTGGTTGTCTTTGACACTGTCCAGGGTGTTATTATCTCCCGTGCCGGAATCACCGTTTTTGCTTTGGCGGGGTTTAGAGCGGCGCCGCTGACGTCGGCGCTTAGGCTGCTTCTTGGAGGGGTCATCCTCCGCTGTTCTATCACCATTGCCTTCTTTTGGGGTGTCCACCATGTATATATCATACGACGAGGTGGCTTTCCAGTGCCCTATAGGCGCTGGTTCTTGACTGTCTCCTGCATCGGCGTCCATACCGTCGATGTCTTCGGAGTCGAAGTCGAGCATGTCGGTTAAATCATCGACAGTGGCTACGAAGTGGGTGGTGGGTGGGCTTTGAATTTCTTCATCATCCGCATCCCAACCTTGCTGACCATAGTCCGGCCAGGGCTCTCCTGATAAAGAGAGAGACTTTAGTGAATTCAGAATATCGCCGAAGGGCGAGTGCTGAAAGATGTCCGCGGCGGTGAACTCCATGATCGGCGCCCAATCGAGTTCGATCGGTAGGGGCGCGGAGTGCTCGGAGTCTGGAGAGGAGTCCGGCTCCTTGGAGTCATGGGCTTCGTAGAGAATAGGGCTGGTGTTCGGCTCGATCGCCGTAGAAATTGCAGCCCCCGAGGCGGTGTCCAACCACCCATCCTCGATTGGCGCAGTTGGCTCCGAATTAAGGGTCGGAGCTGATGCGGGTGCGGCCTCCAGGGCACTGTTCGGCGGCAGAGCTAGATCATGCCCATCGTGACAGTGGGCGCGCTCGGCTGCGGCTCGAATCCGTCGAAGATCAAGTCTCCGCGGAGGTCGGCCGTGTAGCTCAAACTTCCAAATCTGACCTGATGGCCAGGGGCATAGCTTTCGATCTGCTCCAGATGACCAAGCGAATTGGCCCGCAGTGCAAAGCCGCCGAATACGAAGATCTATCCGGGGAGAAAGGTCTCACCCTGGATTGCATCGCTATTGATGATCGGAGAAGCCATCGGGCCTAAAAGTGATGACACAGAGGAACTCTCAATGAAAGCACCAATGTCGGTGTCAAAACCGGCGGATCTCGGGTTTGGGGTCCCGAACTGTGCGTCTAGGCGGATGGTAACATGAGACAAGGGACACGATGTTTTTACCCAGGTTCGGGCCCTCTCGATGGAGGTAAAACCCTACTCCTGCTTGATTAATATTGATGATATGGGTAGTACAAGAGTAGATCTACCACGAGATCAAGGAGGCTAAACCCTAGAAGCTAGCTTATGGTATGATTGTTGTTCGTCCTACGGACTAAAACCCTTCGGTTTATATAGACATTGGAGAGGGCTAGGGTTACACAGAGTCGGTTACAATGGTAGGAGATCTACATATCCGTATCGCCAAGCTTGCCTTCCACGCCAAGGAAAGTCCCTTCCGGACACGGGGCGAAGTCTTCAATCTTGTATCTTCATAGTCCAGGAGTCCGGCCGAAGGTATAGTCCGGCTATCCGGACACCCCCTAATCCAGGACTCCCTCAGTGCCCCAAAGTTTCTACCGGAGAGTCGGGACGAAAATGTGTGCCAACCCCTATGCATAAGTTCACAAGGTATTGGAACCCGCAAGTTGATCACCAAAATATACATCAAGTAGATCACGTGAATATCCCATTGTCACCACAGATAAGCACATGCAAGACATACATCAAGTGTTCTCAAATCCTTAAAGACTCAATCCGATAAGATAACTTCAAAGGGAAAACTCAATCCATTACAAGAGAGTAGAGGGGGAGAAGCATCATAAGATCCAACTATAATAGCAAAGCTCGCGGTACATCAAGATCGTGTCAAATCAAGAACACGAGAGAGAGAGAGAGATATCAAACGCATAGCTACTGGTACATACCCTCAGCCCCGAGGGTGAACTACTCCCTCCTCGTCATGGATAGCACCGGGATAATGAAGATGGCCACCGGTGATGGATCCCCCCTCCGGCAGGGTGACGGAACGGGTCTAGATTGGTTTTCGGTGGCTACGGAGGCTTGCGGCGGCGGAACTCCCGATCTAGGTTATTTTCTGGAAGTTTGGGGATATATAAGAGGCGTTGGCGTCGGGAACAACTCAGGGTAGTCCACGAGGCGGCCACGAGGCAGGGGGCGCGCCCAAGGGGGTAGCACGCGCCCCCACCCTCGTGGTGGCCTCGGGACTCTTCTGGTCCATATCTGATGCTCCGTGGGCTTCTTCTGGTCCAAAAATGACCTCCGTAAATTTTTAGGTCAATTGGACTCCGTTTGATATTCCTTTTCTGCGATACTCAAAAACAAGGAAAAACATAAAACTGGCACTGGGCTCTAGGTTAATAGGTTAGTCCCAAAAATAATATAAAAGAGCATATTAAAGCCCATTAAACATCCAAAACAGATAATATAATAGCATGGAACAATCAAAAATTATAGATACATTGGAGACATATCAGTGTCCAGCTCAGGCTCAGACTCATTGATCTTGCCGATGAAGATGTGAATTCCGCCAAAGGGGACCCGGTACCCGTACTTGATTGAGTCGGCCTCGAGGCCTGCGTCTTCGATGTAGATCTTGCCGCGGAGACTCGTAGTCATCCTGCCAACGGCGTACCCCTCGATCCCTGGGAAAGAGCCCTTCAAGAACTCGAAACCACTGTGCGCCGGCCCCACGGTGGGCGCCAACTGTCGTGGACTTGTCACGGCAGATGCCCTTGTGAAAGGACTTAGGTGTGGAGCCATCGCAACGTAGGTTAGCTCGAAGGGGTTGATCGGGATGAAAGACACGTTTACCCAGGTTTAGCCCCTCACAACGAGGTAAAAGCCTATGGCGTGCTTTGTGTATTACTAGATGAGTATCGATTACAAGGGAGAGGAATCGCTTAACCTAGCTATCGATTGATTGTAATTTGCCTTCACCCGCCGCCGGGTATCGCCTTTATATACACAGGTCGAGGCCCGGCGGCTTAGAAGAGTCCATGTCGGGTTCACATAACATAACTGACTCTGGTTCTAAGTCACCTTGCCTTGCTAGGCAAGTCACCATATGGCGGCTCACACCTTCGGGTCTTTAGACGCCTCCGAGTCTTGGGCCTGCTTGTAAGCTGCCATCTTCATGTCTTGTCTCCTTGGGCCTACTTGGGCCTTTTATCTATGAGTCGCCAACGGTGTAACCCGGACCCTCCTGGGCGGGTCACACCACGGGGTTATATCCCCAACACTCAGGAATGTGAATACCATCCATCCATCTAAGAAATTCAATCTTCTTGTCATCGATAGGGGATATATATGTTAGTAAGAGTCCAGCAACTCCCACATTTTGTTTGATTGTAAAAGCACAAAGACTGCTTAATTATTTTGAAATAACATTTTACCTTTGAAGTGACTAGAGCACCAAATTGTTAGAATTCCTCCTGGTTTGCCCACAGATGGTGTATAGGCAAAAGGATCAAACTTGGGGGCGGGGGATGGGGGGATTTCGTAATGAAAGCCAAATCAATATTCTCTTGTTTGGTCTCCTGAAAACATACAATAGTGCACCCACGAGATGATAACAGAAGTATTACTTTAGGCAAATGATGGCAAAAGTATGTAGGAATGATACGATAATAGCATGAAAATAAAAAAATTATAGATACGTCAGAGATGTATCACGGAGCGGCTCTTCCGCGAGCGCCAGGTGGTGGTCGGGCAGGGCTGCCAACGGCATGGCCGGCGACGGCGGTGCCGCTAGCCAGACCAGCCACGCGGAGGTCACAACCCACTACTAGATAGTCTCGTTTTTTTTAAGTTATGTAAATTATGACCAAACTTTAGTGAATTCCATCGTGTTTGATGAAATTCGTCGGTCCTGTTGAAATTTCGTTTAAAATGTATGCGAGAATGGTTGGATAGCCGTCTCCTATATCACTGTCTGCGAACGCTTCCCGGGGCGGATATCGTTTTCAGTTTGAGAGTCGGCATTCGAAATGCTCAAAGGGTGACTTCTGTACTGTGTTTTTCAAAAGAAAAGTCTACATGTCTTCTGGTCCTGTCATCTACATTTATACCAGTCGTATGTAAAATACGTAGATTGGACCTTGGCTACTTAGCTTAATAGCCTCTGTCTGCTACGGCCATAGGTTGACTCACATGACACATGGTCCACGTTCCTGTAGGTCTCGTCTCACAGCGATCTCCGGCGGTCGACCGACGTGACCATCCTACATATTTCTAGGAGCGTCCTTAGACCGGGCTGTATCCAACACTTGCAAAGAATATCCACTGGCCTGGTCCAGAAGCAGGAATTTCTCAAGAAGATATAGAGTTCCATTCCATTTTGCGAAGAAGAACATCCCAATAAGTTAACTCAATCGCAGGCGCCGACTAATTCAATTCAACCGAACGGTAATGCGAGCGATATATACACTTTTGAATTTTGATGACAGAGACAGCACCTTGGCGCCACCTTTGATGCTTCCAATGCCTTTTTACCCCAACAGATAGACATTGCCAAGTTGCGCCAACGAGTGTAATCATCAGTTTCGTCCGCGTTTCTTTCTCATTGTTTGCCCCGGTAAAATTTCATAGATGTGGCTTTCACGCACCGGGGAACGTGAAGATCGTGACTCCATCTCCCATCTCTGATTCTCTGGAGACGGTAAACTATCATTGAACACGACACTTAGAGGCATCATCAGCGTGACAGATTAGTTAATTGTTCCACTCCATGACAACGCCAAGGACAAAGAACATTAGTACTCCTACATGACTTTGCTTAGGTCCAAGACAACATATGATACTATATGATGTCTAGCACATGGATCAAGGACTAGTCAAAATGTGCTCAAGGGTTTGTCGCAAAAATAATAAAGCCGACGGCTGAGGAACCTTTATGTTAGGGTCTAGAGCATCTATAGCCGGGTCCAAGACGTCTGGACAGACGGTCCGGTCACTGATGGGTCAGAAAAAACAACCCAAACGGGCTTCTTATACCGTTCGTAAATATTTGAACTGATCAGCGCCTCTCGTATTCAAAACAAATGTAGGGTGGGTATGAGAAGGCCCGGGCGCGTATGCTACGTCGGACCAGACAGCCCAACCCCACAATCCCCTAAGTCTACCAAACCCACCGTCCTCCTCCGTGTCCGCCCATCATTTTTCGCATCCGAGCCGTCGCCATCATCCACCCTTGCTCCCCCATCCTCGTCGCCGGCCACTATCTGTCTCCCTAGATGTCGACAGGCCTGTCCCACGCCGCCGTCACGGAGGCTGCTTTGACGTCGTCCGTGGGTGTCCTGTCCACGGCTTCGGCATGCAAGCTAGAGAACGTCGTCCGTAGGAACCGGTGATGAAGACAGCAGGAGAGGGAAGCGGCGTCGCTGGGAGTGGATGTGGACCTCGAGGAGCAGCGTTCACCCTCGCCGTGCCCGGCACCCTGAACCCCATCGATCCAGTCGGGTCAGAGGACGATCTGGCGGCCGGTTGGGAGGTGTGTTTTCCGCCGACGCGAAAGAAGATCAATGAACGTAGAGAGTACGGGGCGTTGAGAGCGGCGATGGCAGCAGCGGCAGCGGAGGCATGGATGCAGGCAGAGGAGACGACAGGGTGAAGGCAAAGCAGGCAGAGCAGGACGCAAGGATGGCCATGAAAAATGTGCAACAGGAGGCAAGGATGACTAGGGAGCAGGCGGCATGGATAGCGTCCGCGAGTCATCCGGCCAGCAAGTGATTCATCATGCCCGGACATAAATTTTATTTTGGCATGTCTGAATTATTGAGTTAGAATCTATTCTCTTTGTTGCATTGTTGAACTGTTGTATTCGTGCTTTATAATTCACGCGCGTAGATTTGAAGATTCATATTTAAGGTGTGTGGCTATCCGACGGGTCCATTAAGGGGCCGTCCGGCGATGTCGTAGACCTGCTCAGGCGCATCCGCGGGCGTATAGCGAGCCGGATTTGTCAAGTCCGCTCATAGATGCTCGTATGTGTGCCGTGCCCGTGCGCGTATAGCGAACGGGATTTGTCAAAGTCCGGCCATTGATGCTCGTATGTGTGCATTAATCGAAGGCTGTGTTTGCTTGGACCAATGCGCATGCGGATGCATTCTTGGTCTTTGCAGCGAAAGGCCAGCTTGAGATGGACACAATTCCTGGAGCATTAGCAGTTTAGCACTGCATCGTAGTAGGATCTATAAGTTGATCCTTCCCTGCACTGCCAGCGAGTGTGGCAGCGTCGTGTGCGGATTCTGAGCTCACGGAACCACCCATCCAGGCAGCAGGCCCAGGCCTGGGGTTCGTGCCTACGCGCCCGGCGCCATTGTCGCTGCCAAAAAATGCCCTGCGAGTTCACAGACCAGACCTGCCACCGCCACCGCGCGGCGCCACTCGTCCTGCCAAGAAAGGCTCGTACGACCACGAGAGCTAGCGGCAGGGCACAGTTCCGGCGATGGCGAGAGCTGAGGGCACACTTGCCTGCGCGGCGCAGCGCAGCAGCGGCCATGTTCGGACGAACCCCCCAGCGGCGGATGCCTGCCGTGGCAGCGCTCGTGCCGGCCGCTCGCGGGACACGCCGGCAGGCCGGCCTGATTCCCCTGCGGCTCCGGGCCTGCACGTCCGTTCGTACGTCCGTGCCTGTGCTTGCCGGAGCTGCATGCAATAATCCCGTCACAAGATGCACAGAAACCGGGCTGGGGCTGGAGGTGCAGTGCACGCGCCAAATCCATCGCGAGACCCATCTTGGATGCATCCGTTTGAAATAGAACGGAAGAATAGCGCAGCCCAGCGCGCGGTTTTAAACGGATAAATGTTTAAATTTCGTTTGTTTTTGATTCATTTCTGACCCAAACTTACGTCGAGTTTGGGATGAAAAAGACATCGCGCGGATGGACTAGACGTACACCCTTGTCTCCCGTGGCCTGTCTGTCGGGGACACTAAAAGTCCATTCGCTTCCCACGCCTCCACCCGCTCTCCCCCGTCCCACCCCGCCGCTGGCGCCGCCATTATTTTTCGGCCGCCTCCCCACTGCTCACACCCCGGCCATCCATACCATACCACGTTTCGACATGGCCGCCACCACGCCCGCGCTTTCGTAGGAGTTTTGGTCGTCGCTTGGAGGAGATTTGGCCATCGCCGTCGTAGCCGGTGGCAGAGGGGATACGACCGCCGGCGACGTTTATGGGCCACGGTGACCACGTCAGCTTCCGGCGAGTGCTCCAGAGCGGCCAGTAGCCGGCCGCCAACCACCCCTACTGCATCGGGGTGATCATCGCGGCCTCTTTGCCACCACGACCGCAAAGTGTTTGACACTTTGCCCACAAAGGTATGGACAGTGGAGATGAATTTTTCTTTCATCACTTCATTTATTCATCGGACGATTCGTCCTCAGATGATGAAGATCTTGTGGTGGCTGCACTGGTCGTTCACGACCACATTGAACGGCAGCTTCCTCGGTACAGTGGGTCACTCTCTGGCCGTGCTCCCAACCTGAACCGCAACAGGGAGCCTGCTCTATGCCGATTACTTTGCGAACACCCCGCTCTTCAAGCCGGATAAATTCCGTCGCCGTTTTCGTATGGCAAGGCATGTGTTCAATCGTATCTGAGAGGGAGTGGTTGCTTATGACCCATACTTCGAGTGCAAGACCGTGGTGGCAGTGTTTGGCCCTGAGTACTTGAGGCGGCCAAATGCCGCTGATACAGAGAAATTGTTGGCGACCAACGCAGCTAGAGGCTTTCCAGGCATGCTTGGCAGCATAGATTGTATGCACTGGGAGTGGAAGAACTGTCCATTTGCTTGGCAGGGCCAGTACAAGGGGCATGTTAAAGCGTGCACTGTCATATTAGAAGCGGTGGCTTCGCAAGATGTTTAGATATGACATTCTTTCTTCGGCATGGCAGGTTCTCACAATGATATCAACATGCTGCAACGTTCTTCAGTCTTCGCAAGGCTTGCATAAGACCACTCCCCACCTGTCAACTTTGAGATCAACGGCCACCAGTACAACAAGGGATACTACCTAGCTGATGGTATATATTCTCAGTGGTCAACTTTTGTGAAGACAATCTCGAACTCCCAAGGTGAGAAGAGAAAGAGATTTGCCCAAATGCAAGAGAGTGCTAGAAAGGATGTGGAACGTGCTTTTGGTGTGCTTCAATCCCGATGGGGTATCGTTCGAAACCCTGCACTGACATGGGATGAAGGGAAGTTTTGGGAGGTGATGACTGCTTGTGTGATCATGCACAACATGATCGTCGAGGACGAGCGTGATAACAGCATCTTCGACCAAGGATTTGATTTTCAAGGTGAAAATATTGAGCCCCTGCACCAAGAACCGGCCACGTTTGAATAGTTTGCCTAATTTCATTGTAAAATGTGTGATTGGCACTCATCTGGATTTCAAAATGACTTGGTTGAGTATGTGTGGACTCACATTGGTAACCAATAGATGTATTGGTTCATTATGTTCATTCAAGACAATTTCGATATGGTTGTAAAACTATTTTATTAGAAAAAAATTTGGTTGGGTTGTAAAACTATTTTTATTTCCAGACAATTAATATTTGAACGCGCAAACTTGTTTTAAACATTGAAATATGAATATATGAGCATTTTTTGCCGTGGCAAACAGGATGAGGCCAAAGGATACGTCCGCGCGCTGCGCGCACGGTCATCGCATCCTAGAACATGCCCGGATACGACTACATTACCTTACCCAAACAAACAGAATCCTGATAAAACGGACGTTCGTTTGGGTTCATAAGCTGGAGTTGGCCTAAATGCGTCACCGTCTCGGGGAGAGGGGCAAGAGTTCCACGACACTCTAGACGATTAGTTCAGGACATGTACGATGTTTCTGTGTCTGTTCAAAACAGAGTTTACTACGAATCGGCGTGGCTCTGCATTGACAAATGACAACCATTGTGGGATTCGAACTTCTGCGCAACTTGGTTGCAAGGACATCTCCAATGCCGTCCGCATCCATCTGAAGCGTGCGGTCTGGACGTGTTTATCCGGACGTCCGGACCGCTGTCATGCTTGCTTTCAACAAGTCTCCTTCCTTGTCCATGTGCTTTCCCGCCCGGTGTTAACTGTCGCATTCATGCCGCTTTAGAGTGGCCGTTCTACGTTGATGTCAGCCCAGAGCAGATGTGATCTTTCACTAGTGCCAGCATTGAAGCGGCTCGCAAGCCAAGATTGCCATTCGCGCCACTTCTCTAGTGTACGTGCATGTTTAATGCCGGAGAGATGTTTATTGGATAGGATAGGACGGATATCTACCCCGTCCGTTCAATGTCCATCCGTCCGTCTCCCGCCTTTAAACAGGCTCGCCGGCTGAGAAACCAACTCCGGCGTCTGCATTGACGCACCCGAACGCTTAGCCTCACCGAAACAGCTATTTAAAGGCAGCCACACCAAGCTCATAACACACCACAACACATCCGCTCCACATCCTCTTTTAGCATATCCGCCATGATCGCAAACAGGAACGTGTTGTGGAAGAGCCCGTCAACAAAGCAGAAGCACGAGATGGCCATCCTTGCGGCCGCCTGACAGAGCCGTCGTGCCATGAGGATCCAGGTGGGCATGCCAGCTAGCTTGACCGAGGTCTCCGAAATGACCCCGGGATGGAGCCGTGCTCTGACTTTGTTGACGAAGCACAATATGTTGGCTTGATCATGAAGCAAGCACATGCGCACTTCAACGTCGCCATGGCGAAGAAGCAGTTTGTGTCGGTGCCTATGTCGGCGTTTCGGCGGGTACAGGAAAAGCAGCGGTACAACATGTTCCTTCTCAAGTAGCATCAACTGGCGAAGGACCAATCTACAATGAGGGCGTAAGCAAAGAGGCCGTGGCGAATCACAACTTTGTTGCCGAGCAGCTAGCGCGCTCTATGAGGCCTCGCATGCTCAAGCCACCGCTCGCACCACGGAGATGTCGCAGCCGGACGTGGAGGCGGCGCTGGCGATGGAGGACGAGAACGCCGACATCGCACTGTGCATCGCCTCGTGTGTTTGACCCCTTCTAGTGACGAACAGCGCGTAATCTATATCTCGCTTAAACAAGATGTATGATCCCCTCGCCTGAATTTTTCCTCCACGTGCTGCAAAACTGGGCATGCCCATTTTCACGCCTTCCTTTGCTCCCCCACTGTCGCTTGCTACATTCCGTGTGTTGCGGCCAATGGACGAGCGCCGCATAGCAGTTCCCCCAAATGGGTCAGCCCTGATGGTGATGCACGCAAACAGTGATGTGAGTCAGCGTTCGAACTCTGGGCCTCCTGCTGGTGAGCACCCTTCACAAGCCACAACGCCTGACAGGCTTCGATTTCTTCAATCGGTAGCGCGGAGTATAAGAACTATAATCAACCACAAATTTATTTATTTTCAAATTTCAAACGTGATTTATTTTTGAAAAAGTGAATATTTTATAAACACGGACATCTTTTTAGAAAACATAGATAATTTTTTTAACACGTGAACATTTTTTGAAGTTCCAAACTTTTTTTTCAAAAAATACATCTTTTATGAACAAAATTTTATAACGGGAACATGTTTTAAAATTTTGAACAATTTTTCAAAATCTCAAACATTTTTCGAAATTCCTGAACATATTTTGAAAATGGGAACATTTATTTAGTTTGTGAGAAATATTGATAACAGGAATCTTTTTTGACGTTATGAACAATCTTTGAAAAACACGTCATTTTTTAAAATTCCCAAACAGTTTTTTAGAAAAATGCAAACAATATTTGGAAACACAGATTTTTTTTGAAATTTCCAAACATTTTAAAAAAATGGCAACCTTTTCTGGAAAAGAAAAAAAAACAAAAAAAAATCAAAACGGATGGGGTAGTACCTACGTTATCTACACAATGGGCCGGCCATTGCACCGCTCGGCTGTTCGCCTGGTGCGAATCGTCGGCAGTTTGGGGGAAGAATGGCGGCAGCGATTGAAAATGGAGTACTACGAGTCAAAATGGAAAATGCAAATGGTAACCAAGCTCCTGGGGCTTGGTGTTTGAATAAAAAAAAATTCATATTTAAATTTTTTAAAAATATATAAAAAAATCCATGGAAACTTATACGTGTTGAACATGAACGCGTGAAAAAACGTTTGAAACTATTGTGATTTGTAGGTTGTACAAAATAAACAAAATTCCGGCCCAACAACAAAAACAACCAGCACATTTTAGAAATGTGTATTTGTCTTTTTTTTTTGCACACCACGTGTGAAAGTGTATTGTTATGAAATTTTGCAGATACATAATATATATGTGTATGAGTGTTCACAAAAAATTACGATTTTTCACACTGTAGAAAATTGCATTTTGAAACCGAGCTCCTTGTAGCTCGGTCTCCAAAAGCTCGCACTCAAGTCGAAGTGCATACATTGATACATATAGGCTGTGTGATGACCTTTGGGGGAGAATCGTTCTACTGTGAGCTACATGAGCTTGGTTTCTACTCCCTCCGTTCTGAATTATTTATCGCAGGTATGGATGTATCTAGATGTATTTTAGTTCTAGATACATCCATTTCTGTGACGAGTAATTTGGAACGGAGGGAGTATTGATTAAAAAAAATCGGTATAACCCTTTTATACAGAGAAACAATCAAGTGAAGTGCCCCGCCCAAAAAAAAGAGAGAGTAAAGTGAATGAAAGTATGAAGACCACTATACCACACAGACCATACAAGCACGAGAAAAAAGGAAAAACCTGGGCTGCGCTACGGCTATCTACAGTTTCCTCTGCAGTCTCTTCGTGTCTGCATTATCCTCACTTCGGTGCCTTCACCGGTCAGGGGCGGTCCGATATGGCGGTGAAGGTGATGGAGGTGCGGGTGGTGTTGCCGGTGGACGACGACGACGACGGCGAGGAGCGCGCCACGATGGAGGTCAGCAGCGACGACGACGTGGCCTTGCTCCTCAGCTTCAGGTCCCTGAAGTCCCGGATCACGTCGGGCTTGGTGATCTCATGCGACTCCACGTCCTCCTCGCCCTTCAGCATCCGGGTCACCGTTGACATGTCGGGCCGCCGTTTCGTCACGTTCTTGGTGCACAGGAGCCCCACCTTCAGGAACCTGCACGCCTCATCCACGTCCAGGTCGTCGCCCAAGGAGCTGTCGATGATCTCGTCCAGCTGCCCCTGGTCGTAGTATGCCCACGTCTGCAGAGGAAGAAAGGAACAGTAATCTCTTGGTAATACCGTGATAGTATAGCACTAAGTAAACAGGCCTACGATGAACAATTTAGAACAGGGTCCTGTACCTACCTTCTCAAGAAGAATCTGATCTTCGTAGGGTAGTTTTGTATCAGTGTTGCATCTTCCGCTGACTATTTCTATCAGCAGAACGCCGAAGCTGTAAACATCTGATTTCCGGGTCACCTGTCCTCGGATGGCGTATTCGGGAGCCAAGTAACCTCTGCAGGCAAAAACTACAGTGAGCAAAAGCAACAGAGGAGATATCTAATTAACTATATCATATTGCGGTTTTTTTTCACTTTTCCCAATCTTAATGTGCTTATGCAGCCCTAACCATGGAGATCAGGCAAGCTAGCATTTTAGTATAATGAGAAAACACAAGTAAACATATAGCAAAGCAGACAGGTTCGATTAACTAGTTTACACTTACAGCGTTCCTGCGACTCTTGTGCTAATATGTGATACATCTGAAGGTAGAAGCTTCGCTAAGCCGAAATCGGAAATTTTCGGGGTAAGATCCTGATCCAGAAGTATATTGCTAGCTTTGATGTCCCGGTGGACAACATGAGGTCGGACACCGTCATGGAGGTATGCTAGTCCCTGGGCAACACCAATGCAAATATTCACTCGAGTTCTCCAGTTAAACTGGATGCTGCTATGCTGCTGAGAACCTGAAAAATGGCAAGGACCAAGAAGGATTACGGCATCTGAAATTTTTCTAGGAGCAAAAGAATACAGAGGTTCAGCAATCATAATCTACCTAGAAGGGTTTGTGCAAGGCTATTATTTTCAAGATAATTATAGACAAGGATCTTGTGGCTTCCTTCCACACAACAGCCATAAAGCTTGACAAGATTCTCATGGGAAATATCAGAGATCGTAATAAGTTCACTAAGAAATTCCCTCGCGCCTTGCCTAGACTGCAAAGAGAGCACCTTTACTGCAACGGCTGTTCCATCCCTGAGTGTTCCCTGAAATGGCAAGTAAGCGATTTTAAAACACTTGCAATAATTAAGGTCCAGCATCGAATACAAAATAAATAGGGTATTACCTTATAAACTGGTCCATAACCTCCCTCACCAATCTTATTGGATTGGTCAAATCTTGCAGTTGCCCTATCCAACTCTTTATAGCTAAATCTTGTTATGTTCTCAACACCCGGGAGGTCTGCAAAAGACTAAATGTAAGTGAAAACGAAGGCAGAATGGCGAGGAGGTGACAAAGTGATATCATATTCTGAATAGCGATTTTCAACAAAACTGTAGGTATAAGAGCTCATACCCTCATTGAGTGGACCAGTTTGTTGCTGACCCCCACTCGTCCTTTTGAAAATGCGAGAAAAACAACTCATTATCAAGTTGTTTCAATTCTCGATCCACAATACAAACCTCTGTACTGTGGTTCACTTGGTAGATATATCAATTAAATATCGATCTAACCACAGGCATTTCATCCTTCATGTTCAATAACAGCAATCATCAGCCTTCAACAACAGTGATTATATCCTGAAACAGAAGAACATGAACACAGGTTCCGGTTACGTGTTACCTGACAGAAGTAGCATGTGCAATGTATAACATGTCCAATTCAAGATTTCCTTTTTAGATAGAAATACTTTCTCCTAGTCAAAATACATGTTATTCAGATCCATGTGAGTCAAACATTTTTAGGTTTGACTATCAATGTAGAAATAATTACGAACATTGCAGCATCACATTGATAAGATCCATTGTGAAAGACAACACATTTTTCAAAGAAATTCAGAATGTCACGTTGGAGACCACGCCAATGTTCACATTGACATGTATTTTGACTGGGATATTCAGTATGCACAAGATGGCAAGAATTTTGACTGCAAATAGTTAATGCATTTCGGTCATAATAATAGTTGAAACACAGAATTCAAGTTCAAATACTGCTCGGGTAGTTTGCTGACATAGTAACTGAGAGTCTTTAGTTAGATTCACAAGGTTCAGAAACCTTAACAGGTAACAGCTCATGAATTATGGGCTAAATTTAACAGTGGAGGGGAAAAAAGGTTCCAAAGAGAAATGCTCCAGATTTGTCGGTGCTCTTAGAAACTTCCATCGTAACAGCAAAGCCACTTAAGCATTACACGTCGATTCAAACTTGAATGTTTCTGGAGCTTTACCCATCAGAAACATCACTGACAGCTTTGCACAGGCAGTGGAGTTTTAACTAACAACCAACTATCACTGATTTGATAGGCTGCAACTGACATGTAGTATATGATGCCATGCATAATCAAAGGAAGTAGCCCTTAGGCCGTTAGGCCACCACACCTTTTTTTCTAATCCAAATGGTCTCTTTGATTGACCAGTTATACCTTTCTTGGATAAGCATCGATGTCATGATCGACCCCTACAAATACTTATGAACTTGAGGACAAAACCAAAAACCGCATACATGTTTCTTTCCATGGAAATAAACAACGAGTGAGATCACGAGAAGACGCGCCACTAGACCTCAACAGTAAACAAAGACGATATTGTGCATCCAGACCACGTCATGGCTTTCTTCTTCTTAATCTTAAGCAGAAGGGTGGTTGCAGCGGGCACATGGTATTGGACAGGCCATGTGTGGGCTGTCATCTAAATGGTTTCTGAAGGCTAGCTAGCAATGCAAGATTGGCCGGGTCAATCAATTTGCAGACACCGTGTCTGTCGCCAGTCCTGTAGCATTCAGTGTCTGGCATTTCTGCACTCCCACGGATCCTCGCACCCTATCGCGATCCAACAGGAACTTCCAGTAATTGCGCGTTACTGAAGTACAGGGTGTAGATATGGTTACTGAAACTCTATAATTATGTTGTGGATTCACCCACAAGCATGCAATTCAAGCAAGGGCTATAGTCAGAGTTAGGACGATTACTAGATGGCATGTTTCCACAGCTATTTTCTCTCATCAGATCGCGAACTGTTGACTCTCTACAGTCCCCTTCTCCCAGTAATTTCAGAAACGGAGCGACCAGAGAGCAAGGGAAGGGAAGACATATCGAAATTAGATGATCCATGAAAAGCAGCGAGGCTCACCTGAACCGCGGCAGGGGAGGGAGGGCCGAAACCGGCGGCCTCGGCGACGCGCGGCCCCCGACGGGGGGTTCCAGTCCACCGGCGCGCCGACGGAACTGATAACCCGCGGAACAGCCGCCCGACGCGGAGATACTCCGGCCCGCGGCGGATCACAGGGAGCAGGCAGCTCTCCGGAGCCTGCACAGCTCCGGTAGCTGTCGGCGGTGCGCGCACGGCGGCGAGGCGAGGGCGAGCGGAGGGGAGGGGATTGAAACGGCGGCCTGGAGTCGAGAGTTTGTGGCTTGTCTCCAATGCGAAAGCGAGAAACGAGGGAGAAGAAAGGGAGGCCATGTCTTTTAACTGACCGAGCCGTGGCGCAGTCAACATCGTTGACTTCGTAAGCCGCCCTGGTGGCCCGGACCGTGTGGAGGGCCGGGCTTTGGGCTTTGGGCTTGGGCCGGCGCGTGTGGCGGGGTTGGTTGCGGCGTGACGAGGCTGGGGTGGGTTGACGCGGCTGTTGACCTAGGCAACGAGATCCGGTTTACGCGCGCCTGGTTTATTTTATTTTTATGCGCGCCTGTGCACTGCAGATCGATTATTTTTGCTGTCGCTGGCAAGTTGTTTCCTGACAGGACAGGCCACCAGTGGCCGATAAAGACAAGAAATGGTGAGGGGTCAATAATGATTTTTTTTACATGTGCAAATTTCCATGAAGAAAAAAAACATTCCCAATGCTTTGAAAAAAAATAAGTGCTCGAAAAATGCTTTAAAAAAAGTCTTTTTGGTGCATTTTTTTTCATTCTGGAGCATTTCGGAATGTTTTTTCTTCATGGAAATTTGCTCGTACGTAGAACATTCAACAATGTTTGTTGACAAAAACACACATAATTTAAAAAAAAATACTGATCATGAGGGTGCATGTGGGCTCGAGATCAGAAGCTCATTGTCTTCGATTCTTTCTATACAGCGAGCTCCGCGCTCTGCTTCCAGTGAGCGGCACATACAGGGCCGTTCCTAGGATTTTAGGGGCCCGGGGCGAAATTAGACCTCGGGGCCCCTTAGAGGGTTGCCTTCGTGATCGATTTCGTAGGTCTTTTGCGCTTCCCGTGATACCAATTTTCAATCTTGCCTTCAACGCCCAATGAAAGTATTTTACTCACTAAGATGCGGAACTGGAAGTGCTATCAAATCCATTGTATTTAGTGAAAAATAGATTTCTTTTCTAGACTAGTGCTTGCATCTTAGTGTTCCACAGGACATTGCAAAGAACAGCTGTGATCCAATCAATTATCTTGACAGAATTCTTAATATTTATCACATTGATTTCAATGATAAAGCCTATAAAATCTACGCTAACCATGCCCGATCAATCAATTATCAATGCCCTATGAAATAATGAAGAGGAATCTTAATTATCATTTATAATTTGTATCAATTATCGTAGGAAAAGCAAAATCGCTAGGGTACAGTACCTTATCTAGAATCAACTTGTCGAATCGTTGATGGGGGCATCTCCGGCTAAAATTGTAGCGATTGCAAGGCTCTAGCTCGCTGGCCGTCCCTCTTCCGTCGTAGTTCAACTTGTTCTGGCGGTCGCGAGGCGAAGACGAGAAATCCATCCGGCGTCTGGCGGCGGCGGCTGAGACCGTGGTTTCTCCTCGTGTGATCCTGATCCTCGTGTGCGTGCGTAACTGACGCGCCTCTCCAAAAGGCTGATTCGATCCATGATCGACGGCCATGCGTAATTGTAGCCAGCCTCGCATAGTACCAAACTTGGGCCAGCAAGGCAGTGCGTTTTTTCAGTTCATATAGATGCACGCAGCAACAGGCCTATATCTCTATAACACGTGCGTCCCTGATGGGGGCCCCTCCGTTCTGGGGGCCCGGGGCGCCCCCCCCCCCCCCTGCCCCCCCATCAGGACCGGGCCTAGGCGCATACCAGTAGAGGTGCAACTGGGGGAAATGATGATCGCCCCAACCTCGTCACATAGCGCCGACGCCCTGGTTCCGTCTTAGTCCATGAAGGACCCATCCACCTTCAACTTCACCTAGCCATGGGGGATCCTACGTACGTCGCTTGATCCATAGGATTGCAGTCACTAACTTTGCTTAGGACTCATTTATACCAGATTTCATAGTAAATTTTGCATCCACTCCATCGTCATTTAAGGAATCATAAGTTTTTAGTGCGCGCAATCACGCGTTCATGAATCATGCAGTATTGAAGGTGTTATGACACTCATTTTCTGTGTTTTTGTTTTCTATTTTCATCCTATGAATGATGGAAAAAATTGTTTTTGCCACTTTAGATTTTGTCAATTTTCTTTATTTCACTCTAGATTTTGACATTTCACTTTTGCCACTCTTAGTTTTTGACAATTATCACAATTGCCATTCCCGTGGCAAAAATAAAATTTTTAGAGTGGCAATTGTGATACATTTCAAAAGCTACGAGTGGCAAAAATAAAATAAAATTATTTTGCTTTTGCCATGGAATGGCAATTGTGATAATTGTCAAAAGTTAAGAATGGCAAAAGTGAGCTGTCAAAATATAGAATGACATAAAGAAAATTGGTAAAATATAAAGTGGCAAAAAGAAAAATCCCCATGAATCAAAGAGGTCCCAACTATGTACCTAGTAGGACAAGTTCAGCTCGGTTCGCTAAAAGTTCTTCTATGAGTCGTCAATTTTCTCCAAACATGTACAGATACAATATGGTATGTACAAAATCGGCGTTGTAAAATATTAATATGAGTAGTTTAACAGTGCAATCATGAACCACAAGTGACATTTTCTTTTGTGAGTGTCAAGCCACATTAATTAGAAGGTGGTATTACATGACATATTGCATAGCTAAACTGATCTATGCTACTCATCGACTCATCGTGATTAGTGGGGTTGTAGATCGCAAAACACATTCGAAAGTGGAAAGTCATCTAACGTGAGAAAGGTACAAAAGGGTCGCTATTTATCGGTCTAAATCCTCCCGGACGGCCCAGGCCAGGTTCGGTACCAGTACACCACAGGTTAATTTTTCTCTGGATTTGACCGACTAACAAACAAACGATGCGTCGGCCGGCGAGCACGACGTTTCCACGGCACGTGGAGGTTCTAGCCTTCTAGAAGGTACTTCCTCCGTTCCAAATTACTCGTCGTAGAAATGAATGTATCTAAAATTAAAATATATCTAGATATATCCATACTTGCAACAAGTAATTCGGAACGGAGGAAATAGTAACTCGAGAAGATAGGTAGATGCCTCCCAGACCGCTCCAGTATTCGGTATTCTGGCGGTCAATGCAAGCTCGTTGTATATAGTACTTCCTTTGTCTCAAAATAAATGTCTCAATAAAAGGAGTACCTGCGATTAGACAGTGAATTACCGACTTGTGGTGAGTGAGTACTGAATTATATTTCTTGTTGCTAGGTAGCAGCCAGCCGGCGATTCGAACCATGGGCATGTGCGGTCGTCTCAGGGCGACCGGCGACGTGATAGCACACGGACACGGCAATCGACCGATCAACGGGGGTAGGCGGCCGGTAGTGCGAACAGCCGTAGTACGTACTTGGACAATCAAATTAACAAACATCTGCTAAATTGGCCGATCGGTCGGTCATGTGCAGACGGATCGAGAGGCCCGCGCCGCCCAGGGGTTGCGCTGTGCACGCGTAAACAATTCATGGACGGCCTGACCTTGCACTTTGATTTTTGCTTGACTGCCAGCGGGTCTTCGTTCAGAGTAATGCCCACAGGGACAGGGCCTGTTGGACTTGCCCGATGATCATCGACTTTCCGATAGCGGACCGGCCCGTCGTCGGAACAGGTAATGAGAATCTCTCGTCGGCGCTCCCGCAGGCGCATTTAACAGGATGCTCACATGACAGATGGTTCAGCGTTGGATGACCACCTCCTGCATTTATGTTTGCGGATGGATACGAAAAAAAATCTGTGGGCCACCATTAGATATGCATTTAGCACTTGAAAATAATCCAAACAATTCAAAAAGGAAAATTTGAACGGGCTTAACTGAGTATTTATTTATTTGAGCTGGACTAAACAAATGATCAAGGTCTTGGCTGAGTTTGTAACGAGATGAATAGCTTTGAGTTTTTTTCGTAAAAAAAAAGCTGGCGACTTTTAGCTTTTCCAGTCGAGCATTAGGGGATTTTCAACGTCGACTTTCAAACCCCCCGCAACCATCCGGACCACATTGTCCGTGCCGGGGAAGCAATCAAACGCGGTCTTGTATTGGTCCACGGCGCGATCCAGACGCGTTTTTTTCGCAAACTGAAGACAAATGTAGGAAGGTTTCCGAAAATCCTGACCGTTCCTAAACCCGCTTATGACTGCTCTGACCCATCAAAAACACCTCCCCCTCTTCCGCGCCGCTTCTCGCCCTACGCTAGTTGTTCGCATTCATGCCGTTGTAGAGCGCACCTCTCCACATTGAAGGTGGATCAGGGCGGACGCGACCTCTCACTGCCTCCGCCATTGAAGCGGCGCGCCGATCGAGGGCGCCGCCTGCTACACGCCCGGCTGAACATGCCTCCTCCATTTTCTCCAATCTTTCGACGGCTTTCGAAGCGCAGTTCTCCGGCATACAACACGGCTGCGTGGCCCACCGAGCCCGCCGGATATGAGCGAGGCAGCTCGCTGCTCCACCTCTCTCGCCTATCTCGACGGAGTCAATTGCAATCCCAAGCCGGCGCGTGGTTCAGTAACTCGCTGCTCGAAGCCAGCTTGCGGAGGAGTGACGAGTTGCTCCATCCCGCACGGCGGCATGGACATCGCTGCATCCAGTGCCTGCGACCGCACTATCTGCCGTCCAGGCGCGCGTAGCGCCGCCATGCACGTAAAGAAAGAACCCGGCTGTGCGGATGTCGACAAGGTGGCGGCCCGCATGTCCGCGCCCGCCGCCATCATCAAGGGGAAGTAGAACACGGGAGGCCGCCAACGCTTGGGTCCCAGGAAGGCCACCGTCGTTGACCCGGCCGGTTCTCCTTTATCTCAGATCATTCTAGACACCTGCCTAAGCTCCACGGAAGCATGCTTCCTCTTTGGCTGAAGCACCCTCTTTACTGCTTTGATGAGTGAGGTAGCTGGACAAAGGGAAGATACATGGAAAAATATGTCCAAAATGTAACTGTTCCGTCTAGTTTGTATGAAATTAGTTATGTTTATATGAAATCCATCTTGTTTGCATGAGTTTCATCCGATTATTGAAAGAGTTTAAAATATAGGCTATGGTTGGATGGCGTTTTCTTACATTCATGTCCATAGACTACCTCCCTTATTCGTGACAAGATACGGAAGAAAATTTACAGGTTACGGTTAGAGATGTCCTTACTCATGCTGTCAAACTTCGGGCCTTTCCGCCACAACTGATATCGATGCACTGGTCGCGGAGATCACCTGAATCGGAGATTGCCAAACACATTCATCGAAACTGAAAAGCCATCATTTCATTTAATAACACGAGAAAGAGTACAAAAGGGTCACTTTTCGTCGGTCTAATTCCTCCCGAATAGCCCAGGCCATGTTTGATACCAACAACCCACAGGTTAATTGTTTTTCTCGACCTAGATTTTTTGACTGACTAAGAGTAACTTTAATGGGGCGACCCAAACAGATGCGCGCTTTATTTATTTTTTATCCGTTTAGATCGACTAGGCAAACGTGCGCGTTCGCATTCTGAAATGGGTCCACTTGACATCTTAACGGGGAGGCTGACCCAAATGTGCCTGCGTGAAAAAAAACTCGCACAAAATAAACATAATTAAACATAAGTGACCGGTCAAACGCCGACCAAAGTCCACTTAAAGTTAATTAAACATTAACTAAAATATATAAAAAAGTCTGCGACCGCCTGCTGCCGCCCCGCACGCTGCCTTAGACGTCGTCGGCCTTGCACTTGTCCTTGTCGTCAACGCCGCCGACGCCATCGCTGGTGAGGTCGATGAAGACGGGAGCAGGGCCAGCCCACCCGAACGCCGCCTGGTACGCTGCCAGGACAGTCTCCTCCGACGTCTGCTGGGGCGGCGGCATTGTAGCCGCGCGCGCTCCTCCTCCTCCTCGAGTCGGAGCGCCTCCGCGTCGCGTTGGGGCATGGCCTAATAGCGCATCTGCTCCTGGCGGAGCCAGTGCGCCTTCCAGCGCTCGAGGTGGGCCGCCTCCTGCGCCGGCGTCGCGACGAAGTGGACGGGAGGCGCGCTCACCCACTCACGGTACTGGCCCAGTAGGCCTCGTCCGGCCAAGTGGGTGGAGGCGGGGAGCGCTTCCGCGTCGGCTTCGGCTTGAGCTGGACGGGCGGCGACGGTGGCGGTGGCGGCACGAACAGCGGGGTGTGGACGGAGTCCCCCAACGCCGACAAGGCAAGGGGTTGCTCCAGCCCATCCCAGTGCGTGCCCTCCTCGAGGCGGCTAGCCTCCAGCGCGTGCTGCAGGGCCTCCTCGAGGGCGGCTTGGTACTCCGCCTCCGCCTCCATGTCCTCCGGCTCTACCTGCGGGGGCGGCGGTGGGAACGGCGGCGGGACGGCGTCGACACCCGAACGCCGTTGCTCCTCGTGAGGGGCCAGATGTGGACGTAAGAAGTGAATGAGGTCGACCCCCGCCGCGCGCGTGCTTAAAAAATGATGCTTTCACTGACTGATTAGTGGGCCCGTGATACGTCTCCAACGTATCTATAATTTTTGATTGCTCCATACTATATTATCTACTGTTTTGGGCTTTATTTTCCACTTTAATATTATTTTTGGGACTAACCTATTAACCGGAGGCCCAGCCCAGATTTGCTGTTTTATGCCTATTTCAGTGTTTTGAAGAAAATGAATATCAGACGGAGTCGAAACGGAACGAAATCAACTAGAGAAGTTATTTTTGGAAGGAAACACACCCGATGGACTTGGACCCTACGTCAAGGAAGGAACGAGGTGCTCACGAGGGTGGGGGCGCCCCCCTAGGGCGCTCCCCCTGTCTCGTGGGACCCCCGTGGCTCCTCCGACGTCCTCCCTGCACCCATATATACCCACGTGACCTAAAACTTCCAGAACGCAAGATAGATCGGGAGTTCCTCCGCCAAAAGCCTCCGTAGCCACCGAAAACCAATCTAGACCCGTTCCGGCACCCTGCCGGAGGGGGCAATCCTTCTCCGGTGGCCATCTTCATCATCCCGGTGCTCTCCATGACGAGGAGGGAGTAGTTCTCCCTCGGGGCTGAGGGTATGTACCAGTAGCTATGTCTTTGATCTCTCTCTCTCTCTCGTGTTCTTAAGATGATACAATCTTGATGTATCGCGAGCTTTGCTATTATATTTGGATCCTATGATTTTTCTTCCCCCCTCTTCTCTCTTGTAATGAATTGAGTTTCCCCTTTGAAGTTATCTTATCGGATTGAGTCTTTAAAGATTTGAAAACACTTGATGTATATCTTGTCGTGGATATCTGTGGTGACAATGGGATACCGCGTGCCACTTGATGTATGTTAAGGTGACCAACTTGCGGGTTCATGAACCTATGCATAGGGGTTGGTACACATTTTCGTCGTGATTCTCCGGTAGATCTTTGGGGCACTCTTTGAGGTCCTTTGTGTTAGTTGAATAGATGAATCTGAGATTGTGTGATGCATATCATATAATCATACCCACGGATATTTAAGGTGACATTGGAGTATCTAGGTGACATTAAGGTTTTGGTTGATTTCTATTTTAAGGTGTTATTCTAGTACGAACTCTAGGGCTGTTTGTGACACCTATAGGAATAGCCCAACGGATTGATTGGAAAGAATAACTTTGAGGTGGTTTCGTACCCTATCATAATCTCTTCATTCGTTTTTTGCTATTAGTGACTTTGGAGTGACTCTTTGTTGCATGTTGAGTGATAGTTTTATGATCCAATTATGTTAGTATTGTTGATGGAACTTACACTAGTGAAATTATGAACCCTAGGCCTTATTTCCACACATTGCAATACCGTTTACGCTCACTTTTATTATTAGTTACCTTGCTGTTTTTATAATTTCAGATTACAAATAGCTTTATCTACTATCCATATTGCACTTGTATCACCATCTCTTCTCCGAGCTAGTGCACCTATATAATTTACCATTGTATTGGTTGTGTCGGGGACACAAAAGACTATTTGTTATTTGGTTGCAGGGTTGCTTGAGAGAGACCATCTTCATCCTACGCCTTTTACGAATTGATAAACCTTAGGTCATCCATTTGAGGGAAATTTGCTACTGTCCTACAAACCTCTGCACTTGGAGGCCCAACTGAAGGAAATATGCCCTAGAGGCAATAATAAAATTATTATTTATTTCCTTATAATCATGATAAATGTTTATTATTCATGCTGGAATTGTATTAACCGGAAACATAATACATGTGTGAATACATAGACAAACAAAGTGTCACTAGTATGCCTCTACTTGACTAGCTCGTTAATCAAAGATGGTTATGTTTCCTGACCATGAACAATGAGTTGTTATTTGATTAACGAGGTCACATCATTAGTTGAATGATCTGATTGACATGACCCATTCCATTAGCTTAGCACCCGATCGTTTAGTATGTTGCTATTGCTTTCTTCATGACTTATACATGTTCCTATGACTATGGGATTATGCAACTCCCGTTTGCCGGAGGAACACTTTGGGTGCTACCAAACGTCACAACGTAACTGGGTGATTATAAAGGAGCATTACAGGTGTCTCCAAAGGTAGATGTTGGGTTGGCGTATTTCGAGATTAGGATTTGTCACTCTGATTGTCGGAGAGGTATCTCTGGGCCCTCTCGGTAATACACATCACATAAGCCTTGCAAGCATTACAACTAATATGTTAGTTGTAAGATGATGTATTATGGAACGAGTAAAGAGACTTGCCGGTAACGAGATTGAACTAGGTATTGGATACCGACGATCGAATCTCGGGCAAGTAACATACCAATGACAAAGGGAACAACGTATGTTGTTATGCGGTCTGACCGATAAAGATCTTCGTAGAATATGTAGGAGCCAATATGGGCATCCAGGTCCCGCTATTGGTTATTGACCGGAGACGTGTCTCGGTCATGTCTACATTGTTCTCGAACCCGTAGGGTCCGCACGCTTAAGGTTACGATGACAGTTATATTATGAGTTTATGCATTTTGATGTGCCGAAGGTTGTTCGGAGTCCCGGATGTGATCACGGACATGACGAGGAGTCTCGAAATGGTCGAGACGTAAAGATTGATATATTGGAAGCCTATATTTGAATATCGGAAGTGTTCCAGGTGAAATCGGGATTTTACCGGGTTACCGGGAGGTTACCGGAACCCACCGGGAATCATATGGGCCTTAGTGGGCCTTAGTGGAAAGATGAAAGGGCTGCCCATAAGGGCTGCGCGCCTCCCCCCTCCCCTAGTCCTATTAGGACTAGGAGAGGTGGCCGGCCACCCCTCTCCCTCTTTCCCCCTTGGGAATCCTAGTTGGAATAGGATTGGGGGGGGGAGTCCTACTCCCGGAAGGAGTAGGACTCCTCCTGCGCCCTCCTCCTGGCCGACGCCCCCCTCCCCCTTGGCTCCTTTATATACCGAGGCAGAGGCACCCCAGAAACACACAAGTTGATCCACGTGATCTATTCCTTAGCCGTGTGCGGTGCCCCCTGCCACCATATTCCTCGATAATACTGTAGCGGAGTTTAGGCGAAGCCCTGCTGCTGTAGTTCATCAAGATCGTCACCACGCCGTTGTGCTGACGGAACTCTTCCCCGACACTTTGCTGGATCGGAGTCCGGGGATCGTCATCGAGCTGAACGTGTGCTCGAACTCGGAGGCGTCGTAGTTTCGGTGCTTGATCGGTTGGATCGTGAAGACGTACGACTACTTCCTCTACGTCGTGTCAGCGCTTCCGCAGTCGGTCTGCGTTGGGTACGTAGAAAATACTCTCCCCTCTCGTTGCTATGCATCACATGATCTTGCGTGTGCGTAGGAATTTTTTTGAAATTACTACGAAACCCAACACCAACAACGTCTACAAGAAGAAGATTGTGTAGTAGACATCAAGCTCTTTTCTGGCGCCGTTGCCGGGGAGGTGAGTGCTTGAAGGTATATCTTTAGATCTTGCAATCGAGTCTTTTACTTTCTTGTTTTATTACTAGTTTAGTTTATAAAAGAAAACTATAAAAAAATGGAATTGAGTTTGTCTCATACGCTTCACCTTTTTAATATCTTTCGTGAGTATGATGGGAAGGATAATTGTGCTCAAGTGCTAGAAGAATAAATCTATAAAATGTTTGGCGCTAAATATTTGAATGATGAGCATGATTGCAATGTTGTTAGTATGAATTCTTGAATATCCATGATCCTAATGATATGCAAAGCTACAAGCTTGGGGAAGCTATGTTTGATGAAGATGATATTTTTTGTCCCCCAAGCTTTGATGAGCAAATTTATTATGATGAAAGCATGCCTCCTATCTATGATGATTATTGTGATGACACGTATGATTTAAAGAACAATGATAACCATGAAACTTTTCATCTTGATCTTAATTTTCAATCACATGATAGTTATTTTGTTGAGTTTGCTCCCACTATCATTCATAAGAAGAATTTTGCTTGTGTGGAGAGTAGTAAAATTTATATGCTTGTAGATCATGAAAAGAATGCTTTAGGTGCTGGTTATATTGTTGAATTCATTCATGATGCTACTGAAAATTATTATGAGGGAGGAATATATGCTTGTAGGAATTGCAATAATATCAAGTTTCCGTGCTTAAAGTTTCGAAGTTATGCTTGTTTTGCCTTCCTATGCTAGTTGATTATTGTTCCCATAAGTTGTTTGCTCACAAAATACCTATGCATAGGAAGTGGGTTAGGCTTAAATGTGCTAGTCATATTCTTCATGATGCTCTCTTTATGTTTCAATCCTTATCTTTTATGTGAGCATCATTGACATCATCATGCCTAGCTAGGGGCGTTAAACGATAGCGCTTGTTCGGCGGCAACCCAATTTTATTTTCGTTCCTTGCTTTTTGTTTCTGTTTAGTAATAAATAAATTATCTAGCCTCTGTTTAGATGTGGTTTTATGCTTTTAATTAGTGTTTGTGCCAAGTAGAACCTTTGGGAAGACTTGGGAAAAGTCTTGTTGATCATGCTGTCAAAAACAGAAACTTTAGCGTTCACGAGAATTGCTGCCATTTTTATTTGGAGAGTCATATTTAGTTAATTCTTTTTGCAGATGATTAATAGATAAATTCCTCAGGTCCAGCAATTTATTTGAGAATTTTATAAGTTCCAGAAGTATACTTTTGATCCAGATTACTACAGACTGTTCTGTTTTTGACAGATTCTGTTTTTCATGTGTTGTTTACTTACTTTGATGAATCTATGGCTAGTAAAATAGTTTATAAACCATAGAGAAGTTGGAATACAGTAGGTTTAACACCAATATAAATAAAAAATGAGTTCATTACAGTACCTTGAAGTGGTGATTTACTTTCTTATACTAACGTAGCTTACGAGTTTTCTGTTAAGTTTTGTGTTGTGAAGTTTTCAAGTTTTGGGTAAGGATTCGATGGACTATGGAACAAGGAGTGGTAAGAGCCTAAGCTTGGGGATGCCCAAGGCACCCCAAGGTAACATTCAAGGACAACCAAGAGCCTAAACTTGGGGATGCCCCGGAAGGCATCCCCTCTTTCGTCTTCGTTCATCGGTAACTTTACTTGGAGCTATATTTTTATTTGCCACATGATATGTGTTTTGCTTGGAGCGTCAATTTATTCTGTTAGGATTTGCTTGCTGTTATTTAGAATATTGTATTGCATCTTTTATTTCAATAAAAGTGGCATTTATAGCCTTTACTATGCCTATGTTACAAGTATACATGTTGCTGTTTAAAAATAAAAAGTTTACCGCTGTTGCAATAATTCCCTAGAAAAGTCAGAATGTGATAAAATGTTGAAACCTTTTGCATATTAAGCTCTGATAAATTTACTACAGTGGGGATTTTCTTTAATAATTTTTGAAGCTAGGGAAGTATGGATGTTGCAGCATTCTTTACAGACTATCCTGTTTAGGCAGATTGCTGTTATGTTTGCATTGTTTGCATATGTTTGCTTCTTTAATGATTCTATTTGAGGATAGGACTATTAAATATGCAGAGGCATTTAGTATGCAATGTTGAATAATAATTTTAGTGATTTGCTACAATAGAGTACTAGTAAGCATGCACGTGAAATTCACGTGCATCAACAAGATGAGACATTGTCCAACAAAAATAAAAGACAGGACTTCATGTGTGCCTGCCTTGGCAAAGATGACATACTTAGTGCATGCTGATGCGTCTTTGTATCCCGATGAAGTAGAGAAATAGTACCCAGGGAAATACCTGCAAGTGTCGTTGTCTGCTGACCTGCTCGTTCGAACCAGCTATTTCCTCTTTCTTTTCTGATATTGATTTACAAGAGTTTGATTCAAGTTCTTGTGTTGTGAGTTTGATTTTGTGCTTGTGTTAGACAAGTACAGTAGGATTACATCATAATCATGTTGTAATAAGATGGATATGCTTCATAGCTAACTGCCAGCCTGAGTTTCCAAAGATTTTTCTTGTACACAGGTTTTACATGTCAAGTTGTAACTAGTAAATATGCACGTGCAACGCACGTCTTGCCTAATATTATAACCATACATTCACAAATATAACATGTGTTCGAATATTTTAATATATACTACATTTGGATTGAAATAAGTGAACAAACACACTAAAACATGTCTATATACATCCGATTCACAAAACATAGTTTAAAACCCATTATGTAGACAAAGAAGAAACAAAATAAACATAATTGGAATTGAACTTTGTACGGGCCTTTGCCCTTTTCTTCTTGTATCTATAAAGTTCACATGTAGTTCTCCTCCATGATTAAAAAAAGACACAGAGAAATAATTAAATAACTCATGAAAGCCCGAAACTCGTCCAACATGATCTTCAACTTCTCAAAGGACATGAAAGGATGACTGTAATCTCCAACTCATTTCTGGCGATGGTCTTAAATGTAATTAGTACCGTAGTGCCAACCTCATGTCATGTCTCGTGAGGAACTTCTTCCATCCTTGCTTGAAGAATAAGCGATCGACAAGTGAGGTGTCATACTCGGTCCTCCTGAAGCTCTCTTTGCCCAACCTTAATCTCGCCAGCCCATGCTTCGGGGTGTTCAAACAAGAGGCAACTTCTTTTGGAATTTTCTGGGTGCCCCATAATGTACACACACACAAAATATTAGGTTGGCCATTCTGGGTGTCTAAACAAAAAGACCAACTGAGAAAATGGTGAAAACATACATACCATCATCTGTAGTTCTGCGTTAGTCCTAGTGAAGCGGTGTATGAAGAATGGTCATGTGACCTATGGTGGAGCGGCAATAGGTTGCACAAGTTAGCTATGGCATAATGACAATTAGCTAATTGAACTATGTATGACAAAATATAAGACAAAATGGGGAAAAGACACAACAAATATATCCCAAAAAAGGACCCGCTACTATGTGAACTGAGTTTCAAAATAATTGACAACTCTAAAACTTTCAGCTAGAATACTGATTAATGGACAGATAGCAACACACAAAAAATGCAAGTTCTAGGATAGGTGAAGAGCATAAAGCTCGGTCACAAATTCCTATGTGTGTCAATCTAGTTTGGAACACCCTACTCTGAATTTCCATCAGAGCAAGAGCACAGCTATGTTTCCACAAAAATCTTCTCAAGCTAAAATCTGCCCCTTAGAAAGCGGCAAGTGGCCAGTGGAAACACATATCATAGCTGATCAACAAACATGTTATTTTGTCTATGAATACATTCAAGCATCAATCGAATGAAAAATTTACAATACGGAGAATGACAAGACTGGTAAATGAATAGTGATTTCTCTTAGTTCCTTTGAGGCTCATCTGGTTTGACAGTCTGACAAATGAGCAGTTCATCAACATCAGTAATACCAAACCCATATCCATCTCATTGTCCTTATGCAAGAACAGGGAGCATGCCAACTTACCTCAGGGAGAGAAAAAAAGGGGAAGGATGCAAGTCGACGGAAAGTTCCAGTTGATGCTGATGGAAATGGGCTTGATCTCCTTCAGTACAGTGGAGATAGAAGTGCCAATTCCAACACATGCATCATCCATATTGTACACCGATTCCTACAATTTATGGAATGAGATCGTATCATTGAAAAAAATAGATTGAAGAAAGAATACAGTAAGGATTGATTGTTTTTGAGGGAATATGACTAAAAACACTAATTGACAAAGAGAAAAATAAAATAAAACAAGAGGGTCTGAAGACTGATATATAATAACTAAAATCTCAGGGCTGAGAGACTGAAGAATGATGCATTTGTTGTCCCAACACTTTTACATTCAGTCAAGGAAGTGTTCACATATCTAGATACAACAGATGGATTTATTGGGCACCGAGTTCTAGCAACAGAATGGCTAACATATTAAAGAAAGTATTGTGCTGAAGTGGATTTTTGGAGGCAACATGTGAACACTTATTTACTAAGTTATAACTGTTCACATTTTCACATATAATATTCTATAAAGAAGTGTTATATATGTTGATTAGGTACAAACTCCATACCATGTTACTCCTCCGATAATCTTCGGGAAACAACAATATTTGTAATATCTTGAAATGGTGTACATGCTTGTATGTCAATGGACCTTGCTAAATGGAGTTTTCCTTGCCTTCCTTCATAGATGATTTTTTTTACAGATGATCGATCGTGCACAAATTAAATCAAGCTCCTGCATCAAACAGTATATCATCAAAAAAATTGGTACGAAATTACATGGCATCATATATGATTGTACAGAAAAAGAAACCGAAAACATCTGTAGGCATAAACACAAAAATTTGGTGGTCGGGATTTATGCATAAACACAAAGACTTGGTAGTCAAAATTTAGGATTTCCGTGTCCCTCCTACAGGCGACCACCGGTACCAAGGTTGTCGTCGCTGGTCTTTGCTCCTCCCCTGCGTGTCGATCTGTAGCAATGGTGTCGCTGCCATGACCGTCCCTTCCATAGATCCAACTTGTCATAGCCGGATTCATGCAGATCGAGGCCACCAAATCCTGATTTGTGCAGATCGAGGTTGTGTTCACCAGATCCATGCACATCGAACTCTCCAAAGGCCTCCTGACAATGGTATAAACAATTGTCCTTTTTTGATTATTTTTCTGGTGCACAACATTTAGATATATCCTTGTTGTCAAAGTGAAAGTGCAAATAATGCCTCTTCTGTATGCATTCCTAACGGCTTAGACTGGCCTTGTTATTCTCCTTGTAATTATAAGGAATCTATTTAGTCTTGCAAGTTTCTCTTTTCCAACATACAACCGCGCTGTTATGAATATTTACTTGCTTCATATACCATACATTTTCTTTTTCGTAATGCAACAATTGTTTGTGCTGTAACTAACATATTTGAAACAGAAATTATTGTTTTCCAGGCATCCATTACATTTTTATCACACTAATAATCTTTTTTGTTGCGTGTGAACAAAAAAATGGATATAATTTAAATATCTACGTGAGAACAGTGTCATTGACTACTTCTTTTTCACACTGGATCAATTATTCCTTGTCAGAAAAATTTCAACATGTATCACTGGTATTGCTGCAGAGTTCATTTCTATACTGGAAAGCATGCATTCTAAAGGGTAAGCATGCATTTCCTTACCTGCCCTGCTCTTGGCCATCTATGAGCCGCATGCTTGCATTGGATCGAGGCCGCGCCACCCCACCTCAACAACCCATGGCTGCTATTTAGGTGATTTCTCTGCCTAATTTTTTGTTTGTCTAGGACGTAATTTTTTGGTTGATTCATTCAACTTTATAGGTGCATAGAATCGATGCGCTCAGGGCATTAACGGATTTCTCCTCAATTGGAATGCTCAGACTATCAAAATAGAGAATGAAAAGCTTTGTAAGCATAAACACAAACACTTCGTGGTCAGATTTTTCTTTTGGGGATTATTCTATTTATGCTAGATCTGAGCCATGAATCAACAAAAAGAATGCCTATGCCCCAGCGCAAGGATCCCAGCTCATTCCACGGGATGGTATAGTGCGCAAGATAATTTTAATCTTCTATCTGCTTCAAAGGAAAAAACGTATGAAGCTACTAACCTTTCTCTGGCCAGCGGGCTGAGGGCATGGGATGGTGCTGGGCATGTCCAGCGGGAGGAAGGAGGAGCTCGTATCAGGGAGCATGACGACAGCAGTACGGAACGCGTCGCCTTCACGCACGCGCCCTCCACCATGCAGCCACGCCCCGCACCCAGCGCCGCATCCCTGGCCGCCCTTTGTGTCATGCACTGCCGCCGATGGTCGAGGGAGGAAAGGGACCCCGCCGCCGACGACGAAGGCCGAGCCCGCTGCGTCCCGCGTTGCCGCCGATGGTCGAGGGAGGAACGGGACCCCGCAGCCATCGACGAAGGCCGAGCCCACTGCATCCTGCGCCGCGGCCGCTACTCGATGGAGGAGAGGGACCACAACGTCCCATCGACGTAGGTCAAGCTCGGCGCACCCCGCTCCGCTGCCGCTGCTCGAGGGAGGAGGGCCGTGCGCCGCCAGCCGTGTGGGTTTTATTTTAGGGAGGGCGGCGGCAATAGGTGCGAGGAGGCAGGGGAGAGAAGAGATGGGGCGCCCAATTTCATTATGTTTCCTTAGCTAGCGATCAGAATTGCGTGATTACAGGGGGGCGCAGGACTGGTTGGCAGAATATTCCTCCGTGGGTGGAGTATGGTTAGTCATTGAAAATTGCTAAGTCCACCTCATAGAGTTATTAGATCAATCATGGCTGTCAGATTGAGATTTGTGGGACTAATCGTGCGGTGCTGAGCGGTCTGTGCGGTGTTGTGGACAAGTTGCTGGGTACACTTAAGAAAGTTCTTGTTTGATTGTTTAATAATACTGGAGATAAGATGGATATGCTTCATATCTAACCGTTGTCTGATTTTCCAATGGATTTACATCCATCCGTCGTCGTGCCCATGACATGAACTAAAAACAAAATTGATAGTTCAAATGAAAATGCAACCTTTTGTAGCGAAATTCATAGCATCAACATTTGGACATATATTTAACAACTAACACATAGTAAATTAAACTACTCCCGTCCGCCTCCTTGTGCCTACTCCTTATGCATCTCCAGGTTACCAAATTTGATGAAGAAAATCAACTGTAAAGAACAATGTCCAGGGCCTGCTCTCTCTAGTGTTCCAACTCCGTTCTTAAATACCTATTTGGGCAAAATCTATGTAGCTCATGGGCATGGTTTCTTTTGCTAGATATTGTTCACTTTTAACCTTTTACATATATATACATGGTATATCACTGGACATGGCATAACGATATTCCCCAAGATATGTGTTGATGTGCTTAACTATCTTCCTTCTACTGGCATAATGTGACAAAATTGCATGGTTCAGAATCTTCGTGCTCCATATCTAAAACTAATATCAATGTTCCTATACATTGCATATCTATTTTTACATATATCAGTCAGCGATGTAAGCTTTTGCAAATATATGTCAGTACATTCTTCGTACTGAACCATGTCCAGAAAAAAACCAACACCTTGGATAGCTTAGAACTTGTATCATTCACACTCTGTAGGTGCCTTGCATCTCTGGGTGTACGTTTAATTGTTGAGGTCCTTCCGCAAAACACAAAAAAAGAACAAATACAATCAACTGTCATTGCAACATGGACGAAGCTGAATATTACTATGAACCAGTCACACAGATAAATTCAGAAATTCGTATGGGCCTGTCAGACACATACCAGTGCAGCGTGTCGAGGCGGCGCGTCGAGCGCACCATGCGTGTGAAGGGGCCGCGGATCGACGACGGAGGAAGGCGTTCATACGAATTGGCCTTCCAGATTATAGAAAATTAAGAAATGAGAGCATACCCCAACTGTCAGTATGTTGGTTGAAGAGAACATGAGTAGTGCATATATCCTTTTCCTCCAACCAATACCAATACCCCTCTGCTTGAGCACCATCACCAGGAACTCTCAGGACAGTGTCAAAAGCTTTCTCTGTGTCGAGCTTCATCATTAGAGCTTGCATTTTACCATATTTCATATTTTAACAATAAATGCCTCTCAAAACTCAAATCTCAGAGTTCCTAGCAACAACCATATGAATAATTCTGAAAAGCTATTAGTTGTCAAAACTCAGTACTATATACATATGCACCTCACTAGAGAGTGGAGACAACATGATACATTCCAGAGGAGTAGAAACTTCAGCAGAGCTTAGATTTTCACAACAAAGCAAAAGGGCATGCAGAATTCTAATTAAATAAATGTAACAAACACATGGAACCAACATGACAGAAAAAGGACATTATTAACCATTGCTATGACCCCAATTTTTACTCTCATGCAATTATTGCTAAGTTGTGAGCGAAATCGAATTGTGTTGAAAAAAATAAATGTTGGAGAGAACAAAACCAAAAGTTGGAAAAGAGAGCAAAGACGTGGATGGATCTTAAGGAAGTTTTTTCCTTTCAGTTGCATTAATTAAGGATCAATAACAGGGCTCTAATTAATTCTAAGTTGTATGATAAATTGAGGTGAAACTGGCTTGTGTAAGAATAATATAAGCACCAAACCCATAATGAGAAGCGAAGCCAAACTTTTTAAGTAAAAAAGGATGTTACATGCAACCGACTTATAAACTGAGGCATCATATTTGAAAACCTCAAATTACAAAGATAATATTTATTGCCTCTATGAATGAATGACAAATAGGTCTGGAGTCAAGACCTGCTCTGCATGTTTGCACCTTCGCCTTGATGGTGGCCTTCTTGGTGTTGCGACATTACACGGTTTACGACATCTTTTGCTGAAGTGCTGATGTTAGAAGAAAAAACACAAAAGATATACATAAAAAAGGATGGATACTTTACATGTAAATATTCAAAATAGTCACTGGCTATTAACATTGCATTCTATTATCCTATAGGAACAGGTTCCCTTTAACTCGTGGCATGCAACAAACTTAATTAAAACATGGCATCATGGCCAATTCTTTGGTCTTTCTTTGAGAAGTAAAATCGATTACTTAACATGGTCAGATATGGCAGTGACTTAAGAAGCTTCACCTTGTCAGCAGTTGGAGTTGGTGCTCCCAGAACATCCGCACATGGAACAAGTGTTAAAAAAATCAGAATTTTGTCCAAACAGTCTTATTAATCCATCATCTACAAAGACAGGAAAAAGAAGTGCCATGATCAGTACAACTGAAACTTTTAGAACAATAATGCTTCTAATGAAGTTGCGAAAGCAAAACATCGAGGGCAAAAGTACAATCATGTGTAAGAGAAGCAAGCATGACATGAACAGAACTAACCAAATTCTGGAAGGTGTCATCTTTAGGACCAAATTATAGAGTAATAAAATATAATAGAACTTGAACACCATGCAATATCCTGTTCAAATCATAAATAAAGGGAGGGACATGTTGTGTGCATAGGGTAGAAAGCAATCAGTGAACTGAAAGCACCTCAGAGTAAGTGCTCGCTAGTCGCATCTACATTCCCTCAATCCTCAACCATCTACCGCCATTCATGTACGTCACCTAAAACAAATCAAATTTGTGATAGAACATAAAGTATATCATACAGAGAGAGAGAGCATCCTAACTTGCATTCTAATGATACATTCCAACATGGCAGGATAACATTCAGAGAAACATATACTGAATTAATCTCATAGAAATTCAGAGAAGCATGTACTGAATTAAGCCTCACGGGAAAGGATGTCGCTTGGTGGCTAAGGCCTCAAAGTGGCGGCGACAGCGGCGCGTGAATTATGAATATGAGTAGAATAAATCGACATAAACAATATGGTAGGAACTTATGAAGCAAATGAGTAATGGGATAGACTGAATACGAAAATCTCTGTAGTAACAAGTTCACCCAATGCACCGTTTATCTGTTTCAAGAAGAAAATGGTAAAATAATTACAACTGAACGGAAGAGAAAATGCATGGATATAAAGGAAGGCCATTAAAGGTCCAGATAACACAATTTATATATTTATTTTGCATGCTTTCCAGAGAGAAAATACTTAACTGAAATCTGAATGTTTGAACCAAGCATAGTTAACAAAATGGTGATGATTATGTAATAATCAATTGCATATGATGGAGGTTATGTAATAACCAAGCACAGTTAACATGGGAGGCTCAAATACCTCGACTATCAGGACCATCTCTTCCTGAATCATCCGGCGACATGGTTCTTGGTATTAGTTCACCTTCTCGAATCCTTGGCACCAACTGTACAGTGGCAAATCAGTCAAAGCAGAGATTGGGGAACTCTGTAACTAGTTACACTGCATGTCAGTGCCAAATAGCACCATATTGATTTGGTAAAACTTCATTGTTGCACAATAGTTGCTTAGATATGAGAACCAAATTAGAATTCCCCATCACTGACGAACAGTATAGTAGAACACAACATCTGGTATTGTAATTGGAGAGAGTTATTACATGTTATCTCGTGATTCACCTTCCCTTTGGTCCCGGTGACATGGATGACCTTCATCCACGCGATGGCCTCCTCCAGCTCGAGAATCTAACCAAATTCACCCGCATCAGACAACACATTCCCTCATCGCGATTCAGGCGGAGGAGGAGGAGGAGGGGACGAACCTGGAGGTAGTGGTCCATGAGGTCCCACTGGTTGCGTGGATTGCCGGTGTGTGCCCGCACGTTCTGCATGAGAGAGGAGAGTTGCCCCAGAACCTCGTCGTACTTCCCCTCTGTCGCGCCACCTACATCCCAATCCCCAACCCGCCGCACGCATCAGCCATCAGTACGGTACCCAACCCAATAGGAACCTGTAGCTAGGGTCGCGCTCCTCTCACCTGCGTGCGCGGTGGCAGTTGAGGACTCCAAGATGAGCGGCTCGGACGACACCCGCGGCAAAGGGCACGGCGGCTCCCGCGGCGACCTGCGACGGAAGGCGCGACGGGCGGCTCCGGTGACAACTTGGGCGTCGGAGGGCGCGACCGGCGGCAGCTCCCGCGGCGAAGGGAGCCACGACGGACGGGAGGCTGCAGGAGGAACGGCCCGTGAGGAGGATCGATGGGTTAGCGATCGATGCGGGTGTGCGGGAGGCTACGTGGGCGAGAGGTCGTGTGGGTGTGCGGTTTTTTTTTCGAACGGCACGACAGAGTTAGCGATCGATGTGCCTTAATGCGTGGTTTTTTGCGTTAAACACGGAAGGATTTAGGACCATTAGATTTTGTTGATGGATGGGTCTGATTGTTTGGTTCTCCGCTCTCTCTTCCTTTTATAGGGGTAGTAGATGATAAGGTTTTGGCAATGGTTTATACTAACTTATCTCACGAGTCCTTGTTGAGTTTTGTGTGGATGAAGCTTTTGAGATTTAGGGAGACCGTGATATGAGAGGAATTAAGGAGACACAAAAGCTCAAACTTGGGGATGCCCAAGGCATCCCAAGATAATATTTCAAGAAGTCTCAAGCATCTAAGCTTGGGGATGCCCCGGTTGGCATCCCACCTTTCTTCTTCAACAATTATCGGTTAGTATCGGTTGATCCTAAGTTTTTGCTTCTTCACATGATATTTGCTATTCTTAGATGTCATTTTATTTTGCTTTGCTTGCTGTTTGAATAAAGTACCAAGATCTGAAATTATTAAATGTTAGAGAGTCTTCACATAGTTGCATAATTATTCGACTACTCATTGATCTTCACTTATATCCTTCGGAGTAGTTTGTTGTTTGCTCTAGTACTTCACTTATATCTTTTAGAGCACGGTGGTGGATTCGTTTTATAGAAACTATTGATCTCTCATGATTCACTTAGATTATTTTGAGAGTCTTAAATAGCATGGTAATTTTCTTAAATCGTAATATGCTAGGTATTCAAGAATAATAAAAATTCTCTTATGAGTGTGTAAGAGAAGTTTGATGCTTGATGGTTGTTTTGAGATATGGAGATGGTGATATTAGAGTCATGCTAGTTGAGTAGTTGTGAATTTAAGAGATACTTGTGTTGAAGTTTGTGATTCCCGTAGCATGCACGTATGGTGAACCGTTATATAACGAAGTCGGAGCATGAGGTGTTTATTGATTGTCTTCCTTATGAGTGGCGGTCAGGGACGAGCGATGGTCTTTTCCTACCAATCTATCCCCCTAGGAGCATGCGCGTAGTACTTTATTTCGATAACTAATAGATTTTTGCAATAAGTATGTGAGTTCTTTATGACTAATGTTGAGTCCATGGATTATACGCACTCTCATCCTTCCACCTTTGCTAGCCTCTCTAGTATCGCGCAACTTTCGCCGGTACCATAAACCCACCATATACCTTCCTCAAAACAGTCACCATACCTACCTATTATGGCATTTCCATAGCCATTCCGAGATATATTGCCATGCAACTTTTCACCATCCAGTTTATCATGACACATTCATGATTGTCATATTGCTTAGCATGATCATGTAGTTGACATAGTATTTGTGGCAAAGCCACCGTTCATAATTTTTACTTGTCACTCTTGATTCATTGCATATTCCGGTACACCACCGGAGGCATTCATCTAGAGTCATACTTTGTTCTAGTATCGAGTTGTAATCATTGAGTTGTAAAATAAATAGAAGTGTGATGATCATCATTCAATAGAGCATTGTCCCCAAAAAAAGGCCAAAAAAAGGGAAAGGCCAAAAAAAGGAAAGGCCGAATAAAAAAAGGAAAGGCCAAATAAAAAAATAAAATAAATAAAAATGGGGCAATGCTACTATCCTTTTTTCCACACTTGTGCTTCAAAGTAGCACCATGATATAGTGATAAGACTCGACTAGACGACGAGTCGCTGGTTGGTCCGATCTTCCACGATACTGGCCGCAGCACAAGAAATTCCGGTCGAGCAAAGATGCAAGATCGTAAGATCAAAAACTAGCGTTGAGTAGACTAGATCAACTCCACGCGCAGCAGCAACAAAATCCACACGGATCAGCAACAAAGACAATATTGGGTGTCCCCCGACATGGGACGTTTTCTGTTTATTGAAACTCACAACCGAAACAAATCTCACGATAACCCCAAAAAACTGACCTCGTACACGGCCGGAACGTGCCCGTTATATAAGCAGGCCAAACCGACATACAAGCTAGCTTTACTCACACGGACTCTATCTCCTATTTAAACTAAGCCGGGTTTTAACTAATTAAATAACCGGCACCGTTGATCACGTTGGATCCTAGCTAGACTCAGATTGCTCACGTAACTAATAGCTAACTAAAAAAACATAAGAAAATAAAGGCCATGCATGTAACCTTTGGACTCTACAACTACGTACTAAAGAAACTTGCATATTTCTTCTTTCTTCAGAATGGATCAGAGCCTTTTTGGTGGAGTCCTAAAATTTGGTTTCACTTCTGGCTAGAGTGGAGGAACCTGGAGCAACATAGAACCAATTAAAAGGTGTTGCATCGAAGTACATTGGTCCAAGTTCTCCTTCTTCCGTATAGTAGACTGAGCTTCAGTAATTGAGTTAGCACTATTGGCTACATCATCCCCTCCCTCTTGGAGCGAAGCCGTCCTCGGTTTCGTGGTAGCTTTGGGGACCTTACAGACATCGTTCTTGATAGCACTAGCGAACATCGGCTGTAACACATGTCGCCTTCCAGAGTCCCAAAAAGAATAAGTGTTAGACCTTCCCTCATGCATAGCACGATGATCATATTGCCATGGCCTCCCCAATAATAACTGGCATGCATCCATTGGTAGAACATCACAGATTATTGTATCGGTATAATCGCCAACCAAAAAATTGACACGCACCTTGTGAGTAACTTTCAGTTTGCCTGACTGATATAACCATTCGACACAATGCGGTTGTGGGTGCTTCCAAGTAGGCAAAGCTAAAGCATCCACCAAGTCCTTGCTTACCGCATTAGTGTAGCTTCCTCCATCTATGATCAACTTACAATTGGTTTGTTGATTTTGCATTGAGTTTGAAAAATATTCCAACATTGTCCCTTATCCTCAATGTGATCCCCTTGCACTCGCTGCACCATCAATGATGGATATGATTCGGCAGCTTCAAAACTCGCAACCACATTTTTAGCATCCTCGGATTTTTCACTAGAATTGTCAGAAACTGTCTCTTCATCACTAGCGGATGCATATCCATCTCTTGTGAGCAACACTCTTTTCTCATTAGGACATTCACGCTTCATATGTCCCCTTCCACCACACTTGAAACACTCTATGTCACTAGTGCGTCCGATCGACTGCACATTAGAATCAACCCTCGACAGTCCTGATTTTGAAGCATCCTTTTGCACAGAACCATGAGAACGATTTGATGTTGTCGTCCTGGAGCTAGGAACGACATCCTCATTCTTATGCTGCGAGCGACGCCATGTGTTCAAAGTGGTACCGGAAACTGTGTTGACTTGGCGTCGCTTAATCTGTTGTTCCGCACGCACAGCTTGGTGCACAAGATCTTGTATGTTGTAGTAGACCACCATCTCAACACGATCTTGCACCTCGATATTCAGCCCGTTAAAGAAACGTGCCATGGTCGCCTCTGGATCCTCCGTTGTCCCTGTACGTAACATAAGCAATTCCATCTCCTTGTAATATTCATCCACACTCATATTACCTTGAGAGAGCCGCTGCAACTTGTTGTACATATCTCTTTTATAGTGTTCAGGAACAAAACGTCGCCTCATGAACTCTTTCATCCCTCGCCAAGTCGTCGGGCGATGTCTTGAACGATAAATTTGATTCCACCATATTAGCGCGTAACCGGTAAACTCAATGCCAGCAAGTTGAACTTTCTTCTCCTCGCTATAATGATGAGCATCAAAAATTTGATCCACACGCATCTCCCACTCTAAATAGCCTTCTGGTTCACACTTGCCGGAGAACGAAGGGATTGAAATTTTTATGCGCCCAATTCCATCATCCACAGGCACACGCACAGCTTGACCAACTTGGTCATGCACTCCACCACGAACGGAAGTTTCAGGACGAGGCTCATAGTGTCGTGGTCGTGGCGCGTACCCCACCTGGTCAACGCCGTCATCAAGACCATCATCTCCAGCATGAGGTTGTGCCGCCAAACGGCGATCATGCACGCCGGCATGTCCGTCGCGAGCAGGTGGTGCATAATGCAGTGGAGCCGCCGGAGCAGTCTATGGTGGGGCAAAATTCGTCGCCGGCATATTGATGATGTCCGCCAAACCATCAAACCGAGTGATCAGGACATCTATCCTTTTACCGAGCCCATCATGACATTGCTTGATGTAGTTGCATGTGTGGTCAAAACCATCTCGAATATTTTGCGGAATATCATCCGCATACACTGGACGTACTATTTCCTCAGAATCAGCAGCAACCTCATCACCCTTGTTGACCGAGGTTGACATCTTGATCAACACAGTACCGTGAATAACCTTAGCTCTGAATACCACTTGATAAGACTCGACTAGACGACGAGTCGCTGGTTGGTCCGATCTTCCACGATACTGGCCGCAGCACAAGAAATTCCGGTCGAGCAAAGATGCAAGACCGTAAGATCAAAAACTAGCGTTGAGTAGACTAGATCAACTCCACGCGCAGCAGCAACAAAATTCACACGGATCAGCAACAAAGACAATATTGGGTGTCCCCCGACATGGGACGTCTTCTGTTTATTGAAACTCACAGCCGAAACAAATCTCACGATAACCCCAAAAAACTGACCTCGTACACGGCCGGAACGTGCCCGTTATATAAGCAGGCCAAACCGACGTATAAGCTAGCTTTATTCACACGGACTCTATCTCCTATTTAAACTAAGCTGGGTTTTAACTAATTAAATAACCGGCACCGTTGATCACGTTGGATCCTAGCTAGACTCAGATTGCTCACGTAACTAATAGCTGACTAAAAACATAAGAAAATAAAGGCCATGCATGTAACCTTTGGACTCTACAACTACGTACTAAAGAAACTTGCATATTTCTTCTTTCTTCAGAATGGATCAGAGCTTTTTTGGTGGAGTCCTAAAATTTGGTTTCACTTCTGGCTGGGGTGGAGGAACCTGGAGCAACATAGAACCAATTAAAAGGTGTTGCATCGAAGTACATTGGTCCAAGTTCTCCTTCTTCCGTATAGCAGACTGAGCTTCAGTAATTGAGTTAGCACTATTGGCTACATCATATAGCGAGTCTCATATATTGTGCTTCAAAGTAGCACCACGTTCTTCATATAGAGAGTCTCATATGTTGTCACTTTCATATACTAGTGGGAATTTTATAGAACTTGGCTTGTATATTCCAATGATGGGCTTCCTCAAATTGCCCTAGGTCTTCGTGAGCAAGCAAGTTGGATGCACACCCACTAGTTTCTTTTGTTGAGCTTTCATACATTTACAGCTCTAGTGCATCCGTTGCATGGCAATCCCTACTCACTCACATTGATATCTATTGATGAACATCTCCATAGCCCGTTGATACGCCTAGTCGATGTGGGACTATCTTCTTCCTTTTTGTCTTCTCCACAACCACCATTCTATTCCACCTATAGTGCTATGTCCATGGCTCACGCTTATGTATTGCGTGAAGATTGAAAAATTTTGAGAACATCAAAAGTATGAAACAATTGCTTGGCTTGTCATCGGGGTTGTGCATGATTTAAATATTTTGTGTGCTGAAGATGGAGTATAGCCAGACTATATGATTTTGTAGGGATAGCTTTCTTTCGTCATGTTGTTTTGAGAAGACATGATTGCTTAGTTAGTATGTTTGAAGTATTATTATTTCTATGTCAATATGAACTTTTGTCTTAAATCTTATGGATCTGAATATTCTTACCACAATTAAGAAGAATCACATTGAAATTATGCGAACTAGCATTCCACATCAAAAATTATCTTTTTATCATTTACCTACTCGAGGACGAGCAGGAATTAAGCTTGGGGATGCTTGATACGTCTCCAACGTATCTATAATTTTTGATTGCTCCATGCTATATTATCTACTGTTTTGGGCAATATTGGGCTTTATTTCCCACTTTAATATTATTTTTGGGACTAACCTATTAACCGGAATCCCAACCCAGATTTGTTGTTTTATGCCTATTTCAGTGTTTTGAACAAAAGGAATATCAGACGGAGTCGAAACGGAACGAAATCAACTGGAGAAGTTATTTTTGGAAGGAAACACACTCGATGGACTTGGACCCTACGTCAAGGAAGGAACGAGGTGCTCACGAGGGTGGGGGCGCGCCCCCTATCTCGTGGGACCCCCGTGGCTCCTCCGACGTCCTCCCTGCACCCATATATACCCACGTGACCTAAAACTTTCAGAACGCAAGATAGATCGGGAGTCCCGCCGCCAGAAACCTCCGTAGCCACCGAAAACCAATCTAGACCCGTTCCGGCACCCTGCCGGAGGGGGCAATCCTTCTCCGGTGGCCATCTTCATCATCCCGGTGCTCTCCATGACGAGGAGGGAGTAGTTCTCCCTCGGGGCTGAGGGTATGTACCAGTAGCTATGTCTTTGATCTCTCTCTCTCTCTCGTGTTCTTAAGATGATACAATCTTGATGTATCGCGAGCTTTGCTATTATATTTGGATCCTATGATTTTTCTTCCCCCCTCTTCTCTCTTGTAATGAATTGAGTTTCCCCTTTGAAGTTATCTTATCGGATTGAGTCTTTAAAGATTTGAAAACACTTGATGTATATCTTGTCGTGAATATCTGTGGTGACAATGGGATACCGCGTGCCACTTGATGTATGTTAAGGTGACCAACTTGCGGGTTCATGAACCTATGCATAGGGGTTGGTACACGTTTTCGTCGTGATTCTCCGGTAGATCTTTGGGGCACTCTTTGAGGTCCTTTGTGTTAGTTGAATAGATGAATCTGAGATTGTGTGATGCATATCATATAATCATACCCACGGATATTTAAGGTGACATTGGAGTATCTAGGTGACATTAAGGTTTTGGTTGATTTCTATTTTAAGGTGTTATTCTAGTACGAACTCTAGGGCTGTTTGTGACACCTATAGGAATAGCCCAACGGATTGATTGGAAAGAATAACTTTGAGGTGGTTTCGTACCCTATCATAATCTCTTCGTTCGTTTTTTGCTATTAGTGACTTTGGAGTGACTCTTTGTTGCATGTTGAGTGATAGTTTTATGATCCAATTATGTTAGTATTGTTGATGGAACTTACACTAGTGAAATTATGAACCCTAGGCCTTATTTCCACACATTGCAATACCGTTTACGCTCACTTTTATTATTAGTTACCTTGCTGTTTTTATAATTTCAGATTACAAATAGCTTTATCTACTATCCATATTGCACTTGTATCACCATCTCTTCTCCGAGCTAGTGCACCTATATAATTTACCATTGTATTGGTTGTGTCGGGGACACAAAAGACTATTTGTTATTTGGTTGCAGGGTTGCTTGAGAGAGACCATCTTCATCCTACGCCTTTTACGGATTGATAAACCTTAGGTCATCCATTTGAGGGAAATTTGCTACTGTCCTACAAACCTCTGCACTTGGAGGCCAACAACGTCTACAAAAAAAAGGTTGTGTAGTAGACATCAACCCGCTGTTGATGATCGTCAAAAATAAGACGACGTGCGGTGGTTGGATGGCCTACAGGTAGGGACGCGGCGGACGCCAAGGTGACGCGCGGCGCGTCCATGCCGACGCATGCCCGACACAATTTTGAACCGAAAATGATCGATACGTTGAACCTTCACTTTTATCCGTTCCAATCCAAACAAACGCAGACGAACGAAATGGATCATCCTATTGAAATTGCTCTAACGAACAAACGATCCGTCGGCCGGCGAACACGACGTTTCCACTGCCCTTCGAGGTTCTAACCTTCTACTTCTAGGAAGGTAACTCGAGAAGATGGATGCTTCCGGGCCTCTTCGGTACCCCGGCGGCCAGTGCAGGCTCATTGTATATTCCTGTGATTAGACGGTGAAGAATTCTTGACTTCTCGTGAGTGAATGCCAAATAATCCCCATCATTAGCGTGCAGCCGGCGATCGATTTGAACCATGCGAGTTGCCCATGTGATCTGTACGCATGGCAATCGGGTCGTCTCAGGGCGATCGGGTTGTCTCACGGCAATCGATCAACGGCGGAAGACGGCCGGTAGTGCGAACAGCCATAGTACGCACTGGGTCAATCAATTAACAAAACATCTATACTACTATTAAAAAAGCAAACAAGAATTCCCCTAAAGCCACACCACAAAGTGCATACGGGATAACCCCCACGTTCGATCAGACCCAGACCCACGTAATACCATCCAACTGCCCATGTTACATCACCATACTACAATCAGATCGACGGTTGAAAACAAATATTCTGTCGGCAGACTCCTTCGTCCGGGATGCTACACAGCCCAACAATGGCACCTCCTGAAAACTAAACAATACCTCCACAATCAACGCCGCCACCACGCCATGAACCTGGCCTCGCCCTTGGGGTCCGCGACATCCTCATCCCGGTGGCCGTGCCATCTGAACGAAACCTCGGCCTCGCTCCGCCATCCTCGCCCCTGGTCTTCGCGCCGTCATCAACCCGGCGACCGTGCCGTCTGAACGAAACCTCGGCCTCGCCCCTGATCTCCACGTCGTCGTTGACCCGGTGGCCGTGTCGTCTGAACGAAACCTCCGTCTCGCCCCGCCGTCCTCGTCCCTGATCTCCACGCCGTCGTCGACCCGGTGGCCATCCTCGACCCGGCGCGCTGCCCTACCTCCGGTGGCCCGCGCCATAGTAGTAATTCCGCCCCTGCCACTGCACAGGTTAAATCATTTGAATTTGCAATCAGACATCAGACATAAGGCAAAGGAAATATCTCTTATAATCTGACAAATCTGTAATTTGTAGTGTGAAATTTGATACTTATAGGACAATCATGATCTGCATGACAAACTAAGTTCTTCATGTAGAATTGTTCATTGTTTGACTCACAAATTGACGGCAAGGTTGAAGAAGTGTTTCACAAATAGATGCAGTGAGAAGACAATATGACATCCTCTCAGCGTAGTGGGGTATGTACTCCCTTTCAGGACTTGACAAACAGCGGCAATTTAGGTAAATACTACTTCGACCTTGTAAATCCTGAATATTTCATTCCCTCACAGGTCAAAAAACAGATCCAAAAAATTGAAGAGACAAAAGGAAAGGGAGAGGTATACACTAAACAGGGATGCAATATTAAAAAGAAGACATGAGGCAAGGGATCGTAAGAAAGCTACATCGGCTATTCTCAATGGAAACAACACTCCATCTAAGCCACCGGTGTCCATGTCGCCTGGTTTCTCTATTTTCTCTGTTCTTTATGATACATTCATGAATGAAAGTCATATTAATGATCAGTTCGTTTGGGCAGATTTTGACACTATGGAGAGGCCCAGTGCACCATCTGTTGTTACCCAGCGTGGGTACATACCGGCTGCGGAAGGTGATGTTTCTCTTGGCAAACATAATAGTTTCCTTTCCGTGTCAACAAAACTAACACAGTACATACATTTGTGATGTAGGTATACCTGTTGATGTCGTAATGACTGATCAGACTCCACTTCATGGTCCAAATTCATTAAGAACACCCGAAAATGTCAACAATGTCGAGTCTGCCATTGAGTCCTCCCAACTAACTGGGTTACGACCACCACTTCAAGCCTACAAATGCAGCATGTCATATGGTAATCAATTGTTCCTCATATTATCTATGATACATAATTGACACTTAGATCGTACAGAGGAAAAACAACTTCTTCTCATATTGCATTGTCTATTGTACATAATTCACACTTATTCTACAGAAAGAAAAATAAGCACTTAAGAGGGAGAGGGAAAATGCCCGGTATGAGCAACATGAAGAAGGGATATTACAGAGCCTACGTGAGAAACGGTGCCGAGCCAAATCTACAGTTGTCCCAACAACCGGAGAACAAACTCAATCCAGTACAGGTGATGCCAGCTACATCAAACACATGATATCCAATCTTTGATTTCCTAATTGATAGTCACTCAATATTTCTGTAGCTGATGAAGATTGTGATTGGCTACACAAAAATGATACATACCAGATGCAAAACATTGGAGGGAGGATGATGCCAGTCAACATACTCAGTAAGCCGTCCTGTGGACACAATCCTGTGGAAAAATGTAATTGTGCTTTAATTCACTACTGCTTGGTTCATACTTTTAATTGTAGGTCATAAATACGTATATAAATTGCATGACTGCTATAGAGCATCTATAGGTAAGGTTAGGTGGAAGTGTGTTCTTAGAGATCGCATGCATCTCTAAGATGATAAAGATCGGTGGCTATTTACCCTCAGATGACATGGATGCTGCACCAGTATGGGTATTAAATAGAGCCAAAGAATATTTTGAAAATGATATGGTTAGTCTTAGTTTTCTACATATTTCTATGAATTTTAGCGAGAACGACCGATTCGTCTACATAGGAGTACAACTAAAATAATCATTTTCTTCAGATATTCATTCCAATAAATATGGACGACGTTCACTGCTACCTATGTGTTATAAATGCCAGAAAACTATGTGTTCAAGTGCTCGACTCGCTAGGCCCATCAATGAATCGCAAGGACCTCACTGATACGGTTAGTAGTTAGTCCTACTGCCCCATCTTTGCATAAGAAGCATTTTTTTCTTATTTCTCGCATGTCATGCTTATACTTTTTTCATTTGTTGGTACAACAGCTAGAAGGACCGGAGAATTTATTCAAATATGCATCCGAGCACATGGAATTAAAATCCAATAAGTGGACTGATCTAAGTGTTACAACATGGAAAAGAGAAGAATATATTAACAGGGTATTTTGGTATGCTATTATGTTTATTTTTTCACTGCATAGCATTCCTGAAGCATATTTGATCAACAGATTTGATGTGCCAATGCAATTCTTTATCTTACTGTATGCCAATGCAATAGACACAACACCTCTCATGAGATCTGGCCTAAATAATGGATCTCAAGGCCATACATTTCATTGGGCTGCATATAGTATAGAAAATGTTACAATTTCTGGATTTGAACAACAATTATCTTACTACACACATGGAAAGAACCAGATAGATAGCTTACCTATATGTGCTTCACTAACAATCGTCCACTACTCTATATCATGCATGCCAACATAAAGAAAGAGAAACATCTCACAAATGAATGACAATGTGGTGAAGGCGCCTGTTGTGCATACAATGGCATAAGCATCAGCAAAGTTCAGATGTCAAATTCATATGCAAAGTCACATGTATTTCTGATACAAACAATACATACATATATATATATATATACATATACATATATATATATATATATATATAGGAGTAGGATTTTCTACAAGTGCTTGCCACAGAACTAGTTAAGGGTTTCAACGGTGCAAAAGTTCTCAAAAATTCTGAAAAAAATACTGAACCAGCACACCTATAATATAACATGATCCAACGGAGGGATTAAAGAAATACAACTGTATGTGTCCTGGACAAAAAAACAAATAGTTCAGTATATATTTATGTCGCGGTGAGCTGAAATGCTTATTATTTTTGGCTAGGACACATAAATGCATATTTTGACAATCCCTCCGTTGGATCATCTTATTACATTAGAGAGATGCTCCCATATTTATTTCATATTTTTTGATAATTTTTGAACCGTTAAAAGTTTAGGGACACTTAACTAGTTCTGTGGCAAGCTATGGTAGACACTGTAATAATGCGACATTACAAAGTGAGAATACCACTCAAATCAAGCAACTACCACAAAAAGCAATGACTCAACATCAATTATAGCTAGCTGATAGTCACAAATTAAGCCACCCAGAATTCAAATCCACAAATCAATTAGCTTTATCACAGCATGGTTGCCTCAAAAATGTCACCCGACTAAATCCCCACTGATAACGGTAGGTGCATTAACAACATCTAATCGATTAGCATACCTTCAGCAACCGAGCACATACGCCAACTGCGAACTCCTTCCCGGAGCAACTGTGTGAGCCAAGAACAGGGGGCGATGATTACGGCGGGCACGTCGACGCACTGGATCTCGGTCCAATTCGAGATGCCTGCGCCTGCATCGTGTCCAACACCTCGCATCTCGATATACTTTGGGGCAGTAGGATGGCGGCGACAGGGTCGATCTGGAGAAGAGCCGCGGGGTTGGTGGCGAGGCAAGGCCGCGGTGGTGAGAGGAGGCAGCGGCCCGAGGCCGTGGTGGGGATAAGGGCCGACGGGGCATCGCCGTGGTGGGGATAGGAGGAGATGGGGTGAGGCCATGGTGGTAGGGCAACGTCGCGGGAGAGGATGCGGCGTGCTGCAGAGCAGCAGAAGAGGTGGCTGGCGGAGAAAGCAAAGTGATGAGTCTCACCGCACACATCACTGGAGAAAGCCAACCGCTCCTCATTAGTGTGTCGTGAGGGACCGGGATACCTTTCACCGGCTGCTCTTTCTATTATTTTACTTTTCACCTGCTGCTCCTTATTAGTGTTCCTCTGGTTGCTTTTTTTCTTTTGCAATCCGACCTCCAGTTGCTTTTGTGTGGCCTAATTACTTCATCAAGATTTTTTTCTTTGGTTAATTACGCCCCCAGATTAAACAGATCATCGACCAAATGGATCATCGGCGTGTCTCTTTTGTTTTATTTTTTATATCCATGGTCGACATCCCATTTGGGGAAGTAATAATTATATGAATTCCTCTCAAAAAAATTATATGTTGACAAATTCTTTTTTTGTTGTTAGCCCTTTTGTTAATTTGATTTATAATAAAAAATATGCATTCATAAATTCAATTATTTTATTGATAGCCCTTTTGGTCATTTGATTTATATTAGCGGCAAAGTTGTTCAATTCTTTTTTTATCGAGCATGTCCGATATGACTGTGTGGTTCAGTCATCATTAATATTTTTATATTAGCGGCAATCGGTTGCTGCAAACCCTGCCTTCAAGCACGACATTTTGATATGGGGAGGCAAAGTTTCTGCTATTTCCACAAACTCATACGGATAAGAATCTTGTGAATACATCACAATCTTAATTGATTCATTCAATTCGCATATAACATTTCATACATGCAGCCCCTGTCTGGTTATTGGATTTTCAATTTAATGCACTCATGGCATGATTGGACGCTACATTTTTCAGTACCCAAGGTAATTATTGGCACCATGCTCATTTCTACACACGTTACGCATAATTTTTAATAACAATGTTATATAATGCATATGTAGGATGATTTTGAACTGATGAAGCGATTTTTGCTTCATATTTTAAAGTATGAAGAGAATGAAGTTCCAAACAATATCCCAGTCTTAGAACGAAGCATTATAGATCGCATCAAAAGATGGACCTTATAGAAAGGATCATCATCAACTAATGATTGATAAAGTTGCTTAGTTGTTATTTTTAAGTATTTTTATAATAAGTAACAATCACAATACATTTATATGATCGTTAATTTTAAGTAATGACATGTATATCGGTCGTGTGTTACATGCGCGAGTTTTTTTCATTTTGTTTTTGAAATTTTGGAATCACAATATTTCAACAATGAAAGTCTTTCATCGGTCAAACAAGACCTATGACTTAATCTAAAATAAATTATTATATTGAAATCATTGGGCGTGACACGCATTTAAATGTTCAGATAAAAACACAGTACAATGTTCATGTTTTTAGTGTAGTTTAGTAAGATACGTGCGTTGCACGTGCACATTTACTAGTCTGCTAAAACAGCCGATCACATGTGCAGACGGATCGGCAGTCGATCGATCAACGGCGCGAGACGGCCGGGAGTGCGAACGGTCAATCAATTAACAAACAAACAATCTGCTAAATTTTAGCCGACCGATCGGTCATGTGCAGACGGATCGAGAGGCGCGCGCCGCCTAGGTGTTGCGCTGTGCACGCGTAAACAATTCTTGGACAGCTTGAATTTGCAATTGGATTTTTCGTTGACTGTCAGGGTCTTCGTTCAGAGTAATACCCACAGGGCTCGTTGGACCCCGATGATCGACTTCTCGATCGCGGACCGGCCAGTCATCATCACAACGGCTAATGGGAATCTTGCGTCGGCTCTCCGGCAGGCGCATTTACCAGGATGCTGATATGACAGATGGTGCAGCATCTCGGTAGGGACGTAGCAAAACAGGTGAGGAACCGACAGAACGAGGTTTATCCGGGCCGAAACGTAGATATAATAATACTAAGAGCATGGTAAATAGTATAGCCAACAACCGGAAAATGTCAACAGAGGCCGAGTTCCAGTGAGCTCGTTTTCAATTTTTATTTTTTTGGAGCGCGAAAAATTTCAAATTTATTTTTTGAACACACATGCACATGTATACTATGTATATGCAAAATTTCACAGTATTATACGTTTACATGTGGCGTGCAGGAAAAAAGACAAATACACATTTTTGATGGGCCTTTTATTTTTATTATTGGGCCAGGAATTTGTTGTTTTTGTACAGCCTACAAATCACAACATTTTTCGATAAAATTTAACACGTTCTTGCGGAATACATATAAGTTTTCATGGTATTTTTTCAGATTTTTTTGGAACTTTTAAATACGCTTTTTGATTTTTTTTCAAAATACCGAGCTCATTGGAGCTCGGCCTCCAAAAATCCGCACTCAACCAACAACCAGCTATATGAGGTTACCATATCATCTATAGCCAGCCTAATAGTCAACATGTATAGTAGCTAGTGACTAAGCAGTACTACTTTATTAACATATGGCCCATCTTACATTCTCACATTGTTTCTTGGATCACATGCTCCAGCCGTCTGTTAATCTACAATCCGCTTCTCTTCTATCTCCTCTTCTCTTTCATTCAACTCAACAAATATATAATATTTTAATCCTTACAGCCTGCTGAATGTACCTTATTATATATGCTCTAACCACGCCCAGGGTCTGCTTGTTGGCTGCTGCAAAAAAGAATCATTGTCTCTGCGCAGACTGTGGGATATATCCTTCAGTTGATCACTTTGGAGGTGAAAGTCACCTCGTCTATGATATGTTGTGCTGTTGCCTAGACTGGCTGCTCTGCGCGCGCGTACAAGCCATGAGAATTTACCACCGTCCGATGAGAGTCTCAGTCTCGGATCCACAAGTGTTTTTACACCAGGCCAGGCCATGTCGTGTCGTACTCAAGTGCTGCGTGCAACGGAGACGGTTCAGAGCCATGCGAATGCTGTGCCGGCTTCATGTGTGTGTGTGTGTGTGTGTGTGTGTGTGTGTGTGTCCTGCGCAGTGGCCACGATAGAGAGAGGGCACCCTCTTCTCAATGTTTGCGAGTCCATCACAACCATTTGTGCCCACGAAACAACTATTCTTCGCTACAATGACTTCCATGTTTCATCCAATATATGCTGTTGTGCTACACAACTCATGCGCTCATTTCCCTTTGGCCTCGTCCCAGGCATACATGAGAAACTGAACAGTTCAGATCCAACACCACGCACATTATCACACTCCTGCGGCGGCGAAAACCTAACCGCTCTGCACGGCGAGCTCGAGGCAGCCGCTCTATCCAGTTCAAGCGATATCGGCTCCAGGCCCCAGCCCTCGCGCCAAATTCACCGTCCTGACTTCCCAGGCGTCAAGAGTCAACATGTGGATGTGGCCGTCAGAACTGCGAAGACATCATCTTCAGTTGTCTCCGCATGCAGCTCCAAAGGATTCAGCATCCAGTACATGGTTCTTCGACCAGCAATTTGGTCGGGGCAAGGCAGGGATGCTATCTTTCTCCGGAGCACCTGCAATCCGGATCACTGAGCTTTATTGAAGAAAATAGCATTTCTGAACCTCCGCATCGCCCACATAGCGGCCGGCCACCTTGTGATTGGCATCGTGTGATCGATGTAACCCGCCAGTAGGCTACTGCCTGAAAGTTGCAGGACCCCTGAGACCAGCCAAGACTTCACAAATCTCTACAGGAACAGTACATTGAAAGAACAATTTCACGCAGTATTCACTTTCAGAGTAAAACGCACATGACAGACATTTTTTTTTGGCTATGGTTGGATGGTGCTTTCTCGCATCCATGTCCGCGGACTGGTTCCCTGTCCGCAGACAGACACGGGAGGAAATTTATGGATTGCCGTTGAAGATACCCTTACTCATCGTGTCAAACTTGGGGCCTTTCCGCCACAACTGATATCGATGTACTGGCCGTGGAGATCAGCTGCATCGGAGATCGTTGGACACATTCATCGAAACTGAAAAGTCATAATTTAATAACACAACAAAAATAGGTCATTATTTTTTGGTCTAATTTCTCCCGGATAGCTGAGGCCATGTTCGATACCAATACGCATCACCGAGAGACTGAGTCGGCATATCGTCACCGCAGGTTTCTCATAGTCGATTGGAATCTCTCCTTCCACTAAACGCGCATCGTCGGAAATCCTGAAATAAATTTAGAATAAATGCGAGTACTAAGACTTGAGCCCAATGAGATAGGGATACCGCTGTCCTTCTAACCATCCAACCATATGTTAGTTTGTAGTCTTCTACTTCTAGAAAGGTAACTCGAGAAGATAAGTGCTTCCGGGCCTCTCCGGTATTCCGGCGGCCAGTGCAAGCTCATTGTATATTTCTTCGATTGTATATTCGTGAGCGAATACCAAATAGTACCATCAGTAACGTAGCTAGCTAGCAGCCGGCGATCGATTTGAACCATGCGAGTTGCCCGTGTGATGATCTGTACGCATGGCATGGCGATCGGGTCGTCTCAGGGCGACCGGCGACGACGTGGTGGTGGTGGTACACGGCAGTCGACCAACGGCGGAAGACGGCCGGTAGTGCGAACAGCCATAGTACGTGGCTTCGGCAATATTTCTTGTGTGGTGCGACCCATAATCCTGGTAAGGTCGATGACCTGTTTACCTTTCAGCAGGTCTGCTGCTGGATATTGTTTGATGGCAAGTAGGGACGTGATGTAGCTGGATAAGAATCTGCTACAGTGCTATTCCCTCCGTCCCAAAATATAAGAACGTTTTTTACATCATATTAGTGTCGAAAACGTTTTTATATTTTGAGAGAGAGGGAGTAAATTTTAGCCGATCGATCGGTCATGTGCAGACGGATCGAGAGCGTTGTGCACGCGTAAACAATTCCTGGACAGCCTGACATTGCACTTTGTTTTTTGCTTGACTGCCAGCAGGTCTTCGTTCAGAGTAATGCCCACAGGGACAGGGGCTCGTTGGACCCACCCGATGATCGACTTCCCAATCGCGGACCGCCCGGTCGTCGGAACAGGTAACGAGAATCTCTCGTCGGCGCTCCGGCAGGCGCATTTAACAGGATGCTGACATGACAGGCATTTTATTTAGACAAACCTGACATGACAGACGGTTCAGCATCTCGGTAGGGACGCCTCAAACAGGTGAGGAACCGACGGAAAGAAACAGGTGTTATCCGGAGTCCCGGATCGAAACGCAGATAATAATAATACTAACCAGGCCCAGGGCCTGCTTGCTGGCTGCTGCCAAAAAGAAAAAGAATCATCGTCTCTGCGCTAGCCTTCAGTTGATCACTTTGGAGGTGAAAGTCACCTCGTCTATGATATACCGTACTGTTGCCTAGACTGGCTGCTCTGCGCGCGCGTACAAGCCATGAGAATTTACCTCCGTCCGATGAGAGTTTCAGTCTCGGCTCCACATCTCTTTTTACAGGCAGGTCAGGCCAGGCCAGGCCAGGGCATGTCGTAAGGACATAGCCGCGTCGTGTCGTACTCAAGCGCAGCGTGCAACGGAGACGGTTCAGAGTTCGGAGCCATGCGAACGCTGTGCCGGCTTTACGTGTGTGCATACATATACTGCGCTGTAGCCCCGATAGAGAGAGGGCACCCTCTTCTGAACGTTTGCCAGTCCATCACAACCATTTGTGCCCACGAAACAACTGTTCTTCGCTACAATAACTTCTGTGTTCCATCCAATAAGCTGCTGTTCTACAGCTCAAACGAAAAAAAGAGCTGTTGTGCTACACAACTCATGCGCTCCTTTTCCTTTGGCCTCGTCCCAGGCGTACATGAGAAACTGAACAGTTCAGATCCAACACCACCCACATTATCACACTCCTGCAGGCTGCAGCGTTGTGATTAAACTTGTGAATAGTTTGACATGCAAACTGAAACCAGTCCAGCCTACAGGAATACACGCCACACATCCAAACCAAATCAATCCAGATATTTCAGGTAGAATCTAGACCAAACCGAACTATACATGCTCTCCATTCAACCCAGTCCAAACCGTTTCCAGCTTTTGGATTGAACCTACAGATTCAAGCCGTGGACAAAGCCATATGACAGGGCACCTCATGAATCTAGATCAGACATGGCGTCAGAGCTCGCGGCTGTTAGATTTGACGCACTAGCAGCTTGGATCCTCCACAGAGCAAACACGTACGAGTGTAAAGCTAGCCCAAGCAGGAAGCTAGCACACAACACAGGCAGGTTAATTGATTCTGTAGACACACGTGCATGTCTCGCCGCGTAGAATATGTACATACGTCTTGCAGCGCGTGTGGGCAGCAGCAGCAAAGTTCGATGGCGTCTCGGAAGTTTGGCTGGAGGTGGAAGCGGCAGCTCAGACTAATCAATTGATTTGGTCTCGAACCGTAGTTTGCACTTGTTTTGGACAGAAAGGAGATAGCTTTCGAGTCCAGCTTCCAAATGATCGCATCATCCCTATCCCAATTTGTATTAACCTTATAGTACTAGATTAATAGGGTAATCTGGGCTCCGTGTGTGCACTAATCACTATACCTAAGAAGGTTGGTAATAAAATACAACTTGTGGCAGCTTGTAAGCTACTAATCCTAAGCTTGGAATGGTGCACACCACAAAGCTTAAACGTCTCTGAATGTGAATCTAGAAGAATTATAGTCATACTTGACACAGAGTAACCATGGAGCAAATGACAGCCACAAGACATTTAACATGAATCCAAAAGATATTTATGCTATTCGTCTGAAATGCATACGTTCAAAAAGTGTTCCTTTTCACGTTTTAGAGCATCTCTGGAACAAGTGACAGTTTCTATACATGCTTCCATTCATTAGCTTACCACAGCAGTTGACCTTGCAAGTGGCAGTGTAGTTTCATAGCCATCACACTGGTTCATCTTAAAACTATTGTTTTAACAAGAACATAACTCTAAGAAGATGGGAACCTACAAACAAATATCCACCCGTGAATAAAAAATGCATAGAACTGAGAAGACATTAGGGACAACTTGCATTTATGCGTGATAACTTGCGAAATGTGTCAAATACAGTGAAACACATGAATTAGCTCATGTATTGTTCCGTTGAAGGACTAAGAAAATAGTACAAGGAGGGAAATATCTCAGTAAGAAACTGATAAAATAAGTAGCTCGTCTCTTGAAACAAATAGGGAGTTGAGCACTGTAGCAAAAATGAAAATTTTAAATCACTGCAGGAAAGGACTTAGATGCCATTATTCAAAAGCTTTTTTTGGTAGTACACGCTAGGTTACTGTGTGAATAACAAACTTGCAACTAATGTGCTCAAACATTGCATGGCGGGCTTGCAACCTTCTAGAAAGCAGAAAGAACCCATAAGAACATCATTTATCCCCTGTCTAGAAAAAACAATTTATTTTAACAAAGATATGCAAGCGCGGATTCAGTTATGTGGCAATAGCAAAAAGAAATTCATGAAAGGGGCAGTACATATTATATTACTAATGGGACCATAAGGACCATTGTTTCGAAACTCGGTTTCCTTAAATGTTATTTTCACCACAGAGTATTTCTACCACAGTTCAGTCCATCAAGCTTGTTCTACCAAGATAAAATTCCTTGAAAAACAATGGAAGTGCCTTATAAAAGAGAAGAAAAGAATCACAGTGCACTCCATTCTTTTTCTACATGTAAGATTTGACCAATCTTGATAGAAACCACTACATGTAAGATTTGACCAATCTTGATAGAAACCACTCGCTTCTGGGAGGATGCTTGGCTTGGTGAAACGTCGTTGACGCTTCAGTATCCGTCCCTGTATCGTATTGTTCGACGACGTGATACTCTTGTTGCAACGATTATGCAGTCCATTCCCCTTAATATTCAGTTTAGGACGGCGCTTGTTGGCGACCGGTGGGAAGCATGGCTTCATTTGGTGAGTAGACTGATGGAGGTTCAGTTATCTCATCAGCCCGATGAGTTGTGTTGGATGCTTACTAGGTCTGGAGAGTTCAGAGTTAAGTCGATGTATATCGATGTCATTAACTCTAGTGCTATTCCTAGTTCCAAAGATGTTTGGAAAGTCAAAGTTTTTTTGAAAATTAAAGTGTTTATGTGGTTTGTACATAAACAAGTCATTTTAACAAAGAATAATTTGGTTAAGCGTAACTGGACAGGATCTACTAGGTGTAGTTTTTATGATCGGGACGAAACTATCAAGCACCTCCTCTTTGACTGCCCGTTGGCGAGAGTTTTGTGGCACACGGTGCATATTGCCTTTAACATTACTCCTCTGAATTTGATCAGTACGTTATTTGGAACGTGGCTTGTTGGGATAGAGTCCGAAACAGCTAGACACATTCGCGTAGGAGTATGTGCTTTGTTGTGGGCAATTTGGAACTGCAGAAATGATTTGGCTTTTAACAGAACAACAAATATTCAATTTTTGCAGGTTTTATTCCGGGCTACTGCGCTGATCCGTATGTGGTCGTTACTCACTCCGACGAAGCCCAGGGAGCGTTTGGTTATTGGATCTGTCCACTGGGAGATGGTAGCGCGGGATATCTTCAACCGGTTTGAATGACGGTCATGTAATAGGATAGGCGATTAGTTTATCTATCTTTGTTATGCCAGCCGGTTGTGGCTTTTGGGCTTATTGTTTTTGGTGTTGTGGCTCTTTGTGAGCCTGCCGTTATTTTCTTTTCAGATTTTAAGATCTTGTTGAACCTCTTTATTTATCTATAAATGTGGCAGTATGCGTCGTTCTGATGCAGAGGTCGGGGAGTCCACCCTTTTCGAAAAAAAATACAAATAAGAATAATTTTTTCTTCTTGGATTTAGATCAATCGCTGAGCATGGAGTCGTGAACCTTGGTTTCCTACTCCTGTTGTGGTACAAGCCTGCTAAGGAGGCAAAGTCTACTTTGATGCCCGTTCTCTGAGAGCATTTACCTGAATATTAACAAAACATGGCCTTAGCAAACTGAGCACGCATTCAATGGACTTTTTTTTTACACTTTCAAATATTCTAAACATATATACTACAAAAATACACTTTATGTAAATTTTTAAAAAAATTAATCATGCATTTGAAAAATGTTGAATGTGTATAGAAAAAATGTTGACCATTTATTAAAAACAGGATGAAAATATTTTGATCATGTATCTAAAAATATTAATCAATCATTCAAAAAAATGTCGAACAAATATTTAAAAAATGTTAGACAAGCATTGGGAAAATGTTAAATGTGTATAGAAAAAATATTGACCATGGATTAAAAAGTAATGGAAACTTTTGGTCATTGTATATAAAAATGTTAATCAAGCATATGAAAATATTGAACAAGATTTAAAAATGTTAATCAAGCATTTGGAAAATTGTTAAGTGTATATAGAAAAAAAAGTTGATCATCCATTAAAAAAATGTTGATAAAGCATTTGAAAAAATGTTAAATGTGCATAGAAAAAATGTTGACCATGTATTATAAAAATGTTAATATTTTATTTGTAAACTGTTAATCAAGCATTTGAAAAATGTTTAAAGTGTATAAGAGACATGTTGACTATGCATTCAAAAAAAATGTTAATATTTCATTTAGAAAAAGTTAATCAAGCATTTATAAAATGTCAAGAAATGTGTATAGAAAAAATGTTGAACATCTATTGAGAAAATGTTAAATTTGTATTGGAAAAATGCTAAACATGTATTAGAAAATGTTGTTGACATATATAGAAAATGTAGAATGAAAAAACAAAAGAATGAAAGAAAACCAAAAAATCAAAATCAAAATCAAAATCAAAATAAAAAAGAAACAAAATAATCCAAAAGAAAAATAAAATAAAAAATAAAAAGAATAAAGAAATGGAAAAGAAAAAGGAAAAGGAACAAAGAAAATAAATAAAAACTGAAAAAGAAAGGAAAGAAAAAACAGTAAAAGGAAGAAATAAGGAAAGAAAAACCAGTGAAAACAAGAAAAACCTGAAAAGCTAGTGGAAATCTGGTTTTTTCTTACTTCAACTAGTTCGGGTCCTTCACATTGAACATGAAATGAGATGTGGCTTACTGGCTAGAAGCGCAATGACGCAATAAGGAGATATTATCCAATCACACGCCCTCCCTTTTTTCATGTTATTTATTTATTTTAAGAACTACTCCCTCCGCCTCATAATATAAGAACGTTCCCTCCGTCCCATAATATAAGAACGGTTTTGATGTCAAAAATGTTCTTATATTATGGGACGGAGGGAGTATAATGGACCGGCCCACTACTATAGAGCTCGACGCGAGCAAAGCTACCATCTCGCTTAATGGAAGATATTGCTACCACGTGGGTTGATCCAGGCCAGAAGAGAAGAAAAAAGGCGTCGACAGTGCACTGAATATAGTCACCCGTTACTGTGCAGCTTGACGTGAGCGAAGCTACCATCTCGGCCTTGACAGTGCACTGACTGACTTTAGTCACTCGTTACTGTAGAGCTCGACTCCATGCTAGTGAAGTTACCATCTCGCTTAATGCGAGATATAGCTCCCGCGTGGATTGATCCAGGCGAGAAGAGAAGAAAAAAGGCCTCGGCTGGTCACCCTCGGATGGATGTGGCCCAAAGTAAACACGGCCAGGACCAGGTTACACGTAGCGCGGGCCGGCTGAAATGCGGCCCATTTAATTGACCGTCCGACCACTGTGAAAACGAATCGCCCCTCTCCTTCCTCCACCGCTTCAGAGTCCTCCTCCGCCGCCGGCGGTGTCGGCCGGGATGAGCACGTCGAACTCCGTCGTGCCGGCGCACAAGCCCGCCAGCGCCATCCACTCCTGCGTCGGCAGCTTCACCATTTGAACCTCATCGTCGCGTACGCACCCGCACTATCTCTCCCTCCCTCCCCTCCCCGCACAATCCCCAGCTTATTGTGTAGCCCTGCCGTGTTCCCTGTCTCGGGGGACGTCCTCTACTGTTTCGCGTTCGAGTTCGTGGGGGTTTGCTCCCGGCCAGAGTGCTGCGCGCGTGACTGCGCCTGATTCGTTCTGCCCTTGGGCTGGGCTGCCCCCGCGGCTCCTCTCCGGCGAGTTGTTCGGGAGGATCTGGGGCAGTGTAGTGTGGTGTTCAGCCTTAGGGTACTGTTTTGGTGTTCTGTGTAGGCCGTTGGGCCAGGGCCAAATGGCACCAGCAGTGTAGCTTGGCAAAACAGAGCTTTATAGTGTTCATTGAAACTGATACATCAGCGACAGACTTGTGATTCGTAGTTACTAGATGCCACTGTTTCTCTGTGCTGTGTGTACCTGTTAAATCCTTCTGCTAAATGCAGCAGATTGCCAAACTTTTCAGGAAATGCACCTGCTCTCACGCCGCAGGGCCTTCATTCAGGTTAGCGATGGATGTCATGTCGTCGAGGGCCGGCGGGTAGTGCTTCTCTGTATCGGCAACCTGTCATTTTGTTTGCATCTTAATCCGCTAATGTAACAGTCCATCATGCGCTTCACATTCACTTTTCCTTACCTAGGAACTAGAAAAGTATTCTGGAACTAAAAGAATCCACATTTGTATTTCTCAGTTGCCTAAGAATAGAAATTACATCAGCCGATTTTGCAACCGAGGAGAGCAGCGAAGCCCCAAGCTCTAAACGGGGACGCCGCAGCCGGCCGTGGGGTCGCCAGCGGAGGAGAGACAGGGGGTAGGGGGCAGGAGGTGGAAGGAGAAGAAATCGGTCCGGAGGAGGAAAACGAGCCGCAGCCGTTGGATTGAAATTCATGAAATCCAACGGTTGGGAACTTGGGATAGAGAGGTAATCGACTGAAAGCAAAAATGAATATGTAAAATCAGGCGTCTGACCTGTAGGTGCTCCCCAAAAGAATCTTGATTTACGTTAGTGTATGTATACATCTCTTTGCAATGCCCCCCCCCCCCCCCCCCCCCCCCCCCACACACACACACACACACACATTGTCTCAGCCTCTCAGGAACAATACATATATGGAGCTAAAATTTGAAGTGACAACCCCAACAAACTGTTTTATGCTAGTAACCTAGTATTACGCCGTGGCGGCAACGCTAATCGATCTCAAAATAACTTAACTCACAAAAAACTGTCGTTTTGGGGAGTTAACGCAGTCTAACTGATACCCAATAATACCCCTTTAAATCTTTCACGCCACCGCCCTCTCTGGCAGTTTGTTGCCGCCTCCCTCCTCCATAGCCACCCCATACCTCAAGCCACCTCCTGGCATGGACACCGTCGCCCTGAACCTGGCGCCGGCAACCAAGCTCAACCATGAGCTCGTCTGTACCCCACAGGCCCACACCCACACAGGCCGATTTATCTCCTAAGAGTCGGTTTGAAAATTTTCATAAAGGTAGCCACAGATAGGCTCGACGCGGCGGCTGACCACGTGGTCCGCCTGTCTCAAACTACATTCATGCAAGGAAGAAACATCGAGCAGTTATCCTACATGAGATGCGCCGGAAAAAAACATGAGTGGGTGATCTTTTAAGATTGACCGTGCTCTTTGCCGGTGTGTAATCCACTGTGTGTGCGTTGCTGTTGGATGTGTACATCCTAGTCATGCAGAGGCCAAGTGTGTGCTCGTTGTGCCTATCCTCTTGATGTGACCTTATGAGTCAATAGAAAGCGCCCTTTATCGGAAAAAAAACACTAAGAAAAGGGCTGAAGTTGTTTTTACCATTGTTGAGCTTGCCAGTTATCTATGAAGGTACACCAGCAATCATGGTACTTACGCAAGTAAACTGAATACAATGTTCATGTTCCGAAAAAATGGACTAAATAATCCAATGCACCTTTCCTTTTGTATCTGCTAGTTGAATCACTTCTACTGTGACTCACAATCCTTGGGGGACCCAATCCTCCTCTTTGAGTCATCGCAGTAATCATAGACCTTGGAGTTGGCAGCCACCTCCTTCAGTTGCTGTTGCTGCGTCTGGTCCAGTTCCGGGCCAGACGAACCAGGGGAGCTCTGGCCGCAGGCCTTGGAGCTTGGAGAGCAGGTGGAGGCCTTGTAGTTCCGGAAGAATGCTGTGAACGGCGCTAGTGACCAGTCAGTCTTGACCCGCCCACCCTGTGTAGCCCAGTCATCCGCGTTCCAGATGGTGCTGAACACCCTCATTGGTTGATAGTTTGGATAGGGGGCACCATACATCATCTGGTTCTTGATCTGCCGGAGCAGCTTGTTATCGACAAGGATTCTGCAACCCAGCAACATCCATATGAGCTAGGCTTAGTGCATGCAAATACCTTTTCGGTCTAAAATTTATTGAACATGTCCGACTAAACTGAGCATTCATGCTTCATTTGGAACCAGATGCTATTTAGATAGGAGGGGTTAGCTTAGCTAAGAAGGTATTAGGTTGAACAAGAATCGAGTAGATAGGAGTGGGGCTCACCGGATGTATTGTTGGGTCCAAATGATGCTGTAGGTGTGGAAGTCCTGGGAGGGATCAAACCAAAGCCGGTACCCCTTCTCTCTGCTGCCTACACCTCTGGCATACACGTTGGTGTGCAGGGTGTAGGGGTTGCCGGTGCTGTTCCCCAAGAATTCAAGGTCGATCTCATCATGGTATTGCCATGGTCCCTCTGACATCATCTGTTCCCAGATTGCAATGCAAGATGGTTAGTCTTAGTATTGACAAGTTGACATGAACAACGTTAATCAGTCCATCACTTACATAAAATGTTGTCACTGTGCCGGCTGAGTTCCCGGGCACGAGCTTGATGTCCATGTCAATCCTCCCGAAGAGGTACTTGATTTTTGAGCTGAATCCGGAGGTCGTGCTGCGGTCGAGACTCATCGCGACAGTCTGTCTGCCGGCGCCGTCGCGGAGAACGTTGCACTTGCCCCACAGGAGATTGACCTCCTCGGTAATGTCGGCGGCCGTGACCTGGGGGGTGGCCAGGGCGATGAGGTAGAACGCCGCTAGGGAGGCTAGGAGGTAAGCCCTAGCCTGGCCCATGGCTTTGGTGGTGTTAAGAGAGTGAGCACTGGGACTGGGCGCAGTGTGATTGTGCTGCTCGTTAATGGTATGGGCGGGCTTATATGTAGAAAGAGGTGCAGGGGAGATTAGGGCTTATGTGGAAAGAGGTGCAAGGGAGATTAGTTGGTCCAACTCTAAACAGCATGAACTTTAATAGTAATTATTCTTGGAAGATGTAAGAAACTGGAGACAATCGTGAAGCGGGCGGGCATAAAAAATCTTGATGGAAGTGGGCTTCAATTAAAGCTTGAGCAGTGATCGAGTTGAGTGGACTAATGGTTCATTTAAAGCTTGAGCAGTGACTGAGCTGAGTTGACTAATGGTTCTAGGGCTTTATCATGGCAACAATCTGTGAGCAGCGGGACCTACCGTACTGTGGCTTCTGGCAAACTAGGTTGGTTCTCCAGCAAGTGGAAGATATATGAATATATGATACTATGATGTATGGGTTTTAGTTTCATTCCATGTTGTGCCACAGTTTTACTTTTATGTATCGGATCACTAAATCCACTGAATAATTCAATATGTACACTCAGTCGTAAAGCATCTTGCTTTCCCAAGCCCTTAAGATTTGTACGTCTCAGATCTAGGGCAGTGATTATCTTTGCCTCCATCACTCAGTCACAGATTCACAGTTCAGAATCATCTGTTGCAGTTCCAAGCCGTGCACTATCTTTCAGATATGTGCAGTTTTTTCAATTCAGACTTTCGATGTATACTGCTTGTTCGGTGGATCCTCTGAAAGATGTCGCATTCGTGAGATTGTGTAACAGTTTGGTTTGTTATAGATGAATCTTTGGAAAGACTATGAAAAAAACTTGTCAACTAGGTTAGTATCTACTAGGTTGGGAGATCTAATGGTTGATCTATTAACTAATGCAACTATGAAAATGATGATGTTCCTCCATAGGCATCGAACTGGAAGTCAGAAGGCGAAGTTTGTCAGCTGCACATAACGAGGTGCTGCACAAAAAACTAAAAATACTGGAAAATAGTTACATGAAAATTTCTGTTTTAACTGCTGTGCATGTGTGCGCACTTGCCCCCATAAACCCTTGGGAGACTCATTTCTACACTCTTGAGTAGCTGAAATCTGGTTGGCCAGATTTGCTATGCATGCTCACAGGAAGTCATACCGGTGCTTGTTTGATCTGGAATCTGAAGTTTTCCATACTGTCAGAATTATATTACCGGAGCATTGCATGTTAGGAAGCATTTACACTTGACCTGTCTTTGAGTTGTTTTTGCATTACACAAACGAATATAAGTCTCATGAAGTTAGTTTTGTTATATGTAGTTCTCTTATCATGTACTGTCTCAGCATGATTTCTCATAAAATCGTTACATTTTTGCGATCCAGGGTGGTGGTGAAGCAAGAGAGACAGACCTGGTGGTAGGCAACAACCAATTTGTTGATGAGTGATTATACCAATCCAGCCATCTTTTCGTTGCATTTACTGTCAGAATATGCATACATCTCCGCGGTTATTTCACAGATAAAGCAATTCATCATGATCTGTACAGTTCGTGGCACATACAGCATGATCTGCACAGGCATTTGGTTGAGTTGGTGACAGTCTGGCAGATACACATGATCTGCACAGGCATTTGGTTGACCCTGCAATCTAGCCATTTCTTACTGTTGTTGCCGTGCTGTTGTTTGTGCTGAAAGGATCGTGAAGCGCCCGTGCCTGTGGTGCTGGTCACATGGGCTGCAATTTATCGAGGTCCGTACATCTATGATGCTCGGATTAATGGCCGCCATTTTTCTATGCGCAACCAGATGAGCATACCTAGGGTCCAGAGATCGCATCGATTCTGTGCTGCTGATCGAGATTTCAATCGGCACTAATTTTTAAAGGCTCTGTCTGGCTTTGTGTATCCTATGTAGGCGAGTGGTGTCTGAGGTCATTGTGTCCATGGAATAATCTTGAATCGGAATTTCGTTTGGATGGAGCAGTGTGCAATGCACGCGCATTTGTGCCAGAGGAAGATGGAAATAGAAAAGTTCCTTTTTAAATTTTAATGCACCATCTGGGACCCAGGAATTTTCTGGGAAAGTTTCCCTTTTTTTTCCCAAGACACTGGTTTATGTGAAACTCTGCATTTCAAACTTGAGTTTGTTCGATTTGGATACGGTGCTCTCTGAAATTTCAGGCTATGGTTTGGATGCTACAGATGATAAATGTTTTTGGACAATGGTATCTACAAATGCTAAAGCTAAACCAGGAGCCAAGGCTGGCTGATGGGTCATGTGGCGGACTCCAGGCTCATCTTATTCTGAGCAGCGGTAACATGGTTTTTCTATATCAAAATGTGTTTGCATCTGAAAGAGCGGCGGCGATGTTCATGGCAGGTGCTGGATGGCGGATTCCTTGGCCCTGGATCAGATCCGGCCTGGGGCGGGGGGCAGGACCTGCAGCGGCGGCCTTCCTGGAAGAGGCGGCACCAGGCCCTGCGAGGCGACGGCGGTGGGATGGCGGCGGCCTTGGCCCTGGCCCTGACGAGGCCTCCCTGCCAACAGATTGCAGCGACTGGATCGAGCTCGCCGCAGGTGAAAACAAGTGAAATAAAAAACAAGTGAAATAAAGAGCGGCGATGTCGACCCTTCATGACGAACTTGGTAGTCCCTCCAGCTTCACTGTAGGCGCCTTGGGATGGTTGGCAAGCTGGGTCTCCAAGTTGCTCTTGATCGCCTCATCATTGGTACCCTGGAGCAAGACTTCTTTGAGCTCGGACAGAAAGTTCAGGCCCGTGAGATGGTACGACGCGCTGGAGCAGTCGATCTTCAGCAGCTCGACGCTCTTCATCGACCTCGATCCGAAGGTCACGTGTAGCTCGCTGGCGCCGGAGGCGATCTCGAGGATCTTCACCTTCTTGAAGGTGACCAGCTCCTCCCCATACATCTTGGCGTGAAAATGGAGCTTGCCATCCTGAAGCTGTCCGACTCGGAGACGCAGGATGCATAGCTCCGGTAGATTGTTGCCCAGGAACTCGACGTCATCTTCCTTTAAGGCGTCCATCTCCAGGTCCAGCTTCATGAGCTTGCTGAGGTTCTCTGATGGTGGCAGCTTGTCTTGAAGCCCGTGGAGTGTGAGGCTCCGCAGGTTCTCCCAAGGCAGGGTGATTTCGTCCAGGCAGCCTTGGCTGTCCTTGCCCAGCCGCACCAGCAAGGATTCCAGATGCACAAGGCCTGAGGTTGCAGAGAAGAAGTCCTTGCTGTTATGCCTGGTGATGCCAGACACTCCGAGCTTGCGCAGCTGGGTGAGTTTCCTGAGCTCTTCCACGACGGCCTTCCCTCCTGAAGCACCGACGTCGACGACGCCGAGCGTGTGCAGCGCCGTCAGTTTTCCGATCCCTTTGGGCACCTTGATACCAAACAGGCCGCGGCGTCTGTGGAACTTTGGCAACCTGCTGGATGAGGCAGGCGGTGCTGATGCTCGGACGGTGGTGCCGGCGCGGATATACTGCAGCTTCTGTAACCTTGTGATGCTCGCTGGCAGTTTGCGTATGGAGGTGTGCCTCACATCCAGAGTCTGGAGCTGCCTGAGATCGCCGAGTGAGCTTGGCAGATGGAAGATCTCACCGCATCCTCGTACAGAGAGAAACTTCAGGCGACGCAGACGCTTCACCATCTTGTCAAGATCTTCATCCTTTACACCCAGTGCGTCCTCCAGATCAAGCACCCGAAGTAGCCTCATACTCTTAGAGATGAAGAATGATTCCCACTTTCCAAACACTGTCAGCGACCGTAGCCGTGAGAAGTCGATGCTCTCAAACACAATCTTGTCTCTGTCCCAGTCTCTCAATATGATGAGGTGTCTCCCTGTGCGGTGGGTGGTTAGGACGCAATTGGGCCCGAGTTCAAACACAAGGTTCTCTTCCATTCTGCGTGAGACAATGTACTCACGGATGAAGCCATTGACCTGGCACGAGACCATACTTGTGTCATTGTATGCAGTGGTGACCAACTGTGGTATCTGCTGAATTATGCTCAGCTCGAGGAGCTTGGAGAAGAAGCTCTCCCCTTTGTCAACAGCAGATTCTTCATCACTGTCTCTACAGTAACCTTCTGCAATCCACCTCCTTACTAGTCGCCTTTGCCGAATGACGTGGTGCCGAGGAAAAATTGACAGGTAGAAGATGCATGGCTTGAGTGAATCTGGGCAAGTACGGAAGTACGAGTGCATCCAATCAAACAGGCCCTTGAGACACTCATAATCTGGATTGGTCTCTAGATGCTGCATAAATTTTTGATTCAGTGAGCGCACAGTATCCATCAATGTTACCGTCTGTGTGGCCAATAAGGCAGCTATAGAAACTATCACTTTGGGAAGACCTCCACACTTCAGAATAAGCTCTTCTAGCTCCACATCTTCGTGATCCTTTAAAGGGGATGAAGGATTCTTCCTGTGTACCTATTGTTCAAACAATTTTAACATTAGTCAACATCAGTTAATTAGGATATACAAAATGTGCAGAGCCTCCAGGATGTCGTTCTGGATATACAAAATGCACTCATTTGTAATATTTTTATTTTTCTGCAAGTGACATGAGGACGCATTATATCAAAATTGAACATCAACTACGGTTTTGAATTATTTTTTCCCACGTATATATTTAAAATGTTTAGAGCCTCCAGGCTGTCATTCTGGATATGCAAATGCACTCATTTAATAACTGTTAGTTGTGTGCATCCAATGTACATAGGCATATATACTCCCTCCGTTCTCAAATATATGATGTTTTGGTAGTTCAAATTGAACTACCAAAATGTCATGTATTTAGGAACAGAGGGAGTAGTTTTGATTCTGTGAGTGAAGGAGGACAAAGCAAACCCATGCATGAAGTGGTATGTTTGTGACAGCATACGTCCAAGGAGCTAGCTAAATATTGTAGCTCTCTCAAAAAACAAAGAAAATCTACATAATATAGCTTGTAAGAAAACACACCTCTGTCCTGAAGAGATCCATGGCCGCTACAGCTTCTAGACCTTTGACATTAAAGACTTGCCCTTCGTTATTTGTGCAATATGTGGCAACGCCGGCTTCAGTTGTAATAACAATGATAACACTTGAAGAAGGTCTAGAAACCAATGCAGACTGTATTAAGTCCCATTCTTCTTTGGACTGGAGATCATCAATAACGACGAGACACTGATTTTCGCTCAGTAGCTCACGGCACTCTTTAATGGGGTCTTTTTCTGAATGATGATCCAAAAGTAAGCTCCGAGAAAAATCCCTTAAATTGAATGGATGTGACACATCCACCCAACTGTACTTGTTAAATTGGTTGCTGTGAAGCATTCTGTCATAGTACAAGTTTCGAACAAGAGCTGATTTCCCAATGCCAGCTATCCCCCAAACAGATATAACTGGAGAATTGCTGAAGCGGGCCCTGGCTGTATAGCTGCGAAGCTCAGTCATTTCTAACTCACGTCCAACAAGGGGATAATTTTTCATATAGTCCTCGATCCCTTTAATATTGGAGGAGGGAATCTTTTCCAAGGACGAATTCGGGCTCACTTCACACACCATTGGTTTCTCTTCTTTGGGTCCATAGTCTTGAGAACCCTGGATGCGGGGAGAGATGTTAACACACAAGGACTGAGGCAAAAGGTACATACAGAACTTTAAATATATTTCCTTGGCTAGCTATGTATTTCTCGAAAAATAAGCTACATCCATGGTGAAGGTGGCCATACTTTTCGACACATGGGACCTGGGGGTTAGAAAAGGAGTCTTGCTAGAATTAAACGGTGTCTAACTCGGTTAAACATGTGAATTAAGGTTTTGTTAAATCATGCATTTGAACATAATTGTTAGTGAAACTGCAGTTCTTAGTGGACATTGATGTATATTTTTAATAAGAATATCTTTCTTACATCCAGTGGCAGGTCCAGGTTTCGTGTTCACAGTATAAGTTCCCTTCAAAATTTAAAATTTTCACACCATGTGAAACATGACAATTCTTCAGAAATTATATCAACCAATTGGGATGTTGTCTGGCTCATCATTGGAACTACCAACTGCACCAACTAATAAACACTTCTTGGTTCAAATCTTGAGTACTACTAATAGAGTTGATGGTATGAGGATAAATCACTGTTTGCTTGCATGTGGTGTGGTTAATATTACAGCAAAGTAATACAGTTGTAGGTCAGTAGGTGTTCCATCCAATACTTGCCAAAAAGTCATCCATTGTGAACCGTCATATGAAAAGAACTCATTGTTGATGCGTTAACACTACTCTGGTGATCAAGGATTAAGCGATTCATTAAGCAGTGGAGCTTCTAAAGTTTAATTAGCTAATGTTATACTACTAAGTACTAACTAGATCTGCCAGATGACAATATTTCGACATTTATTTGCATATTTCGAAAAGACATGTATAAAAATGATCGAATGGTATTGTGATCATGTCCAGATTAAACTGCCAAGTAAAATGAAAAAAAATAGAAGTTAGAAAATATTTCGCAAACATAACTTATGTTGTTTCATGCCTGATTAATTACCTCCTTGAAGAATGCACAAACCGAGTGCTCAGGTGAGTACTGCTTGAGCTCCAGTGGTTGGTAAGCATGCCCAATGCACAAGCTTGCAACCTCGAACTGCTGCGTCGACACGATGATCCAGCTGCCATTCTTCATGTCGGGCAGGAACGTCCTCACAGCATCCCAATCTACCATGTCAGTTAGGTTCTCCAGCACAACGAGGTAAGTCTTGGTGTTGACTTCCTGCACAAACTCACGTCTGAGCACACCCACATCTTCCTGCATGGCCTCCATTTTTGTGAGGACATGTACTCCCACATCTGCTCCTTCCTTGTCGACGCAAGCATCTGCGGCGTAGACCTGTGCCATGAATCGCCGCATGAACTCATGGGGATTGAAAGGATGCATGAGCTTTACCCAGACGCGGCAGGCGAAGCTCCGGCAGATCTCCGGATCATTGTACGCCTTCCTGATGATCGAGGTTGTCCCAAGATCACCGCATGTTCCCCACACCGAGATCACCTGAAGGTCTCTGTCCTTGTTGGTGATCAACTGGGCGAGATCACCCAGGAATTGCTGCCTTTTCGCCGAATCCCGAGCCTCGACGAGCATGTCGGCCGCCACCGTGCCGGCGCCCCGGCCGGAAGCCTGCTGCTGCTGCAGCATGACGAGGTTGGAGACAGGCTCGCCGATGCAGCTGTAGCGCGAGTAGCAGGCGCTCAGCTCCTCGGCCCTGCCCTTGATGACCTCTATCTCCGCCACCGCCTGGTCCAGCGGCAGCGGGCCGACCACGCACGCCGGGAGCAGGCGGCGCCAGAAGACCGGCTTGCCGTCCAGGTGGACGACGAACTCGACGCAGTCCTCCAGGTCGTAGGCCAGCTCGCGGACGTGCCTCACCCAGGTCCTCACCAGGTTGTTCATGGCGGCGGCCCTCCCGCCGTTGGCGACGTTCAGGAAGGACTGCATCATCTCGAACTCGAGGGTGATGGTCACCAGGTCCCGCTGCGCCTTGTGCCGGAGCTTGTTGTCCTCGTCGATGGCCGACTGCACCTTGGTCAGCGCCTCCGCCACCACCGTCTTGGACAGCCCCACCGCCAGGTCCGCCATGGCTGGCTGGCGCCTCCCCGGCCGGTTCTCTCGATCTGTGAGATGAGCGGGTCACGGCTTAAAATCGGCATTTTTGCAAATCAAATCAACCAGGCGCCATTTATGGGACTGTGTTCTGTGTGTACCTGGCTTAGAGCTCCCGAGCAATGGCGATGCGCGCGCCGTCCGAATCCCTCTGTTGTGCGTAGGGAAATGGTGGATTCGAGACTGGTCGGTCTCCCTCTCTCGGCTGACCCCAGATCTGGCGGCGGCCAGCCGTCTCTACGGCGCCGGACGGCGGGCGGCGAAGGAGAGATGCTCCTCGCCGGCGGTAGCTGCGTTGGATTTGCGGTGGACGAGATGGCCGAGGAGGGGGAAGACCGGAAGAGAGACCAGTGACTCAGTGAGTCAGTCGCCGCTCTTTCGTGGCAGCTACATATGGACGCGGAGAAGGAAGGGGAAGAAGACAAGAGAGGAAGACCGAAGGGTGGACTCCATCATTGACCAGCCATTGACCGGCCATATGATGAACTTTTTTATTTTCTTATCATTTCTTATCACCGTGCAGTGGAAAAGTGCTTTACGTAATTTGCCAATGTTTCTTGATGTAGAAGGTGGTTCGTATATTACTAATTGGCAAAGAAAAAAAAACATAGCGTGCATAAGAATTTTGTCCAACCATGAAGAGGAGCCTTGCCATAGCAATAAAACTGTTGCCTCGGATTCGAGCTCTGAAAACAGCCTCCTATAGAAATGCATTGAAAGACCATGTACAATAAACCCAAAATGATTTGACCCTTTCCCGGACTATACGCAAGCTGGAGCTACATGCATCGGGTTACCCATCTAAATTTGAATCAAATGTTGAATGTGAACCTAAATTTAGTAACTTTTGTACTCCCTCCCTAGCTATTATAATATGTTTCGGATATTTCTGTATGGACTATATAAAGGTGGACAAACACATTAAAATGCGCTTATATACATACATTTGAATAAAAAAAAGTTGGAATATCATATACAGTAATTTGGAACGGAGGGAATATGTGTATTCTTTGGTTTTTAAGATCAAAATTTGTTAAGCGCAATTACATTCACTTTTCTTTCACAGTATCTGCTAAACTTATTATGTGCATTATTTCACATGTTTTCTCGTTTGCACAAAAGTACAACGGAATTTCTGAGTGTGTGGGGCGTGATGAACCGCGAAAGAGAGACTAGTGACTCGGTGACAGTGAGTCAGTCGCTGCTCTCCCGTGGCAGCTACATACACGGAGAAGGAAGGCGAAGAAGACAAAAGAGGAAGACCAAGGGTGGACTGACTTCATCATTGACTAGCCATATGATTAACTCTTTTAAGACTCTTTTAGTTCATAAGGTAGGAAAATTATAAAAATAGAAAAATCATATAAAATGAGATGATATGTATCTCAAATTTTATAAATAGAAATAGAAAAGAAGGTACCCGTTCATGTCATATGACTTTTTCCATTGAATCTAGACTAGTATTTATTTTCATATAAAATAAGGAGGATAGAAAGAATTCCTCCGTAAGAATAAGACTCTATTCCTACAAACCAAAGGTCTAAACAACAACAACAATAAAGCCTTTAGTCCCAACAAGTTGGGGTAGACTAGAGGTAAAACTCATAAGATCTCGCGACCAACTCATGGCTCTGGCACATGGATAGCAAGCTTCCATGCACCCCTGTCCATAGCTATCTCTTCGGTGATACTCTAATTTTTCAGGTCTCTCTTAACGGACTTCTCCCATGTCAAGTTCGGTCTACCCCGCCCTCTCTTGACATTCTCCGCACGCTTTAGCCGTCCGCTATGCACTGGAGCTTCTGGAGGACTGTGTTGAATATGCCCAAACCACCTCAGACGATGTTGGATAAGTTTCTCTTCAATTGGTGCTACCCCAACTCTATCTTGTATATCATCATTCTGGACTCGATCCTTCCTCGTGTGGCCACACACCCATCTCAACATATGCATCTCCGCCACACCTAACTGTTGAACATGTCGCCTTTTAGTCGGCCAACACTCAGCGCCATACAACATTGCGGGTCGAACCGCCGTCCTGTAGAACTTGCCCTTTAGCTTTTGTGCCACTCTCTTGTCACTGAGAATGCCAGAAGCTTGGTGCCACTTTATCCATCCGGCTTTGATTCGATGGTTCACATCTTCATCAATACCCCCATCCTCCTGCAGCATTGACCCCAAATATTAAAAGGGCTCCAAAAGATTTTTTCCTACATAAATCTTATCCCATGAAAATCCTACAAAATTCCTCCAAACCAAAGAAGACCTTATTTTCTGAATCATATCATTCTTAGCATCATGTAGTGGAACAATACTTGATGTGCTTTTCAAGATTTCGTTAACATAGCTAAGTTTTTGTTTGGGGAGCACTTTTGTGAAGGACAATGTTATTTCTAGAAAAAAATGGAATTTTTCTGATGGACAGATGTCGTCTAGAAGTCGCGGGTTCTGCACTTCTGCTTGACTACAATTGCGGGGTGGGTTACACACTAGTTTTGCAAGTTCATCATTACTTGTTTGGAACCTAGATTGCCCGTGTTTTAGTTTTAGGGGGGAGGGGGGGGGGAGCGTTTGTACCGCGCGCCCCTACTTTGTTTCCAGACGATCTTGTTTCCTTGCAACACACATGATTTTTTTTGTATTCTTTTTACGTGAAAGCTGATATTGTTTCACAATAAAATATATATTCTGTCATTGATAGACAATGTCCAAGAAGTTCACTGGAGTGTACAACGGCGGAGGTGATAGTGCTCATTAGTGCCAATAGGTGACGTAGCTTTCATAGGGGCCAGGGTGAGCCCCCCCCCCCCCCCCCTCCCCCCCACAAACCTAAGCTAGTTTTAAAGAGCACTTAAACATGAATTGTCTTCTTAGCCGCATCAACAATCTCCATGAAGCTCCGCCATTGGTGAGAATAACTTAAACATGACGACGGTGACGTCCTCTCTGTCTAGATTGATGGTAGTGGATACCATGTAAAGACAATGCAATTCCACTTTGAGGGCGGACGAGCTAGTGTCTCGTGTCTCTACTTCCTCCGGTCCCGATGCGACATTTAGTTGTGACGATTGTGTTGCTTTCCGTAACAACATTACTATTCATGAATGTTCGTTTCTAGACCATTTTTGCTGCCAATAAAATATCATCTTTTGTAAAATGTAATGTGAGCACACAAAAGCCATGACTCTTCTCCAACTTTTTTATTTCCCCCCTAGGATCTTATTTTATTATTTACCTTTGTTTTTGTTTTTCTGTGAATGCGTGTGGTTATAGTGGTAGTTTTCATGTGGTTTTGGTTTTGGCAGGGGAGAGTGTCATGCTTGATGCGGTCACCGGGGATGGTCAATTTGGTGCAAAGTATTATAAGTGCATCTATGAACACTACACTACCATCAAAATGTGAAGACACCATGCATCCGGTCGATGACTTAAGTCACTCACAAACTGTCGGAGTGTGATCCTTGAGTGTTGCAATCGGTGGGTGGATTGCTCGGAGCAAGTGAACACACTTCCTAGTGGTAACACAATTGATGAATATGTGACTGATTTTGTCATCTTTTTCTCTGCATGTTTAGAATACATTTCAATTATCTTTGCTCACGAAACCACCTTCTAGTTGTATGTTGTAGGACAAGTTCATTCAAGAGAGATACAAGCAAAAATATTAGTCAAAAAGTAAGCCATTTGCCTTGCACCATTGTTGGGCATTTCTCCAAAACTATGAGAAGTGGAGGAAGAGGAATGATGAGGCTCCACCAAAGAGACCGAGGTCAAGTACCTAATCCTCTCTACAGCTTGAAGATGGGATGAAGATTTTGATGAACATAAAAGGAAACAAGGGGTCCTACTTCGGAGTCTATCAATGGGTGGCCCGATGGGATGAAGATGGTGAAGAAGAAGCTCAAGAGAGATGGAGAGATCGCGACAATGAAAGACAAGATTGATGAGTTGATCCAATGCAAAGGAGGTGTCAACTCAAGCTATGTGCATGCAAAGTTAGAGTTGACGGAGAAAAAGCAAAAGGAGAAGATGGCGACATGGCAAGAGATGAAAGAGAATGAGAAGCACAAGGACCGACACGGGTCAGCGTATGTTTCTTCTCGATGAGAATCAGTTGAGGCAAGAGATGGCACCGAGGAGAATCAATTGATTAAAGATGGACCCAGATGAGATATATGAGATGATGTGGACGGAGATCTTGGCATCTACTCCCTCTGTTCCAAAATAGATGACCTAACTTTGTATTAAAGTTAGTATAAAGTTGAGTCATCTATTTTGGAACGGAGGGAGTAGGATGTAATGGAGCGTCGCACACTTGGGAGGGAGGAGTGGTAGGTACTAGCGACATGTAATGATTTTTGTGTTGAAGATATGAGCATGATGTTGCTTTTGGTTAAACTTCACTTCCGGATAATGGTTATCTTGTTTTATTCGTGTATTTTCACCCTCATGGATCCAAAACATATGAGCAAGATGAAGTGCAATCTATGTGGAAAGCCTACTGGTAATTTACTTAGGTCTGATATTTCATAATGGCTCTTGCCAGCGACCAGAAGAACCCAAACACAATAAAATTGAAGACAAGCCTCGGCGATCCTATTTATACAGTATGCAAACAGCTGAGTATTAGCTTGGGAGCTGTGATCTACAGGTCCCTGTTAATGGAGGATGGCCATGACAGCCTCCTCTGGTTGATATTGTCGAGTCCATCACTTTCAGGGTTTACGTCGTCCACTTGCTTCCAGGTATTGAGCATCGAGCCCTCTCTCCTCTGAGGTGGCGTCAAGAACTTCAAATCATCACTGGAGCCACCTGGGGTCATTGACAGAGAAGAATGACCAACGCGTAGTGTTTGAAGAGTAGAAAAGGATTCCCTCATCGCAGACATGGCCTCGAAGAACCGGGTGCAGGATGCAAGCGCAGCAGGTATCGGTCGTAGCATTTCCTTCACAGAGATAAAAGATAGCCATTAATATTTCCTTATCTGACTTGGTATAATCGTAGACAAGAAAGAGCTGCCATAAGAAAATGTGATCAGAATGCACAAAATCATTCTATACTGACATGATAAATCATTTGTCATCTCTAGATTTGACAGTGGTAGAAATAATATTTGCATCAGCAGTGGAAGATGTTCTGCGCGGGATAAATTCACTATGACTCCTAATTAATTTAATTACCAGAAGGAGTATTTTCAACTTACACCCCATACAGCAGGCGACTCTCTGAAGTTTTGACTCCACTGGAAATCTCCAACTGATGCTGTCAATGCCCCATAATCACTTGCCGCTTTCAGAAGTAGCTCCGAGAATTGTTTCTGAGGAGAAGCAAGTACAGTAAGTAGGAAAAAAATGCGCTTCGCTCAAGAAACCACACATTCCTATGTAAAGAAATCACCTAAGTAGGTGCACCTAAGATTCTCCTCCACATCAATACATAGAATGCCAAGAATCATAAAACTGGATGTAGGTTGCTACTTGATACACCATTTTCAGTTCGCATGTGTAAGTTCATGAATCTATAAAAATCTGAAAACAAAATGATCAAGAACCCAACCTGGTATTCAGCTTCAACAGGAATGCAGTCAAGCGAGTAAGGTTGCTGCAGACGGGCAATAATGCGGTCCTGATAGAAAAGAGTTGTTATTTTGATATCCAGATCTTGTAATTAGTTGATTATGGTATATGGAGCAGCCAACAGCACAGGCAGAACTTTCTTTACACAATAACCTGAGCAACAGGTGGTCCCAAGAAAGAAAGAAAGCAAGCAAAAGAAATAGTGATTTCTGACTTCCAGTACCTTGTTTTGAATAACATCTTTCAAAATAGCAGTAATTCTGGCCAACGATTCACACTTCTTTTCCATTTCACTAACATGAGTCAAATGAGCAATGTTTTTATCATCCTGCAATAAACAAAAGTTCATCAATATGATCAACGATGATAACTGACACAAATCAAAAGCCCAGAAAACTGAATACACCAGAATTTGGAGATGATATGTAGCAAAGTTTACAAGTGAAATATAAATTGGACGCTTGTTATTCTGCTTGTGATCACATTTAATAGGGCGTAAACAATTTTAAGTTCTATACATCACCAGTTAAAAGCTTTAACCTTGCACATTTAGAGAGGCTTGGACATTGCAATTCATTTTTCAAGCATGAAAACCTAGGTAAAGCAAGTGTGAGCACCTATCAGATTCATACACAAATATAATATTATTCTTTTCACTTAAGAAGAAAAAATTATCCATGTTATTAATATGCTTTGATAGCAAAAACATATTCACCATAATAGTCAAAGTGGACATATTGATAGAAGCAAATGTATCTCCAAAATGCTCTAATTATCCATGATGTTCTCATTTCTACCAAGAATATGAATAACCTCATGGGAATTTCATAGTTTCGCCACCACAGTAAGTCAGTAACAGAATGAAAAGGATATTCACTACAGCAGAACAAATTGATGAAATGCGAAAACGTTGATCTATAGTCAAAGTAATATCGCGTAGTAAGGGATCGGAAAAGGTAATCAACAAACAAAAACTGCATAAGTATTGGCATGGCACAGAATTGGTGTAAACATACAAACAGTAGCAACTGGTCGTCAGTCCATTACCTTTCTGCCTTGTAGCTCGACTTGCAAATTGGCAATGTTCCGCTGCACGACCGTCAGCTCCCTTAATACCCTCACCAGGTCATCACTTTTGTCCAAGGTGTTCTGATCTTCCTGCAATGGCAAGTGACAACAAAGAAGTGTGAAGACTTAAGAAGCACACATGACCATAATCTGCGAAATAAAAAGAACAATCATTTCATCACCATCACTATTAGTGACATAGAGCACTGTAAATTTCACGAAGCTAGACATCATAACAAAAACAGAGGGAGAGATAGCAATCTTACAGAGTAATAATTTTAGATGGGTTACAGCTTATAACTAGCTCCAAGATTGCTAGATTTCATCAATAGATAAAGAACCCTCCAGGTTATAGTCACCAAACTTAGGAGGAGATGATTCCCCATAGGTGTTCCTCTCAGGACTAGCAAAGCGCACGGGACTCCCCTGAACCTACACGCTCAGCCGTCCAAACCATGCAGAAATTGCAGTGATAGGCTTCTAATTCGGGAGCGGGACTCGGTTCGAAACCTACATTTCACAAATCCCCGGCGGCAATAAACGAGGAACGGAACCCTACCATTACCTGAAAGGAACAAGAATTCGATCTCGCGAAATGGCGGCGGAAGGGACGAAATTGACAGGAGAAGGATCTGGGGTGACAGAAGTAAATCTACAGGGCGCAGCCAAGGGGTGGTGGGGGTAACCTGCGCGGGAGGGGCCGGGAAGCCGAGGTCCCCGGCGATGGCGAGCGCCTCCGCCATGCCGCCGAGCCGCTTGGCCGGCTTCTGCGCCGCCGCCATGGCCTCGGCCGGTTATTGGGGGGTTGGTGGGGGCGTTTCGATGATTTCGCCTCGCCGGCCGGTTGAGCTTTTTTTGCCTCCAAACGCCCGATTACTGCTCGGTGCCGAGCCTCCCTGTCTCCACTCCACTTCCACCCACTACTGATTGACACTGGACAATTTACAATCAGTGGAAATGATCAAGAGAAGCAGTTCAATGTCCATCGATTTACAATCAGTCTAGCAATCATTTGCGATCATAAGCAGGAAATGAATCACATGGCAGGTAGTTCAGGTTCATCTTAGAAGCAAGCAGAGGATGAGTACCTTGTCGGAGGGCGCTGGGCGCCTGCAGGGGGGGCCGGAGGAGAAGCCGAGAGGGCCGGATGCGCGGAGGGGAGTGCCGGAGGCCGAGAGGGCCGGCCGGAGAAAAGGGACCGAGGGAGAGCCGGCCGCCGGAGCCGGACCTGGAACCGCTTGCTGCCGCCGCCTTCAGCTAGGTTGGGGAACGGGATTGATTTGGAATCGGGGGGGTGAGGGAGATGCTCTCTCGCTCCAGACAACCAGTCGGTCGAGTCTGGTTTGGTTTTTTTTTTTTTTTGAGAAATGTCTGGTTTGGTTTTTTGAGTCTGGTTTGGTGAGTGGCTACGTGCCTGCAGTTTGGGCTGGACTTGGTACGTGGGCCAAAAGATCAACGCATAACATTATGGGGCCCAGATTTTTTGGTATTTCAGGGAATTCTTGGGAATACCCCGAAATCACTAATTGAGGAGTACTCCTTCTAAAAGACCTCTAGACACAAAAAAAGAAGATCTCTCTCACCTTGCTAAGTTGCGATAAGTGGCGCGCTGCATATGCGCCATTTGTCGCAATCTGGGAGTTTTTCTTTTTTCGTAGATTCGTTTACTCAAAACATTTTATCTCTTGAACCATGCGTCCAAATATCGAACCGTTTTCATCGTTGGGTCACTCGCGTCGAGATCTTTAAAACTAGATCCCATGTTGATAGATTTCGATAGATATCTTTTCACGAAAAAAGGACGAAAAACCCAAACTGGGAGGCATGTTTTTCTTTCCTTTCCGAAGAGGCACGTGTTCTTTCCCTTTGCGAGAGGCACAACCGAACCTCTCGCGGAAGAAAATCCGTGCCTCTATGAGAAGTTAATCTGTGCCTGGTGGAAGGTTAAAAAAAATAAAGCACATTTTTCACGCATTTTTTCCTTTTCTTTTTTGGGTCTAAATCTTAAGAAAAACCAGAGGTCGTCCCGCACGCCATCAAACTTGGTGAAGAGGCTATCGAGCTTTGCAAAATTTTCACAAACATCCTTCGTAGCCCCTTGAGTGTCTTGGTGCGTTGCTCCACCAACTTGCGGTCGATGTCTTCATCCAACCCGCCCTTGAGGAGGTTGTAGATCTGGCGCCCTTCAGTTGATAGCTCCTTCATGCCCGTCGTGTGACACCTGGCCTTGTGCTGTGTGAAGTGGCTATGCACCGGAAGCGCGAGAACTGTAGGCTCTGAATACCATATTGCCAACACTAGCTCAAGTAGCACCAAACCCTAGAGTTGGAGACAAGGAAGATCGAGAGAAAATGGCGAGTTGTTGTGTTTATCCACCAATCCACCCACACGTCTGTATACAACTAGGCAAGCACCACGGTCGGTTCTTCCTTGCCCAGGTCTGATGGAGATGAAGCTAGGTATTTAAACTAGAACGTTACAAGGTGATTTGATCCACTATCAGCCTGCAAGACTTTTATATGGATATCGCTCACGGGTTGTCCTGGGCCAGGAAGGCCCAACATTTGAAGTAGTGGCCCCTTTGGCCTTGGCACTCCTCACACTCCATGGGCTAATAGTTACTCTAACGCATATCCTCTATCCCGCTTAGAGCGGGAGTAGCTTACGTCTCACCCGAAGCTTTCCTGAGTGTTGTATGGTACTGGGTTAACCTATTTTATTCTTAGTGCTTGCTTGTTGGTAGCTCTGTATGATGCGTTCTTCTCTATTTGTTTTTCGTTTATTTTTCATTTATTTCTTTCTTTTTTTGTTTCTTCACAGGTTTCTTCCTTTTTTTTCACCATTTTTTTGTTTTATTCTCGATTTTTTTAGTATTTTCTTTCTTTTTCTTCAGCTTTTTTCTTTCTTTCTCAGTTTTCTTGTTTTCTTTGATTCCCTTTTTTGCACTGCTTTCCTCCGTTTTTTTGTTTTCTTTTTCTTTTTTCTTTGGTTTTCTTTTGTTTCTTCCTTTCTTTTTTTTCTTTGTTTTCTTTGGTTTTTTTTGGTTTCTTTGTTTTATTTATTTTTCTTTGCCGGTTTTCATCATTTTTCGTTTTTCTTCAACGCATATCTAATTTTTCAGTGCTACGTGTACATTTTTAGTGTACACGTGAAACTCTTTCGATACACACGTTTTTTTGAGACATGTGGCTTGTGGAGCGTGGCCTCGCTCGCTGGGCCGGCCCAGTCTGGCGTTCGCTGCCCTAAGTCCTATTATAAGCGAGACATATGTGGCGCCCTCACTTTATTTCAATCTTCTTTTTTTTCTTCCTAAAATCACTTTATTCTGATCTTTGATTTTTTTTGAGGGGTTATTCCAATCTTTGATAAGAAAAGCTTTTGTTGTTAGATTGCTCTCTAGAATCTTTGTTCTGTTATATCGTTGGCCTGTGGCCTGCTTGCATGGGAACCGATTGCAGGCCATTATGCTGCAGGCCGAAGGGTTGCCGCATTCCAGGTCATTCTTTCACCAGTCTCCCTAACCAAACTACTCCTAAGCATCTATCTAGCTCTAGCATGACAACTGCAGACAATTCTGCCCAACTATCCCCCACATCGTTTCGACACCGCGCCACCCTACCGCCGGTCAATTCGCCGCAGGTCACCCACCCCTACAAGTCAGTAGAACCCTGCCGCCGCAAATTTGACACGACTCCGGCTGTTCATCGCAGGGGGGCCTTTCATCATGGGCCATGATCGCTCTCCCTCTCTCTCTCCCAGCTCAACCGACACAGATCAGCGAGCCCGACGCAATGCTCTCCCGCCGGCCAGCTGTCGCGCGCGCCAACGTTGTTGATTCGTGGTGTTTTCACTCCACGGATGCGTGATCGATCTTCAGACTTTCAGGCCTCAGCAGCATCATTCACACAGGAGTACATGTTGCGTGCGCCAGGCTCTGATCTCTGAACCCTCGCTCGGCATGATGCATGCATGCGAGCTCGGCAGGGAGCACCGGAGCAGAGCCCGCGTCACCGTCTCACCCAGGCCAAGGCGTCAATGATTGTGGCTGTGGGGTACAAGCATCAACAGACATGTAGAGTACATGTCAGGACGGAAAGGGGCCCTGTTTTCTTAACACTCGCCAAGCATGGTCGTCTCATCTCCTGTCATATACAGTAACAGTGTATCATATGTACTCTCCTCCATTGCATCCTACTGTAGTATTTGCTAGCTAGAGATTCTTGGTAGTACAAAGGCTTAGTCAGCTCATGCCTCATGGTGATGTCCATTGACAGTAATATTTGATATACTTTTCTCAGAGTGATCGGGTCAGCATGCAGCAGTTCAAACCTAGCACCAATAACTTTTCACACCTAGGGCTGCAAATGGTTGTGACTGCTGCCTGATCATATCTAGGTGCACACAATGGTGTAAAGTCTTGCAATCATACCAGGACCTAGCCTGGAAACGAAACCTAGCTAGTCGGTCGCGAGAAACGCGGGCATGGTGGACTGGTGGGATTCCGCGCCGTTTGTCTGACGAACTGAGCTCGCAGATGAGATGACCTCAACACGCGCGGAAAAATAATCCCGCTTCAGAGAAACAGGAGCTCTCACATCACATATCACAGGATTAGGTTAGCTGCAACCGGCTTTCCGCCAATCAATGCCTTGTTTTCATCGGCGCACGAGTGCCACATTAATTATGTAGATATATGTGATGTGATCTGAAGAAATCCGGTGCTGTGGTAGGGTAGGCAGAGCTGGCAATCGGACACACACACAGGGCCCCCGCTTCTTCCAGACAGCTTCAGGTTTCTGCTGCAGTGTGTGTCCTCTCCCCTTTCCCTCATACGTAGATCACTCCGATCACTGTTCACAGGTCAATACACTACGTACCTCTGAAGAATTCTTTCGGGATCGATCTCGTCCTCTGAATTGCGAAGTCTGAGATCGAGCTACAGAAATTCAGGGTCCCTGTCCTTGTGAAACAAGGCATGCACACACCGTGGAGCCGGTCTCCCGCGTAAGTAACGGTCGCTGTCAGTAACACTGCTGCCAGATAATCAGAGCGGAGTAGTATCAGAAACACCATTGCTGGATCAAGGCTCGCCAAACCCACACTGCTAGACACAACACAAGAGAGCGATGTATCTACGGTTATTTTAGATAACAAAAACTATTTTAGGGTCCCCTTCAGCTCACAGTGGACTTTCAGATGGGGAATTGATTTGTCATGTCATAGTACTGGTACTACTCTAATCATTCAGAAAGGGATCCCGTATACTATTCCGGCAACGTCCATCAGCCGATCTCGGGAAATCTCTGAGGATCAACCCTGGCCTCTAGCAATGCAGAGCTCCAGGATTTAATACTATCACCCCCTCCGTGAAGAGTTTTTGGCCGGTATTGTTTAACTGTCAAGTCGGGAGCCGTTCCGTTGATCTGTCTGAATTTTCGCTCGTTCAATCCCTGTTGGTGATTGGAAATTAGTAAGATGAATGCATGCGTCTTGTATTCTTCCAGCTAGCTAGCTAGTGAAAAGAAAGAACCGGATGGGATTGATCATTGATCATGGAGTAGTATCTTATTCCGACTGTGATGCTCGCATCATTTGACGGGGCCAATTTCCCAATGATCAATCCACCCCGGCTAGAAACGGAAATATGCGTCCTGCGGTCAGAAAGGGAGAGAGCATTCGCCCAGATTAAGTATGGACTAAACCGATGTGCCGACTGCTAATCTGCGGATGAGCCTTCCCAATTGCGGTGCTTGATTCGCCTGCCCACCATGCGCAGTTGCAGTTTCACACGCACGTATGCGCATACGTGTGCACCTACCTGCATTGACTCTGATTTCATTTGCTGCCCCGTTTGTCAAGAACGTTTCGTTTGCATATTTCTGCAGACTGCCGGTCGATGATTATTCGTGGTTTTGTGAGGTGACCGACCAACCGTTGGTGGATGAGGAACGTTTACCTGGCAAGTTATTGATTCCAGTGTGAAAATGTACTGCTTGACAGTGCCAGAAACCATATAATACACCCACTGGCAAGCTGAACTGCCTTGCCCTGACGGCCAGCTAATAGTCTGGCGAGCGACTGATTGGATGCTTCTGCTTAGTCCCCACATCCTAGGATTAACCCTCACATAAAAAAATAAAAAACCGAACCTTTTTCTTCTTGGATTTGCTACTTCATAGGCAATTGAAATGAAAATCGCGTAATTTTGGGATGGTGCACCGGAACAGCTGCGGAGCTCCCAGGCCGAGTCGGGGACGACGCGGCCCGGCCGCGGCATCCCGGTGAGGCCTTGCCAAGAACTTCGGCCGGAGTAGAGAGAGATCATTGCGTTTGTTCGACCGATCCAAACAAAGTTTCGAACCAAGGCAAAGTCCCCAACCGTTCATTTCTGATCTAACGGTTAGGACAGCAGCATTCTTTAGCAGCCACCGGAGACGATATTGGCTAGACCAAGGAGGAAGCGGCTAGTTGGGGTTTCACGGCAGCAAAAGACTTCAGCAACGCTGTGAGAGTAGCCTTTTTCTCTGTATTTTTTTCCCCTACTACGGCATACGGCGAGTCGACACCTTTTATATTTTTTTCTGTCTATCATAGATACATGTCGCCTTGAATATTGGCATGGCTTTTAAGATTTAGCTCTGACCACGATTTTTCACTGTACTATGTTTTGTTTTACAAGCTATAGTGCGTATATATAACACAAGAAAATTATTATACCACGAATATACATTTCAAGACAGATCCAAAAGATAATTTAGAAGTTCTCATTCTAACTATCTAAAATAATACTTGTAGAAAAAGTTTAGTTTGACTTAATACACGTCCAAAACGACGTTCCTTATGATATGATATGGAGGGCTTATCAGTTTTCTTTATCGAATTTGCTAATTCTTGTCCAGATAAGAATTAACTATATGTCATCTAACATCTTCACCCAAAAATTCATGTGAAATTTTTATTTCTTTTTTTTACTGTTTCATTTGATTGATTTATGTGTTGTCCTTCATGTTGCATGTCCATAGAGCCTCACACAACTATAGTTGTATGTCGGCTTAGCCACGCACAACTATAATAGCATGTTATCCCCATATGTGCAACTACAACATCCCTCGTCACCTGCACAACTACATTTGCATGCCAGCCGATCGTGCGCAATTACTTACACATTCGCACGCAAGCATGCTACTCCAGTTGCACGCTCGTCGGCCACCTAAAAAGAACAAAGTGTCTAGGTTGCATAGTGAAGTGCCTCCACGCATTCTTTTTTGTGCAGAAACACGGGTGAGCTGCAATTTTCATTAGAAGGAGAAACGGTGGCAGAGCGCCCACTATACAGGGTGGCCGTAGCAAAATGGACAAAAGCAAAGGGGAAGAAAAGAAAAAGAAACTAAGTCCCATTCTACTCTCGCGGCACCAGCTGGATATATCCGCCCAACACCCAATCTTATCTCGTCATTGATGTCGTTGAGAACAGTTTTAGCTGGTCGCTCACGATCTCTGAAGTTCATGTCGTTTCTCTCCTTCGAGATGACCCAAATGATAAGAATGGCCATGCTATGCGCCTGTCACTTTTCCCTTCAGTCGCCGGCGAACCCAACAATCTAGGATGCCATGCCAGGAACACTCTTACAATTCCTGTTGAAATTGTATACTCCTTCCGATTCATATTAATTGCCGCTGATTTAGTACATATCTCTTCCGGGGATACCCCTTCATTTCACGTTAAGGAGATGGGAAAACACATTTCTCTCTATAACAACAATGTGTTTCGGGGTGTGAAGTGTGAGAGAGGGGATGTGATGATTGAGCTTTTGAATAAGACGACCTTTATATTTTAAATTTGGATCTTTTTCAAAATAGTGAAAAATTCAAATAAGAGGTGTTAAGACTATTATCATTCTGGCATCGAGCTATTTTGGCGCAAGACTTCCGCTATAGTATCATCACTGCTGTAGAGTTTAATCATCAAATTCGGGATGGATTGGTGTGGTTCCTCTATGCATGGGACATCAGAATATAAAACATGAACGAGGAAATGCATGCGATAAATATCGGCTAGTAATTGTGAAGCCCTAGTTCTTGACTTAAACGGACACCAAAGGCCTCTGCCCTCCCTCTCTATCTATCTAAGAGATGAAAGGGCAGAGTTTTTGTTTTTGTTTTTTTTTTTCATCTCTTCATCAGAGTTGAACAATGAAGATCGATGACAACTGCCTGGTCGATTTGATCAGGCCGTGTAGGAACAAGATTCAAATCGTTTCTTTGTTAGGATGCCTTAGCTGTATACAATGCACTTTCGACTTGACACCTATTTAAACGTTTCGTCTTGCCGCTATCTTATCATATTTTCATACTATTGTCGCATCGTCCCCGTATGGGTGGAGAACTTGTTGCTCTCTCAACTATGATATCAGAGGCTCTACAGAAGTCTAAGGAGAGAGCACTCATCTTGGGGTGGGCTTACTACTTATATGCTTTCGGCAATTTATCCTCTCCGCACTTGGCTACCCAGCGTTTACCGTAGGCACGATAAGGTACACCAGGGGTGTGACGTTCTTGGTCCTCTCGTACTAGGAAAATGTCATCTCAATGCTCTAACGCCCACACCGGATATGAACCGAATTGTCTCACGATGTTCTGACCCAAGCTCACGTACCACATTAAATGGGCGAACAACCCAACCCTTGAAACAACCTACAACTCTAGGCGGCGGAGAGCCGTGCCAAACCTTCCTTTGGTGTGGACTCTTGGGGAAGACCGGCTTGTTATCTCTAGAGTAGCATATAACCGTCGAGCGACGGCCCTTCCACTCGGCACCGTTGGATCACTAAGGTCGGCTTTTATACTAAATCAACGACAATTAATATGGATTGGAGGGAGTACAAAATATGAAAGGTTCCGGGATGTGAAAAGGTAACATACGGACAATTCCTTTTGTGCACCATCTTTTTCTGTATATTCTTATCAAATTTTACACACATATACTTCACCATGTTTTGCTAATATCTATATAGCAAGAGAGAATATTGACTCATTTTCAGTGGTCAAGAACGAGCCTAGTTACCTGCATTGATTTGGTCAAAAGTACGCAGCGACGTATGGGCGTTACGGCGGCCGTGCTCTACCGGGGGCACAACCCGTTGCAGGAGAACGGAAAAACAGAGGCCGCGAAGGAAGCCAGAGCCCCAAAGACGGCTGCTTTTCAACTCAACGCACTAGCTAGCCCTCCTGAAATTCCTGGTCCTCGAAATGACGCCGCGACGGCGGCCGTCTTTTCTTCTCCGTCAGTCATTTCCACTTCTCTTATTTATTTATTTCGAAAAATAGAAGTACTTCTTTCTCCGACTCTGCACCAACTTTTTCATGGAACATCTGACCGACTCCGCGCCAACTAATAGGACGTACAACTGGGGACACTTGCACGGAGCTAGCGTTGCGATCCCCAACACTTTTCATGTCGTTTATTATCCCGTCGGCGATCAGAGCTCAGATGCGTCTTCGCCAGCAGCCAGTCCCATGTTCCATCCCATCGCCCACGCCCACGGCGCGTCGATGGTTGTTCCATCCATCCATCGATCGATCTAGAAGAAGAAGGAGCGAACGAACCAGCCAGCCAAAAGGTAGCGGCGCGTGATCGATCGATCCACCCGTCGCCGCCCGGGTAAAAGAGGAAGGCATCGAATCCGCCGCCGGCGGCAATCATGCCGCGCGCCCCGATCCTATTATCTGACGCGGAACGCGCCCACGTCGCCGTTGGATTCGGCCACTTCCTTCCACCCGACTGCGTGGTGCGTACGTGCCCATGAGCCATGATGCCCGCCATCCAAACTGTCCCCCGCCCGGCGCCACCGTGCGTGAGCTCACTCAGCGCCGGCCGAACTCCCGCGGCCCGCTGCATGAAAGCATCCGCAGTGCCACCGCGCCTCCGGCCAAACCCGGCCGGCGGTCGAGGCGCCCAGGCCACGGGCTGATCGACCAATCATGCCACCCGCGTCCACCGCGGGCGTCCCTTTCCCCGATCTAGCCGGTACAGTCGTCGTGCCGGAACGCGCCAGAAACTCGGCCACCGGAGCGCCAGCGACGAGGTTGATGCGCTGTGACATGCACGATGGGTGGGCCGCGCCCCACGGTACTGTCTGTACGTGCTGGCTCGGATGACGATGATGCGCGCGCACAGCCCGTTACAAAACCTGAGAATATAATCGACCGGCCTGTCCCGAGTCTGCCTGCCTGCCGCCGGAAGAAAACAACCGACAACTTGGGCGAGGCCCGCGTCACCCGCGCAGTCGCGCTCCGCACAGGACTACAGAGGGGGCGACCGTCCGCTCCGGCGTCGATCGGATGCGTACAACCAGCCCACTGTGCGCCGCCGGCCGCATGTGTCGTCCGCGACGATCCACGTACTCCGTCCGATCCATCGCAGTCGGACGGCGACGGCCGGCCGGGGGCATGCATGTGCGGTGCGCAGGCCATGTGTCGGGGCCCGGGACGCCCGACGTGTCCGCCAGTTTGATCAGAGATGCCGCACACTACGTACGTACCTACCCCCACCGCGTATACGAAACTGAAAGTAAATGCGTTTTTCACCCATATAAACACGTGATTTTTTTTGCAGGCAATATAAACACGTGATTTTATCCTCGTATAAGACAGCCACACTTCTATTCTACGTACTAAATACGTACATGTACTGTACGCACAGATAAGTCAGGCTCGACGGGCACGTGATTCGACGGGGCTACACGTACGTAGTACGTACGAGGTACGCCTTTGCCATTTCGAAATGTTCTAGGTTTGTTCGTGCCGGCTGGTAGATAGCCTAGCCTAGCGATCGACCGGTCTTGGTGGGGAAGATACGTATTTCACCCGGAACGCGCACCGGGAATGGAAAATACGTATTTGCACGACGTTGACGTAGGCCCTCGACCCACACGTCGGGTTTATCTGCTCGCACGTAGCGCGTACGCCGTCCGGCATCGTATGGTTGAGCACGTGTTTGATTAGAAATCACAATCACCCCTGCTTTTGTCACTTTTTAATCCCATGGCCGGCCTCTATCGACGCGTACGTGCGGTTGCCAGAAGAAGAGTTAAAGTTATTCTTTTCGAATCTGTACGGAAAAAGGAGTTAATTAGCTTGACCCGTCACCAGGGTCTTAGCTTAGGTAGGAGTACTGCTTGCTCTTAATTTGGCCAAATCATTTGCTTATTTGTCCTTTGGCCAAGCAATCACATTATGCTTTACGATTCGTGAACAAGATGGATGCGAGACGCGACCGGCCGACCGATGGATATGGGACGCGGGAATCTTTTCCTAAAGTTGCTTTTCGTCCAACTGAAACCAAAAAACCGCGTGCACAACGGCCTGATCGAGCGAACTGGCTTGGAAGCTGGATTGTTTAGGCAGAAATATGTGACCACTTTACCAGTTCGGTAATCGCCACTCCACTTTGTGTTGCATGCATATGCTCACATCTCCAGCCCACGTTCCCTTCCAGCTTCACCTGGACAAAATGTATTGCTATATTCCGAGCAATAGCTTTATGCGGCGAAAATGCCCGTGGGCGCGCGTACGTAGTTTTGGGTGGTGCACTAGCTTCAAGGTGTAAAGAGATAGCCAGTAGTGTATATCTTCTCTCATCTTCTACTCACAAAATCTAAGGGCATCTCCAATGTTGATCCCGAGTAAACATCGTCTCCGTCCACGGACGGGTGGGGATCAGTTTGTGGACAATGGTGTGGAAGCCGGTCACACAACCATCCACACATACGTTTTAAACTGAATTTCAACAAAGCAGACAGATTTCATCAAACACAACAAAATTCGGCAAATTCAGACATAATTTACATTAAACAGATGGTATTTCGTCCGTTTAACTAAACCAAGGCCGCACACTCAAAGTAATTATAGAAAATGACACAATTCATCCATAAATAGTATGCAAATATTTCTGGTACAACAATAGTTCAAATTCAACGAGATAACATGGTGTTCAACACGTTTTTTGAAATCATATGTTCCAAATTCAGTGATACTAGAGTCAGAACCGGCACATATCGTCCCACACAAACTGCCCTTTGAGTTTCATTCAACAATGTATGCGCGTGACTGGTCTGCCCTCGGTCCTGAAGTACATCATGGCAGCACGTGCATGCTATACAATGTGTACACCAACATTGAGTGGATGAATGAATTAATCAACATATATAACAGGAAGCAACACTTACGATCTCCGGGGTTGACGAGACTAATGGCCACCTTGTCCCCACTCGGTGAATTGCACCGCAAAACTTCATGACGGAGTTGCAGGACGGTGTACCATCGATGTGTTAGCGACTTCACGGAGCATGCAAGCTTTACCAAAAGGTTGTGCCCTTGTTCATGCATACAAAGTCCACAGAAAACGGCAAGCCACGCACCGCACGATAACTCATCCTTGATCACCGAGTACCCCCCGCCATCGTGCCTCTCTCGAAAACAAGAAGAAGTTAAAAAAATCTCAATGACATTTGACCGAACACCTATCGGTGTGGTCTGGAGGGTATCTGGCTGTGGAGGGATTATTGGGTGGACAATGGTGTAGTCCAAGGAGGGCAGGCGTGTGGGTGGGGTCTGCAGATGTCTGAACCCTGGGCGACGGCCGGAGAGGTACAACGATGATGTCCGACGATGAGGGTGTAGATGAAATGAAGGGGGGGGGGCAGGGACGAGGTGGGAGAAAAGAGGACCGGGAGACGTCCGAACCGGTTCGCGGACGGATGGGGTACCTTGTTAGATGGGAAAACATGTCTAGATAGCTCGATCCGGATGGATGCAGGTGGTTTGAGGGCCAGCGTCGGTGACACCTAAATAGATTATGAATGGGACAAGCTACATGTCAGTTGCTTGATTATTTTGAAAATTAGTAGTATCTAAGTCGTCTGATTCACATCTAGTGGTTCATGTTCATCTTTGACCCCCTTCAACCGCCATCGTGCACCAGCCTAACCTCTTGCTACCACCATCCTTGGTGGACGCGTTGTTGCACTTGCATGTCGCATGGCCACCCTGCTCGAGTCGATTCCTTTGTTGTGCTGCCATTGTCCCGACCATCCGTCAAAACCTCGGTACGATCTTTGTCATTGACGGCCTCCTCGCACCCCACACTTGAACCCATCTACCTCTGACTTATCTCCACCGACAACATGGATGTCGTGTCGTCCCAGGCTCTGGGTCACTCCTGGCTCGGCCTTGCCGATGACCCCATGCTACAACCAAAAAGGTTTTTCACAGAACTAAAAAATAGCAATTGTGATTATTTTCTTGCCAAAAATTCTTCCAACCTGTTACAACCGGGTTCATGGACCACCTAGCGACGACTGTAAGCACTAGAGCAAGTTGAAGGCATGCCATCGTCATCGTCACTCTCTCATAGGAATCAGGCAAACCTTGTTGTAGTTGATAGGGGGAAGTCTTCGTCCTAAGGCCCAAAGGGCCAGTGCACAAGAGCAACAACTATCGCCGCCGATGAAAAACATTGATCAGAAGGACCATACCTGCAAACACACCAACAACCATGAGTGCCATATAAATATATAGATGGACCCGTCGGATACAAAAGTTGACCAAACCCAACTAGACCATTTGGAGACACACCTATATGCACCCTCTGCCTACCCTAGATGCACCACCACCCCGATCAGGACACCAAGTACCGCCGCCACTGCACCCATGGTCGAAGCATTGGCAACTCAGCAACCATAACCGCGGGGAAGAACCCCAAAATACTATTGCACCAGAACCGCAACACCCCCCCTCCTTCCAACATTGTCGAACCTGACGGAGAATAGGGGAGACCGATGAATTGTTGAACCTCGTCATCGTGGCTAGGGCTATTTTTTTAGGGGAACTTCTGCTACTTGGTGTCCATTTAGCAATTGCGATTAATTTTTTGAAACGGGGAAAAGATTTGCCTCATTCAGTAAATAAGGAGTTGGACAGACGATTACATGAACAAAAAAAAACAAAAAGTAGTATACAGAAGATCACTACTCTCGCGGCAGAATTTGACCCAAATATTTCACACCCGTGATAGCCGAGAGCCTCGCCTTTCTCTGAATAATGGGAAGAAGGATGAAGGGAGGGGCGGATTTGTTTCAAAAGACCCTTGCATTCCTCTCATCCCAAAATGGTCTTGCACACAAGCATAGTGAGGGAAGGCATCACCCTTCTATGGACTCTATGGGTGGAAACCATGTCAAACCACCAACATATGATGCTCTCGAAAGTTGCCTAAACAGAGAAACCCACACTAATGACGAGGTGAAGCCAATCTTTAACCAAGCCCCAAATCTGTGCGCGAATCGACATTTGAAGAAGAGGTGATATGAAGGATTGTCGGTTGATGATGTGGACAATACTAGAGGGGAAATACCACACTAATAACTATTAAAGATGCTCTAAAACCAAATCCCTAATTTTCCCCTCTCTCGCTGCATATGTGAACACACGCACGGACGTGTGCGTACGCACCCTTGCGTCGGTGCCCAACAGCCCATGCCACCTCGCCATGCCGGAGATCTAGCTGCCTCTCCGAGCATCCCGTCAGAGTCGCAAACTCGAATCAGGCGACGCCGCAAAGCCGAGAGATATGCGCCCGCTACGTGATTAGGCCGGCCCGCGCTTGGAATTAAATGCCCCGCCCAACCCTAACCGCGCACGGCGCATCTCATCTCGTCTGCATGACTGCATCTGCCCGCCCACGTCACCGCCGGCGACGTCCAGCGAGCGTGACACCGCGCGCCACCGGCCCGCGGCCGTCCGATCGATCGTCTCACGCGCCCACCGGCCGGGACCGGGCTGGCGAGTCGAACCTGGCCACCTGGCGCCCGGCACCCTAACCGAGGGAGAGGAAAAGTCTCTCCAGCTGGGTGAGTACGTACTGCCCTCTGCCTAGCTATACGTAGTATACCAGTACTTGCTATACAAGAGTATAGTATACTACTAGTAGTAGTAGAGCCGTAGCCTTCCCGGCCCCTCCTCCCCCGCGCTCCCCTTCTCTCTCGCCGTGAAAGCATCGGCGCAAAAACTAGTTGACCTGACCATGCCCTGCGCTGGCTCCTATTAATACCCTCGTCTTCCTCGCACTCCTCTCCTCCTTCATACCCCTCTCGGTAAACTGTGCTTGCCGCAGTCGATCCCTCCACCCACCCGGCCGTCGGCGGCTGGTTGCTGCTGCTTCTTGTGTGGGTTCTTCCACTGGCGTGCAGGGTCGAGATCGGCAGCAGCAGCCGTCGTTCCTCTCTTCTAGCTCCCGACAATCGATTGATCTGTCTGAGGGGGAAACGAGCTGCGTGGTGGTGGCGGCCGCCGGGGAGGCGATGAATTCGCTGAGCATGGTGGAGGCGAGGCTGCCGCCGGGGTTCAGGTTCCACCCGCGGGACGACGAGCTCGTGCTCGACTACCTGGCAAAGAAACTCGGTGGCGGCGGCGGAGGGGCGGCGGCTGCGGTGGCGAGCATGTACGGCTGCCCCACCATGGTCGACGTCGACCTCAACAAGATCGAGCCCTGGGACCTCCCTGGTAAGACCTAACTAATCCAGATACTCCTGTATACCCAAGTAGCTTAATACACCAGCATGTGTGTGTGTGTCTGTATGCTTGTGTGATTAGTTCTAGTTTCATCGTCTTCCGGATCATACATACATATGCATCCCTGGGGATGATTTATCTGTTTGATTTATTTTCCTTGTCCCGTTTGGCTGCTGATTCGTAATTATTCTTTTAGTTTGAAGTCGATGACGTCCCAAATCCCCTTAATATATCGCATCCTATATCTGATATATCTCTCCGTTGTATACCTTTTGACGGAACTAACAACGATTTGGTCGTTTCTAAACGGCCGGACAATCTTCAGTTCTCCACTGTACTAATTAAATTCCTTGTTCATTCTTTAGTAAAGAAGAAATCACATCCCAGAAGTTAATTATTTGTCCGTGTGCGTATGCATGATTGTCCAAGGTTCTCAATCATACATCAAAATGTATTGCTCTATTGGTTCAACTTGAATTTAAGATCTTGGGACCAACTATGTATTTATGTGCAGCTCAGTTAGCTATCTCCATTAATTTTCAGCCTATTAATTCCATGAACAATCCTCTTTGTCCCTTTCCCGCTCATGCATGTGTAGTTTCCTTCAGTTGCATCCAAATCTAAGGTGGCTGTGTTCATGCTGCTAGTGGCTGGCTAGTTGATCCGTTTCCACTCCCAGCTGCCATAACTGAAGTGACCTCGACAATTTCCATCTCATCAAGTTGCAACTTGCAACTATGCATGCATGCTTCCCATACTGCTATAGAAACCGACCTTTTCTCCTTTTCTTTTCTTTTCTTTTCTTTTCACACTTTTTTGGCCTTTCCTTTTGGTGTGCCCATGCTTTTTTTCCCTCTTTATATGTCCTAATTAATTTAATTAACATTCAATTTTTTTGATCGAAAGGCAAGAAAATATCAGAATGAGACCACCTCCGAATTAACTAGAACTGTAGAGAGATCAAATTCTTGCACAGTATATTTTATTTTTTGCCTCTTATTCCAGATATAGGAGACTTGATCAAGGGATGAATATATATAGTTTCTGGAAATTGTTCTACAATGAGAACAAAATTCACACGTCTTGTCTGCCTCCATCCTTGTCGCCTTCCCGTCCCCATAACAGAAGGATATTCTCAGAGCCATGAGTTTGTTTGGCCCCTTGCTGGCCTTCTCCGCATATGTCCCTGTTCTTGCCATACCATCAAATATTCCCCCAATTTGCCTCATCCTTAAAGGGAATTCACAGCCCACGGATGGGGACAAACTTAACACAAAAAGGAGGCCTTCCACCTTGCCTATTAGTAGAAATCACACCATGCACAAAGCCATATCAAAAGACCATATATATATAGAAAGGGTTGGATGTGTATAATTGATATATCTCACAAGAATAGGCAAGATGCCTTCCCGTAATCAATAGATCTCCTTTATTTTGGTTCCAAAAATATCTATTATTCTCCCTATTATGCAATTACCTATTAGTGGATATTTTTCTCCGCCTTAATTAAATGTGGCTCTAATGTTAGGACTTTCTCTTAAAAAATGGAGAAGTGTAGTCAGACATACTACTTGGGTTTGCACATTACACACAGTTCATCATTAGATGCACATCTTACACATGTTCCAAAAAGATTATTATTTGTTCATAATTCATCTCATTTTTACATAATTGTTTGTTAATTTGCTCCATGATTGTATTCAGAAATTGCATGCATTGGCGGAAAGGAGTGGTACTTCTACAGCTTGAGGGACAGGAAGTACGCTACAGGCCAGAGAACAAATAGAGCAACTGAATCGGGCTATTGGAAGGCCACCGGAAAAGACCGATCGATAAGCCGGAAAGGGTTGCTAGTTGGCATGAGAAAAACCCTGGTGTTCTATCAAGGCAGAGCCCCTAAGGGGAAGAAGACTGAGTGGGTCATGCATGAATTCCGCAAGGAAGGGCAAGGCGATCTGATGAAGTTGCCACTCAAGGTAATCATCATTATATAATTATACACATGACCAAATTAATCTTACTACTTGATACTCCACTCTTTTCTCCTTTTGTTCCTTATTTGATGCTTAGAGTATAATGCATCACATGTATGGATAGTGCAGGAGATCCCACCAAAAATTAATGCACACAAACTATATATATCTGGCGGGTTTTTTTTAAGGGAGGGGACATTGAAAATGAAACGTAACAGATTTGAATTCACATGTGGTAGATTTTATGAGAAGTATGAACTAATATAAAGAAACAAAAACCTTTGTTCACGTGACATCCACATGTGGAGGCTACTGGCCAGAATGCCAACTCATCCTATAATACATGTGCAGTGGATAATGTAGTACCACCAGCCAGCTCATTATACATGCATGCCCTCTCAATTCAAGATCTAGCTAGGTAGCTATAGAGCGTAGAATTCAAGCGCCAAAATAACCAGCTTTTTAACTAGCCCTTAATTTGTGATAATTAGGTGTCATATAAATAATACTGCAAGATGTCTAAAAACTGTTATGGCTTGTTCATGATTTTAATTGTTGATTAGCCAGGCCGGGTTCCGTTGTACTTGATCCATTCTTTACATGTGTGGGTCACTCTCATGCCAGCTACGTACATAGATATGAGGATGATCTGGTCTCTTTTAGATGTATACCCCAATATATATATGATCACTTCAGATGCATACATATATGATATAATACCAATTAATCTACTCACTTATTTTCCAGTCTAATGATCTTAATGTGTAATATTTTTCATGTTAAACAGGAGGACTGGGTCTTGTGTAGGGTTTTCTACAAGACTAGGGCAACCGTTGCCAAGCCACCCACAGGGAGCAGCTACAACATTGAAAGTGCAGCTGCAACCTCGCTGCCTCCCCTCATTGACAACTACATTGCCTTTGACCATCCTGGAATGTCGACGGTGCAAAACCTAGAGGGTTATGAGCAAGTGCCCTGCTTCTCCAACAATCCCTCCTCTCACCCAGCGTCGTCGGCCTCGATGAACATCCCGGTGACGGCAATGGCTCCCATGGCTGCTGATCAGGAGCAGCAGCACATGGGCAAGGCAATCAAGGACGCATTGAGCCAGCTCACCAGGTTTGAGCAAGGCAACGTGAAGAGGGAGGCGCCTGCCCAGGGTGGTGTGTTTGCTCAAGATGGGTTCGAGTACTTAGCTGAGAGTGGCTTCTCACAGATGTGGAACTCACTCAATTGATTTTCTAGCTAGGGATATTATTGCTACCAATCAAGGATGGATATAACTCTTGAAAAGAAGATCTAGACTTGGGTGTGTGTGCCTATATGTGTGCTATTGCATGTAGTTGTGGTATATAGCTAGTAGTACTATCATTCTAGTTCACATTATTTGTCAAAAAGGAAAAGGAGGGTCAGAGGAGAGAGCTGATATATGTCATCAGTGATGTAAATCTGTATATACATTATTTGTGTGCGACTATGGATAAGACGGAAAAATTTAGTATCTGGTGCTAGAATATAAACTAATATATCGAAGCATAAATTTTGTGGATCGTATTATAGAATCTACTCTATTTGCCTGTTGGGCTTTCTTGTGTATTAGTTTGGTCTGTGCATATGATTGACATATACTCATTATATTATGGTTATACATTTGGAGACTAATCTCCCGCTCCTCTCCTTCTGAGTTCTAAGGGAGGTTATATATGTCGCCATCCACTTGTTTATCTTTCTTCGGTGCCAAATATATATCTCATATTTAATGACTGAAATTCTTGTTTTAATTAGGCCCGTTCCAAGCTTCCAATAAATCAAAGGCGCAACTGCCCATTTTAAATTACTATTAGACATTTCTCAGATCAGCCCCTTGGCTGCAACATGTGGTTTCTACTGGGCCTTTGACCTGAATTTGCAGTTTTGCCAAGGAATTAAGCAGTAAACATAAATTTGGTTTGAAAAGTCAGATCATTAAAGAGTATATGTTCACATTTTTTCATTTTTTTCTCACACTTGAATTAAATGTTTATCCGATGCAACAGAAAAATGCTTGGTCCTTTCCATGTGGACAAAAAGAAAAACAAACAAAGTCATAGCTCACAAGTGGAGATTCTTTAGAATATATTTATATGCCGTGAAAGGGATTTAAGTTCACACCTATATCCTCATGTGCCTGGTACTAAGATCAGTTAGTAACTTGAAAACCACCTAAACAATTTCAAACACCAACATGTGGACCATATAAAAACACTGCGAGTTACACAAGCCCACCAGCTAATATATATTAGGGATGTTTATAATTCTCTAAAGCTAGTTGACATTGGACTACTTTGATTTGCATTCATGATTCTCCACCGCTACTGCTAACTAATCATTGTGCACGAAAAATTCCAAGGTCGTACTTTCCAGGGAAATCCTTATTGTATCCTCACATATTAGTAGTATTGATGATGATGCAGTTGCCAGCCTAACCAATGAACTCATGCAGCTGAACCTGTACTTATCATGAACCATATGCATGAATCAGTACTTCAGTGGTACACGGACATGCCAACAGTTCATGCATGAAATGGAGTAGCTGGTAGGTGGTTCTTGTTGCAATTCATCAACAGCATGATCATCCCTGATAAGTTGGGGTACCATGTGGTGTGGGCTCCAGATCTCAGCCTCCTAAAAGCTCAGATCTTGTCTCTTTCACTGGCCTGAACTCTGCATAATGGAATACCTTTTCTTCAGTTAACCTCTGCACAGTGTTTTGCATGTTGTATATACGTATGCCGGCACTCTAGTAGTACCTCGACATACGTATCACGGCACTCCGGTAGTACCACTGACTATAATAATTACACCAGCTGATCGGTTAAGTAGCTTCCTGACATCCCTTTGCTGGCCTTTCATACCTGTTTGAGTTGGTACAGAGAAACATTTGGCGCTGCGCAACAACGGTTGGGTGGATCAAATTGACACTTCCAGTGGCCTGTCCTTGCAACACCTACAGAACTCACCATGCTTTGGAACTTCATCTGATCACCTCCCAAATCCATTTGCATGAGCACCAACGTGACACCATTGTCTGGAAGATGTCAATTCCGGCTGCTACCTTGCAACTTCACCTTACAAGGCTCTGTTCCTTGGATTGGTGTCCAATTGGTGTCCACTGACACGAAAACAATTATTTGATGGATTTGGACGCCTCCTAAATTGTAAGATTTTCAAGTGGCTCATCGCCCAAAACAGGGTTTGGACGGCGGACCGGCTCACCAAGCACGGATGGCTCAATTGCGGCCAATGCCTCCTTTGCAACTGCGGCCCGGAGGCAGCGGCACATTTGACCTTCCAATGCCGCTACACCACTTGGATTTGGAACATGGTCAACGATTGGCTTGGCATGCACCCTCTCGATACTTATTGTTCAACCATGTCATGTGCTGGCGGGATCACCTCATCCACCATGGCAATTCTAGGCGTAAAGTGGTGCCTCCCTTGCCATGCTCGTAACTTGGGAGCTATGGAACGAGGGGGAAATTTTAGGTGATACCGAAACTTAGGTGATACCATGATACAGACTTCCTTGCCGTTGGATCTCAGATCTGACGGCATCTAAAGAGTTATTTTACTTGGGTGCAATTTTGAGATTCTCGGACGACTTTTTTGCAAAATATTCAAGAGCTTCTGGTAGCCATCGGATCTAAGATCCAACGGCTCTCGGGAGCCCGTATCATGGTATTACCTAAGCCTTGGTGTCACCTGATATCTTCCCATGGAACGAGGACAATGCAATGGTCTTCAACAACAAGCACTCGCCCACTCAGATCGTCTTCTCGCACATTCGTAAGGAGGTCGTCCCATGGGTGGTCATGGGGGCTAAGCACTTGGGTATTATCACACGAGGAGAGTAGGCTTTTGTTTTCCCTTTTGTTGCCTTCGGCAAACTCTCTTCTTGATTAATGAATGTGGTAAGGTAAATCCTTTGCCACTTGTCAAGAAGAAAAAGAAAATCTTGCCTTAGTGTTTTGTATCTGATTTTTCGCCCCTGTTATTCTTGGGAGGCATCGCGGCCCTTGTAAAACTGCTGCTTTGCCGTAATCAGTTAAATAAAGATGTTCAGGTAAGCATGTTTGCCCCTCATGACCTTCCAAAAATATATATCAAAAATAAGATCCGCCTCACTGGAAAAATAGAGCAAGCAGAAATCAGATCTAATGAGCAGCTGGGTAATTCGAGCCTATGCAGTAGGTCCAAAACTTCATTTTTCTTATTCAGTAGGTCTGGGGCTTTGTCTCGCTTATGAGACCTTTTTTTTAGAAGAACTTATGAGACCTTCTATGTTGCGCCTTATGCGCCAATAGGATGAACCGGCGCTCATGCGATGCAACTCTGGGCCGGCTAACCAACACGAGCGGGTGGCTAGTTCGGGTCGCTTCGGTTTATGTTTTTTTTCTGAGTTGTCAGTTGACTTGATCAGGTTCCTATTAGATGTTAACCTTTTACCTGACCCTGTTAACCTTAGGCTGACTTTTTCAAAAACTCATGGATTTGAAAAAGTTCACGGATTTGAAATAGAGTTAGCGGGTAGAAAAAAGGTTCACAAATTGGAATGAGAAAAGTTCATGAATTTGAGGGAAAATTAAAAAAAACAGTAAAAATATGTTTGTGAATTTGGAAAATTCACGAATTTATGAAAAATATGTTCAATTTTTTTAAAAGCTCAATTATTTCAGCAAAAAAGTTCAAAACATCTAAAAAATGTTTGCAATTTTTTTAAAAGTTCACCAATTTAAGAAGAAAAATGCAAACTTGATTTTTTGCGAATATAGGAAAGTTATCGAATTTGTCAAAAAAACTAACGCATTTAAAAAAATAAAACGAAACTTAAAAATAAAACGGTCCAAAATAGAATCAAAAAACGGATGGAAGCTTCTGGAAGCTTCACAAAACCGGGAGAGGCAGGAGCTTCCCGCTCGTCTTGGTTGGCCCGGCCCATTGAAATATATCGATGGGCCCTATAACTGGCTCTTAAGGCACCAAATCCTTCGCTGTCCTTCTTGGGCCGGCCCATCGCGGAAGGGAGGGCTTGCTTAAATCTGAGAATGGGTTTTGTTTAACCAGGTGTTTTGGGTGGGTTTTCTACGTGGGTTTGTTTAGTTCGGGTCTTACTGGGTGGAGTCCGACTACAGTTTAGTTTGATTTAGTTTACTGTAGGAAGTAATTGGGTTTGGGTGGGTATGGGCTGAAACAGTTCCAGTTCAAAACAGTTCTGACCCGTAGTTAACAACTGGTACGTGAGATCAGTTTGTATGCATAGTTTATCCCGGTGTGGATGGCCGCTACAACTCGCGTCCATGGCGAGGCTTAACAAGTCAACAGACTGTTCGGGAGGAAGCTACAGGGTCACCTCGGCCAAGCCGGCCGCGCTCGCCCGCGTGGATGGGACTTCACTCCGGCGCTCGCCGCCCTACAGGACACCGTGTTCCCAGGCCGCGGGTCTACGCCGGCGTGTCCGTCCACCACGCCGCCTGCCATGATGCGTCTGCCGCTCTCTTCGTCCAGACCTCGGGAATGCCCTCGACAGTGTCAATCCTTCCCAGGTCGTGCTGCTGCTGCTGCCGCCCGTCCTCGACCGCTCCCTCGTTGCCGACCCTGACGGCCTACTCAGCCAGACACTCGCCGGGGTGAGCCGCCTCGCGTCCTGCCCTCCGCCTACGCGTCCGCCAGTGAGTAGGGGTCTCCGCATCCGTCTCCGGTGATCGCGTCCTCCCCCCTGACGCGCGACCAGAACGACGGGATCAAGGACGCGGTGGTGGCCGCACTGGGGACTTCGCGCCTGTCGTCGTTCGTGGCGGCGGCGGCGCTGGCATGGGTGTGCCTGCTGCAAAGCCGATCCGTGGGCGTTGAAGGCACGGCGCGCAGCCACATGCTATTCTCGACGGAGTGCCGGTCGAGGCTGGCGGCGCCGCTCCCAGCCGAGTACTTCAGCAACTGCATGCGCGCGTGCTTCGTGGAGGCCACGATGGAGGGCCTGATGACTGTATGCTTTACCAATCTCTAGTGTAATTCACAAGCTGACCACAGCCCAACGCTCAACCCATTTGAGCGAACAGTTTTAACCAATTTCAGTTGATGGTTCCAACCTACAGGTTGCCATTCGGTTTGGTTCAGTTTGGGTGGAAGATGAAACAAATTTGGTTTTAGTTGGGCTGAGGAAAATATCAAACAGTTTAGTTGAGGTTGTGTTGCCATGTTTATTTATTCGGGTTTGGTCCAAATATGGTTTAGTTATTAAACCATTCTCAGGATTAGGCTTGCTCCGGGTGCACGTTTTTTTTTTGGTTTATTACTTTCATTTATATTTCTGAAATTGACATATACTATTTACTTAAATCTTAGAAAATGTTAAATAATTATATTAAACATGTTCATGCATGTAAAGAAAGTCCACGCATCTTTTAAAATACATATGTAACATTTAAAATAAATGTTCATGGCATTCAAAAAATATTTTCACACTTGAAAAATTGTTTGTGACATCTAAAAAATGTTATACAATGTAAAAAAATCATAATAAAGAAAATATCTTGTATAATTAAAAAGGTGTGTGTGACGTTTCATATAAAATGTGTCAGAAAATGCACTTCACATTTTCAAAAAAACTTATACAATATTAAAAAAATCACGTTTTATAAAAAAGCTAAGTACCATCTAACAAATGTATGTCACATTCTAAAGCAATGTTACAAAAATGTTCGTAACATCTTTAAAGAAAATTATACGAAGTCAAAAAAATTTCATATAGTTTCAAAAAATATTTCATGTCATTAAAAAATGTTCAACATGTCTTTTAGAAAGTTTAACATGTATTCAAGAAAATGTTCCAAACAAGATTTGGAAAATATAAACATCATGTATCTGCAAAATGTTCAGCTTGAAAAAAAAATGTTCCAAATGTATACTAAAAATGCTTCCTAAGAGCAGTGTGTCTACTTTCACCATGGCAGCTAACTTCAAATAACAGGTAACTTAAAAGAATAATAGCTATTATCTCGAGAATCGTTGATATTGGGAAAGTCCATAAAATTTAGGAACATTAGAGTTTTCATTAAAATAGACTTCGTTTAGTAGTACCATGTGTATTAAAAAGAGATTTATGTCAAGAAAAGAAAAAATAGAAAGAACAAAAAAAGAAAAAGACCAATGAAAAATGGTGAAGAAACATAGGAAGCCGGAGAAAACCAATAAATAATGATAAAAATAGAAAAACAACAAAAAGACGTAGAGGAAAAAAATGCCAAAGGCCTTACAATACTGGGTTGGCTACTCCCCCCTCACGCCTAGAGGCGATACCGAGTTACGCCCCACAACAGGCTCAATAGCCTTGGTGGTCTGGCATGGGCATATCATAAAAGTGCTAATGGCAATGGACTGCCCAATATGGAACCGATGGAAGGAAGGTGGAATACTGGTCATGTTGCGTAGATGCCCCACGCAGGACATCGGAATCACTAATTGAGGAGTACTCGTTGTAAGATCACCCCAACCTTCCCTGGTTATAACAAGTGACGTCACAATCTAGGAGCTTTCCTTTTTTTCGTAGATCCGTTTATTCAAAATGTTTTATCTTTTAAACTGTGTGTCCAAACCTCGAACCGCTTTCACCGTTGGATTCCTTGCGTGATCTTCAAAATTAAATCCCATGTTGATAGGTTTTGACAAACTATTTTTCATGAAACAACCAGGACGAAAAAACCGTATGGAAAAACCGAACCGAGAGCACGAGTTTTTTCCTTTCCGAAAGAGGCACGCCCGTGTATTTCACGAAATCACAACCGTGCGTCTCGCGGAAACAAAACCGTGAATCTCGCGAAAGGAAAAAAAGATAAAACGCGTGTTTTCCGTTAGTGAGGAGGCACGGTCCTGACTCTCGCGAAAGCACAACCATGTCTCTCGCGAAAGCAAAAACGTGACTCTCGTGAAAGAAAAAAACAGATAACACATTTTTTCGTTTCCGAGAGGCACGGCTGTGACTCTCGCAAAAGCACAACCGTGCCTCTTGCGGAAGCAAAACTGTTACTCTCACGAAAGGAAAAAAACAGAAAACACGTTTTTTCCTTTTCTGAGAGGCACGCCGTGACTCACGAAAGCAGGACCGTGCCTCTCGCGGAAGCAAACCATGACTCTCACGAAAGAAAGAAAAAACAAAAAACGCGTCTTTTTTCGTTTTTGAGAGGCACGACCGTGACTCTTGTTAAAGCACAACCGTGCCTCTCGCGGAAGCAAAACCGTGACAATCGCGAAGGGAAAAAAAGAAAGCACTTTTTTTTTCTGTTTCCGAGAGGCATGGCCGTGAGTCTCGCGAAAACAAAATCGTGCCTCTCGCGGAAGTAAAACCGTGACTCTCACGAAAGGAAAAAAACAAAACCACGTTTTTTCATGGAAAAAAATTTCAATTTTTTTTGATCGAAAAACTTAGGAACACCGGTGGAAAACCAAAATGTCAAAAAAAAGGGAGGGAGGGGGAAACCGTTTAAAAAGCCGAAAACACGTGCGAAAAAAATCCGAAGGAAGCACCCAGAGCGCGACACGAGATGAATGGATGAGAGCGCGCCGAGTGGCGCTGATCGTTGCGAGACTTCCAAAGGAGCGCTCGTTAACTATTTGCTCTCAGCAAGACATTTTCGAAGAGAAATATCCTATATACCACCAAGACTATATGTTGCTGATTCCGAATAGAAATCGCCTAGCGGGCCAACCCATTTTGTAGCAAGGATACTGCATGCGTAATTCGCTTTGTTTGGCTTATAGCGGTTCCCCGCCCTGTTTTATTGTTCTTGTTTTTTGTTTTCTTATGGTTTTACTATTTTTTTGTTTTTTCATCAGTTTCACCTTTTGTTTTTCTTCTTCTTTTATGCTTCGCTTCTCCTTTTCCCATGGTTTTTTTACTTTACTTTTCTTCTTCTTCTTTATACTTTGGCTTTCTTTGTTTCGTTCTGATTTCCTTGGTTTATTTGAATTTTTCACTTTTATTTTTGGTTCTTTTGTTGTTTTTCATTGGCTTTATTTTTTCAATACATGTCTTTTTTTCATACATGTTGTACACTTTTAGTACATATTTAAAACAATTGTTATGGACAAGTTTAACATTTTTGAAATACACGTTTAAATTAAAAATATATATTTTAAAGTTGGTTTCGAATACGTGTTTAATGATTTTCAAATACATGTTGAATTGTTTTGATGACTAAAAAGATTTTTTGCACTATTTAGACATTTTTAGTAGTGTACAATTGTCTTTCAAAATGTCATGAACACATTTTGAAACTTGTAAAGATTGTTGAAAATGTGACGTACATTTTCTGAATATACAAAATAATTCGAATTTTTTATATTTGTTTAAACTTCTTTGAAAGTGTCACGTATATTTCTTTAGAAATGTGCGACATTTAATATTTGTAAAAATTTTCCTAGATATGACTAACATCTTTTGTACGTATGTGCGACATTGTTCTTACATATGATTAACATTTTCCTCTACATGATTAACATTTTTTTATTTTTACATTCACACTTATACATTTTTTGTATACAACAGAGATTTTTCTGTACATATTTGAAATTTCGCAAACGGAAGATGACGTTTTTTTTCAAAATTTTATGTATATTGTTTAATATTAATATATATATTGAAAATATGTTGAAATATAAACACAAGTTTCTTTGAGACAATAAATATATACACAAGTAAAACAATTATAAAAATACGTCCATCACATCAACACGATGCGCCCACTGGTTACTTGGCCGCGCCAGTTCTAACTCCCTTTAGTAAACCGTTCCTAGGCGCCGCAGCGGGCAGCAGCATAACAACGCCGTCCAATTCTCAAAAAAAAAAACACGCCGTCCTATATACCGCTTTTAGGGTGAGTTAAGGAAATTCGGCCTGAAGCGCTTATCTAAACGACATGTTTTTCCCTTTTTCTGTTTTCTTTTTTTTATTCTTCCTTTTCTCTTTTCTCCCACCCCCTATTTTTCTCCTTTTCTATTTTCTTGTCATGTTTTAGTCCTTTATTTTTTATTTGCTTTTTGGGAAATCACGTGAACATTTTTGCAGAATCATGTGCACATATTTTCTGGCATGTATGAACAACTATTCTCAAGTATATGAACTTTGTTCCAATGCATAATTTTTTATGTTTATATGCACGAATATTTTAAATATGATATGAATATTCGTAGTCATATATATGAATGTTTCCATGCAGCTTGTGAATGTATCTTTTATATAATCGTTTCTCCATTATTGACTTGATTTTTTATCCTTATCTAAATTTATTAAATATGAATATACTTCTGGATTTTTAGTAGAACAAATAAAACACCATGAGTTAATTGGTCGTGCCACTTGCCAACCCATTCCAAGTTCCTTGGGCGTTGCTCCCCTCTACACCACTTAAGCCGGTATATAGGATTTCCAAGAGGCAACACCTAAGACGTCGTAGTTGCAGTGGCGTATCTAGCTCAATTGCCAAGGTAGTCTAGAAGCTTAACTATGCAAATTTATTTATTTATAGTTTTTTCAATTTTTTTTTGAGATTTTCAAGGGTGGTCACCCTATCCACCAACTAGGTATGGCACTATAGTACTACACAATGTAACTAGAAGTAGAAGGATCAACAAGCTCACCACCCTAGGATCTTGCAAACTTATATTGTGAATTCATATATTTGACTACACACCTTTAAATTGATCACACAAGATTGAAGTTCTGGGTACTTGTTTCCCTTCCTCTCCTCATGTCCTCCTCACTCTCTCCACCAGCTCTCCTATCCTAGATCAGCCCCGTCAGCCCCACCCCTTTCCTCGGCTTGCTGACGACAAGTAGGGTGGGGGGACATAACTATTTGGTTTCTACTAGTCCCAAATAAAGTAGTCTGCCTCTTGGTGTTCTTCCTCCCTCTCGTAGCCATGGCCTTGGCGGTCAAGGTATATGTGGTAGGAGGATCTCTTTGGACCAGATCTGAGGCATCATGACAGGCTTTGGCTGGTGCATCTTTGGATCCCTCCCTATATTTTTATCTTCCTCGATATTCAGCCACCGTGGTGGTGGATTTGCTTCCGGTGAAGATTAATCTTTTCTTGTTCAATTTGATGCTTTTTCCTCAACTTTTTCCTAGTTTCTTCTTCCCCTCTTGTTCCCAGATCTGGTTATCCATCATACATTACTCTGGCTTCTTTGCTTTGTTCTTTCTTCGTTCTCCTCGAGATATAAGTGGCTTGGTTTGGGACCATGGCAAGTTTAACCTCGCAATTTTAAGGCTTTGACCCTATCCTTCCCCAACAATGTGATCTTGTTCTTCTTAAGATGACGATCTACGCCTCTAATGTTGCTCATCCCCTATCATTTTCCCTTTAAACCGATCCATCAGAGGTCCGCTCAGCGGTTCTAGAAACAGTGGGTCACTTGGGAAGCCTAGTTACGATGCTTGTATATTTCTATGGAGATCTCTATTCGAGACAACGGACTTGGCTAGCTTGTGCATGTTCGTCAACTTCATTTTCAACGTCGACAGTTGGCCTTCTTTGGCTGCTGGAGTGATACGTCTCAAATGTATCTATAAATTTTTATTTTTTCATGCTATTATATTAGAATTTTATATATGTTTAATATTAATATATAATATTTTTATGGAACAACCTATTAATTTAGAACCCAGTGTAAATTCCTGTTTTCTACCTGTTTTTGGTTTCGCAGAAAATCAATATCTATGGAGGTCAAAATACGTTGTCGATTTAACACGATTTTTGGCAACAAAAACACTGGAAGCTTTGGGAGATGTCGAAAGGAACCACGAGCCAGTGATTGCTTGTACCTGCGTTGGTATTTCTCCGAAGAGGAGAGGATGATGTAGCACAAGAAAGGTAAGTATTTCCATCAGTTATGAAACCAAGGTTGTCAATCCAGTACGATAACCAAGCAACACTATGTAAACAGTACCTGCACACAAATAACAAATACTTGCAACCCAACACGTAAGAGGGGTTGTCAATCTCTCCTCGATATTGAGATATATTAAATTGTATGAGATTGGATAAATAGATCTAGCAAAAACACGGAAAAAATAAATAAACAAAAAGTGCAGCAAGATATTTTTGGGTTTTTCGAATAATAGATCTGAAAACAATATGATAGGAAATAGACCTGGGGGCCGTAGATTTCAGTAGTGGCTTCTCTCGAGAAAATAGCATACGGTGGGTAAACAAATTACTATTGGGCAATTGATAGAAGAGCAAATAATTATGACGATATCCAAGGCAATGATACATGCGTGTTATGTCTCCTTCACTAAGAATAAGCACTGCAAGATCGAACCCATCACAAAGGACCTCTTCCCATTGCAAGAAAAATCAATCTAGTTGGACAAACCAAACCAAAGTTTCGGAGAAGAAATATGAGACTATAAAGGTCTTGCATATAAGAGTTCAAGGAAGACTCAAATAATATTCATAGATAGATCTAATCATAAACTCACAATTCATCGGATCCCAACAAACACAACGCAAAAAGTCATTACATCAAATAGATCTCCAAGAACATCGAGGAGCACATTGTATTGAGAATCGAAAAGAGAGAAGAAGCCAACTAGCTACTGCCTACGGACCCGTAGGTCTGTGGTAAACTACTCACGCATCATCGGAGGAGCACCAATAAGGATGATGAACTCCTCCGTGATCGTTTTCCCCTCCGGCAAGGTGCCGGAATAGGGATCTAGATTGGATCTCGTGGTTCTGGAACTTGTTGCGGCTGGAATTGTGTTTCGTCGACTCCCCTAGGATTTCTGGAATATTTGGGTATTTATAAAGCTGAGAGGCAGTGGAGAAGCTTCCCATGGGCTCCATAAGGCATCAGGGCGTGCCAGGGGCCTCTGGCGCGCCCATGTGTCTTGTGGGCCCCACGGGCCTCCTCTGGTGCACCTCATGGGCTCCCCGGGTCTCTTTTGGGCAGGAAAAAATCTCCAAAAAGTTTCGCTGCATTTGGACTTCGTTTGATATGGATATTCTGCGAAGTAAAAAATAAGCAAAAAACAACAACTGGCACTGGGCACTATGTCAATAGGTTAGTCCCAAAAAATGATATAAAGTTGTTATAAAATGAATATAAAACATCCAAGACTGATAATATAACAGCATGGAACAATCAAAAATTATAGATACGTTGGAGACATATCAGTATCCCAAGCTTAATTTTTGCTCGTCCTTAAGTAGGTAAATGATAAAAATAGAATTTTTGATGTAAAATGTTGCCTAACATGTTCATGACATATTCTTTTCATTTGTAGCATGGATATTTGGACTTTTAGATGATTCAATGCAATAGTTTATAATTGACATGAAGACATCAATACCCAAGCATATCAACAAGCAACCATGTCTTTCAAAATATCAACACTAAAGAAAGCTATCCCTAGCCCATTATGCTCAATCATTGATCCATTCAAGAAACACACTCGAATATTAGCTACATCCAATGCACAAGTATGATCATAGTGCTCCCTAGTTGGTTCTTTATAAGAGAAGATGGAGACTCAAGTAAAAATAAAAATTGCCTAAAGTAAATAGATAGGCCCTTCGCAGAGGGAAGCAGAGATTTGTAGAGGTGCCAGAGCTCAAAGCTTAAATTAAGAGATAAAAATTAACTGGCACTGGTCACTATGTCAATAGGTTAGTCCCAAAAATGATATAAAGTTGTTATAAAATGAATATTAAACATCCAAGAATGATAATATAACAGCATGGAACAATCAAAAATTATATATACGTTGTAGACGCATCAGCCAGCCACATGGACACGTGGCGCCGCTATGCGGGGTGGCTGTGCCACCTATCCATGTGGGCCCCATAGGAACCGCCTTTGTCCAATTCCACCGCCATAAATCTCTATAAATAGAGAAACCATCTATCGTGCCTCCAAAAGAATTTATCGCCGCCGCAAGCCTTTGTTTCAAAGAGATCCATCTGGAGCCCTGTTTCAGAGTTCTGCCAGAGGAGAAAGCCATTGTTGGAGGGCTCTTCATCAATCATGCTGCCTCCATGACCATCTGTGAGTAGTTCCTTTAGTACCTATACGTGTCCGTAGTAGTAACTAAATGGTTCTCTCTCTCCTTTTTGATCTTCAATACCATGTTCCCCTTCTTCCTCATATGATTGGAATCAATGTGATATAATTCTATGTGTGTTTGTTGGGATCCAATGAATTGTGAGTTTATGCTCAAATTGTTCATTGAATATTATTGAATCTTTTGAAGTATATTTGTTGCATAATTAAGTATCTATGTATGCTTTTTGATCTATTTGTCGACTCTGGCCAAGATAGATCGGTAGTTCTTCAGAGGAAGTGGTGTATAGTACTGGGTTCAGTCTTGCGGTGCTCTAACCTAGTGGTAGTATGGGCCAAGACACGTATTGTATTGTTGCCACTAAGGATAAACCAACGGGATTTAATTGTTGGACATATTCCCTAGAGGCAATAATAAATATTTATTATCATATTTCCCATTCATGATAAATGTTTATTATTCATGCTAGAATTGTATTGTCCGGAAACTTAAATACATGTGTGGATACATAAACTACATTGTGTCCCTAGTAGGCCTCTAGTAGACTAGCTCGTTGATCAAAGATGATTACGGTTTCCTGACCATAGACATGATTTGTCATTTGATAACGGGATCACATCATTAGGAGAATGATGTGATGGACAAGACCCAAATGTAAGCTTAGCATCTGATCGTATCACTTTAGTTTTGCTACAACTTTCTTCATGTCAAGTGTTTATTCCTAAGACCATGAGCCATGCAACTCCCGGATACCGGAGGAATGCCTTGTGTGCTATCAAACGTCACTCCATAACTCGGTGATCATAAAGGTGCTCTACAAGTATCTTTGAAGGTGTCTATTGGTTTGGCATGGATCGAGACCGGGATTTGTCACTCCATATGACCAAGAGATATCTCTGGGCCCTCTCGGTAATACAACATCGTTAAGAGCTTGTAAGCAATGTGGCTAATGATTTAGTCACGGGATCTTGTATTACAGAACGAGTAAAGGGACTTGTCGGCAACGAGATTGAATTGATGGGGAATGCAGTATTTCAAATTTTTTCCTACGATCACGCAAGATCTATCTAGGAGATGCATAGCAACGAGAGGGGGAGAGTATGTCTACGTACCCTCATAGACCGAAAGCGGAAGCGTTATGAAACACGGTTGATGCAGTCGAACGTCTTCGCGATCCAACCGATCAAGTACCGAACGCACGGGACCTTCGCGATCTACACACGTTCAGCTCGGTGACGTCCCTCGTACTCTTGATCCAGTTGAGGCCGAGGGAGAGTTTCGTCAGCACGACGGCGTGATGACAGTGATGATGAAGTTACCGACGCAGGGCTTCGCCTAAGCACTACAACGATATGACCGAGATGGAATTCTGTGGAGGGGGGCACCGCACACGTCTAAACAATCAACTTGTGTGTCTATGGGGTGCCCCCTCCCCATTATATAAAGGAGGGGAGGAGGGGAGGGCCGACCCTCTCTATGGCGCGCCCAAGGGGGAGTCCTACTCCTAGTAGGAGTAGGTTTCCCCCCTTTCCCTAGTTGGAGTAGGAGAAGAAGGAAGAGGGAGAGAGAGGGAAGGAAAGGGGGGCACCCAATTCAGATTGGGCTTGGGGGGGGGCACACTCCACATGGCCGCCTCATCCTCTCTCCCACTAAGGCCCAATAAGGCCCATTGACTCCCCGGGGGGTTCCAATAACCCCCCCGATACTCCGGTAAATGCCTGAACTCATCCGTAACCATTCCGATGTCCAAACATAGCCTACCAATATATCGATCTTTATGTCTCGATCATTTCGAGACTCCTCATCATGTCCGTGATCATATCCAGGACTCCGAACTACCTTCAGTACATCAAAACACATAAACTCATAATACCGATCGTCATCGAACATTAAGCGTGCGGACCCTACGGGTTCGAGAACTATGTAGACATGACCGAGACTCACTTCCGACCAATAACCAATAGCGGAAACTGAATGCTCATATTGGTTCCTACATATTCTACGAAGATCTTTACCGGTCAAACCGCATAACAACATACGTTGTTCCCTTTGTCATCAGTATGTTACTTGCCCGAGATTTGATCGTCGGTATCTCAATACCTAGTTCAATCTCGTTACCGGCAAGTCTCTTTACTCGTTCCGTAATGCATCATCCCACAACTAACTCATTAGTCACATTGCTTGCAAGGCTTATAGTGATGTGCATTACCGAGAGGGCCCAGAGATACCTCTCCGACAATCGGAGTGACAAATCCTAATCTCGATCTATGCCAACTCAACAAACACCATCGGAGACACCTGTAGAGCATCTTTATAATCACCCAGTTACGTTGTGATGTTTGATAGCACACTAAGTGTTCCTCCGGTATTTGGGAGTTGCATAATCTCATAGTCATAGGAACATGTATAAGTCATGAAGAAAGCAATAACAATAAACTAAACGATCATAGTGCTAAGCTAACGGATGGGTCTAGTCCATCACATCATTCTCTAATGATGTGATCCCATTCATCAAATGACAACATATGTCCATGGCTAGGAAACTTAATCATCTTTGATTAACGAGCTAGTTAAGTAGAGGCATACTAGGGACACTCTGCTTGTCTATGTATTCACACATGTACTAAGTTTCCGGTTAATACAATTCTAGTATGAATAATAAACATTCATCATAATATAAGGAAATATAAATAACAACTTTATTATTGTCTCTAGGGCATATTTCCTTCAGTCTCCCACTTGCACTAGAGTCAATAATCTAGTTCACGTCGTCATGTGATTTCACACCAATAGTTCACATCTTTATGTGATTAGTTCACATCTTCATGTGACTAATACCCAAAGGGTTTACTAGAGTCAATAATCTAGTTCAGATCGCTATGTGATTAACACCCAAAGAGTGATCATGTTTTGCTTCTGAGAGAAGTTTAGTCTACGGGTCTGCAACATTCAGATCCGTATGTATTTTGCAAATTTCTATGTCTACAATACTCTGCACGGAGCTACTCTAGCTAATTGCTCCCCTTTCAATATGTATCTAGATCGAGACTTAGAGTCATCTAGATCAGTGTAAAAAGCTTGCATCGACGTAACTCTTTACGACGAACTCTTTTATCACCTCCATAACCGAGAAATATTTCCTTAGTCCTCTAAGGATAATTTTGACCGCTGTCCAGTGATCTACTCCTGGATCACTATTGTACTACCTTGCCAAAATCATGCTAAGGTATACAATAGGTTTGGTACACAGCATAGCATACTTTATAGAACCTATGACTGAGGCATAGGGAATGACTTTTCATTCTCTTTCTATTTTCTGCCGTGGCCAGGTTTTGAGTCTTTACTCAATTTCACACCTTACAACTCAGGCAAGAACTCCTTCTTTGACTGATCCATTTTGAACTCCTACAAAATCTTATCAAGGTATGTACTGATCGAAAGTCTTATCAAGCGTCTTGATCTATCTTTATAGATCTTGATGCCCAATATGTAAGTAGCTTTACAGGCAATTCTTTCTTTGAAAAACTCCTTTCAAATTCTCCTTTATGCTTTCCAGAAAATTCTACATCATTTCCGATCAAAAATATGTCATTCACATATACTTATCAGAAAGTCTGTAGTGCTCCCACTCACTTTCTTGTAAATACAGGCTTCACCGCAAGTCTGTATAAAACTATATGCTTTGATCAACTCATCAAAGCGTATATTCCAACTCCGAGATGCTTGCACTAGTTCATAGATGGATCGCTGGAGCTTGCACACTTTGTTAACACCTTTAGGATTGACAAAACCTTCTGGTTGCATCATATACAACTTTTTTTAATAAATCCATTAAGGAATGCAGTTTTGATATCCATTTGCCAGATTTCATAAAATGCGACAAATGCTAACATGATTTACACAGACTTTTAAGCATCGATACGAGTGAGAAAATCTCATCGTAGTCAACACCTTGAACTTGTCGAAAACCTTTTGCGACAATTCGAGCTTTGTAGATAGTAACACTACTATCAGCGTCCGTCTTGCTCTTGAAGACCCATTTATTCTGAATGGCTCACCGATCATCGGGAAAGTCAATCAAAGTCCATACTTTGTTCTCATACATGGATCCCATCTTAGATTTCATGGCCTTAAGCCATTTCATGGAATCCGGGCTCATCATCGCTTCCTCATAGTTCGTAGGTTCATCATGGTCTAGTAACATGACTTTGAGAACAGGATTACCGTACCACTCTGGTGCGGAACGTACTCTGGTTGACCTACGAGGTTCGGTAGTAATGTGACACCCCGGATGTAACTTTCCCTATTTGTACTCCAACTCTTGCCATTTCCGGCGTTAAGTTATAATTATTTTCTCAGGTTCGGGTCTTTGTCTCCGTGTGTTGTTGTCGTTGTCATGCATCTCATATCATGTCATCATGTGCATTGCGTTTGCATACGTGTTCGTCTCATGCATTCGAGCATTTTCCCCGTTGTCCGTTTTGCATTCCGGCGCTTCGTTCTCCTCCGGTGGCCATTTCTAGCTTTCTTTCGTGTGTGGGGATTAAACATTTCCGGATTGGACCGAGACTTGTCATGCGGCCTTGGTTTACTACCGGTAGACCGCCTGTCAAGTTTCGTGTCATTTGGACTTCGTTTGATACTCCAACGGTTAACCGAGGAACCGAAAAGGCCTCGTGTGTGTTGCAGCCCAACACCCCTCCATTTTGGCCCAAAACCCACCAAACTCTGCTCCATGTCCTAGAGCGTTCGATTACGATCGCGTGGCCGAAAACCGTACCTCATTTGGACTCTCCTAGCTCCCTCTATGCCTATATAAAGGCCCCCCCGAAATTCAGATCTCTCTCCCTCCCCGAAACCCTAAATCGCCCCGCCACCGACGGACATGTCCGCCGCCTGACCGGACACGTCCGCCGCCGCGCCCCAGCCAACCAGCACCTCACATGTGGCACTTCGCCGCCTCTCCTCCGCGCGGCCCGGCGAGCCCGCGGGAGGCCCGCTCGAGCCGCCACCGGGCCAGATCCGCCCGCGCCGCCCCGCGGCTTCTTCCCCGTCGCCGATCCGCTCCCGCCGCCGCCCTTCGCCGCCATCGCCGCCTTCGGCCGACCCAGCCGCCGCCTCGGCCGGCCGCCGCCCCGCATCTCCGCCGCCTCGCCGCTGCTGCCCGGGCGCCGCGCCGCCCCGCTCCACTCCGTCCTCGCCGCCGTCCGGCCCCGCCGCCGCACCGCCCGACCTCGCCGCCCCTGGCCTCTCCCTCCTCGACTTCCGTGCTCCGGTGTACAGTGCGTGCCGGCGAGCCTCGGGAAGCGTGCAGATCTGAGATCCGAAATTTGACGGTTGACTTTTCTCCTCCGAACCCTAATTTTTATGCATACTTTGACCTGTGATATCTCCGCATCCGTAGCTCCGATTTGGGCATATAGCATATCAAAATGTTCGTATCGATGAGTACATCATTTCTTTCCATTGCATCATTTTCATTTGAGCTCATATTGATGCCCGAAATGCTCTTAGAAGGAGGCTTCGTGAGTTATTTGTCAGATCTGCTAGTTCATCTTAGACTTTTGTCATTTTTGCCATGATTATTGTGTGCATGATATGCCTATGAGTCCTTCATATGTTTTGTTAAGGGTCTTGTTATCTTTCCATAGGTGCAACCCATGCATTTTTGGGATGTGTGTGGTGACTTGTGCAAGCTTGCAAAGTGAGGCACCCGGTAAATCTGTTTTCAGGGACTTAGTAGTTTTCACTAAGTCTGGGATTATTTAGTTCATGATGCCATATGTTCATGCTATTTCCTAGTGATCCGTGCCTCTTTTGAGGATGATCAGTAAAGGAGTTTTGTTAATATTGTTATGCTCTATCCATCCATGCCTTTTTTGCAATTATGGAGCACCCTAGCTTGAGTCAATCGAGCTCTACTTTTGCTTCATGGTGAATCTGGGCAGATCGTCAACTCGTTTGCGATTTTGCCGATGCTATTGTAGTGGATCCGTGCATGCTATGCTATTGTTCTTGCCATGTATAGCTTGTATTTTGTGCCTTCTTTATGGGTGTATGCTTGTCTTGCCATGAATTTCACCGTAGTGAGTGCATCGAGCTCGTAAACATGCCTTCGTGAGTTATATTTCAGCATGTCCCAGTTTTCACTAAGTCTGAAACTGGTTATGTTTTTGCTATGTTCGTGCGCTTGTTACTATATTTTGTGATCCCTTTTGGCTCAAGGTCACTAAGAGACTTTTGTTAAGCTTGTTGAGTAGCTCCATGCCATGTCTTTCTTTGTCATGTTCAGGTCCTGTAGCATGTTGTTTTTTTGCTCCGAAGAGGGCTATATGATCTGAAATTCCAGATAGTGTTAATTTCACTAAGTCTGAGATCTGTTTTACCATTTGCGTTTTTGCCATGCTTGTTTGAACCTGTTAATGGATGAATTGGTCGTAGCTCAGTGCTAGACTTTTGTTAAGAATCTTGTGTGCATCCCTGCCATGTATTTTGATGCCATGTTTGGGTGCTGTAGCATGTTCATCTCGTTGCATTTAGATGCCTACTTGCTGTAAATCGCAGACCGGTGTCATATTTGAATCGCTTGCCATTTCCAAACCGTAACTCCGATTTCAGCGTTCTTTATGTCGTTTTCAAGCGATTTCATCTCATCTTTCCAGTGGCACACTTGGAATTCCAAGTTGAGGCCAGCTTCATGCATTTCCTGTCATATCTTGCATTTTTCATCCCGCATCGCATCCCGCATAGCATATCATCTTTGCATCGTGTTGTTTGAGTTTGCACGTGGTTGATTGTATCCTTGTTGCTTGTTTGTCTTGTTTGGGTAGAGCCGGGAGACGAGTTCCTAACAAGGAGCCCGTTGAGTTTGCTCTTGAGGATCCAGTCAACTCTGACAACTGTGCAGGCAAGATGATCATACCCTCGAAATCACTACTATCTTTGCTATGCTAGTTTGCTCGCTCTTTTGCTATGCCAATGCTACGATGCCTAACACTTTCTTGCAAGCCTCCCAATTGCCATGTCAAACCTCTAACCCACCATGTCCTAGCAAACCGTTGATTGGCTATGTTACCGCTTTGCTCAGCCCCTCTTATAGCGTTGCTAGTTGCAGGTGAAGATTGGAGGCCGTTCCTTGTTGGAACATCTTTTATTTACTTGTTGGGATATCATTATATTGCTATGTTATCTTAATGCATCTATATACTTGGTAAAGGGTGGAAGGCTCGGCCTCTCGCCTAGTGTTTTGTTCCACTCTTGCCGCCCTAGTTTCCGTCATATCGGTGTTATGTTCCCGGATTTTGCGTTCCTTACGCGGTTGGGTTATAATGGGAACCCCTTGATATTTCACCTTGATTAAAGCTTTTCCAGCAATGCCCAACCTTGGTCTTACCATTTTTCACCTAGCCTCTTTTTCCCTCGGGTTACCAGAGCCCAAGGGTCATCTTATTTTAACCCCCCCAGGCCAGTGCTCCTCTGAGTGTTGGTCCGACCGAGTAGACTGCGGGGCCACCTCGAGGCAACTTGAGGGTTGGTTTTACTCTTAGGATGTCTCATCTGAGTGTGCCCTGAGAAAGATATATGTGCAGCTCCTATCGGGATTTTTCGGCACATTCGGGCGGTGTTGCTGGTCTTGTTTTAACCTGTCGAAGTGTCTTGAGTTACCGAGATACCGAGTCTGATCGGAACGTCTTGGGAGGAGGTCTATTCCTTCGTTGACCGTGAGAGCTTGTCATGGGCTAAGTTGGGACTCCCCTGCAGGGATTGAACTTTCGAAAGCCGTGCCCGCGGTTATGGGCAGATGGGAATTTGTTAATGTCCGGTTGTAGATAACTTGAACCTTAATTAATTAAAATGAATCAACTGAGTGTGTTACCGTGATGGCCTCTTCTCGGTGGAGTCCGGGAAGTGGACACGGTGTTGGAGTAATGTTTGCGCAGGTTGTTCTCTAGCTTCTCGCTCGTGCTTTGCCTCCTCTTCTCGCTCTCTTTTGCGAATAAGTTAGCCACCATACTTGCTAGTCGCTTGCTGCAGCTCCACTCATATTTTACCTTGCCATACCTATAAGCTTGAATAGTCTTGATCGCGAGGGTGCGAGATTGATGAGTCCCTGTGGCTCACAGATTACTATTACACCAGATGCAGGGCCTGATGATTCCGCTCCAGGAGACGCGTATGAGCTCAAGTGGGAGTTCGACGAAGACTCTCAACGATACTACGTTTCCTTTCCCGATGATCAGTAGTGGTGCCCAGTTGGGGGTGATTGGGACCGTGTCGCATGTTGGGTTCTCTTCTATTTTGGCGCCGTAGTCGGGCCATGAGTGTTTGGATGATGTAATGTTATTTATGTACTTGATTGACATGGCGAGTGGAAGCCAACTATGTTATCTCCCCTTTATTATTCATATTACATGGGATGTTGTGAAGATTGCCTAACTTGCGACATATGCCTTCAATGCGATTATGTCTCTAAGTCGTGCCTCGACACATGGGAGCTATAGTCGCATCGAGGGTGTTACAAGTAACTTGATCCGAAGTTTCATGATCATCATCATTAACTTCCTCACTAATTGGTATAGGCTTCACTGGAACTGATTTCTATGATGAACTACTTTCCAATTCGGGAGAAGGTACAATTACCTCATCAAGTTCTACTTTCCTCCCACTCGCTTCTTTCGAGAGAAACTCCTTCTCTAGAAAGGATCCATTTTTAGCAACAAAGATATTGCCTTCGGATCTGTGATAGAAGGTATACCCAACAGTTTCTTTTGGGTATCCTATGAAGACGCACTTCTCCGATTTGGATTTGAGCATATTAGGATGAAACTTTTTCACATAAGCATCACAACCCCAAACTTTAAGAAATGACAGCTTAGGTTTCTTGCTAAACCACAGTTCATACGGTGTCATCTCAATGGATTTTTAGACGGTGCCCTATTTAATGTGAATGCAACTGTCTCTAATGCATAACCCCAAAATGATAGTGGTAAATCGGTAAGAGACATCATAGATCGCACCATATCTAATAAAGTACGGTTATGACGTTCGGACACACCATTACGCTGTGGTGTTCCAGGTGGCGTGAGTTGCGAAACTATTAGACATTGTTTCAACTGAAGGCCAAACTCGTAATTCAAATATTTCGTCTCCACGATCAGATCATAGAAACTTTATTTTCTTGTTACAATGATTCTCCACTTCACTCTGAAATTCTTTGAACTTTTCAAACGTTTCAGACTTGTGTTTCATTAAGTAGATATACTCATATCTGATCAAATCATCTGTGAAGGTCAGAAAACAACGATACCCGCCGCGAGCCTCAACACTCATCGGACCACATACATCGGTATGTATTATTTCCAATAAGTCAGTGGCTCGCTCCATTGTTTCGGAGAACGGAGTCTTAGTCATCTTGCCCATGAGGCATGGTTCGCAAGCATCAAATGATTCATAATCAAGTGATTCCAAAAGTCTATCCGCATGGAGTTTCTTCATGCATTTTACACCAATATGACCTAAACGGTAGTGCCACAAGTATGTTGCACTATCATTATCAACTTTGCATATTTTGGCATCAATATTATGAATATGTGTATCACTACGATCGAGATTCTATAAACCATTTATATTAAGTGTATGACCATAGAAGGTTTTATTCATGTAAACAGAACAACAATTATTCTTTGACTTAAATGAATAATCGTATTGCAATAAATATGATCCAATCATATTCATGCTCAATGCAAACACCAAATAACATTTATTTTAGGTTCATCACTAATCCTGAAGGTAAAAGGAGTGTGCGATGGTGCTCTTATCAACCTTGGAATCATTTCCAACACACATCGTCACCTTGCCCTTAACTAGTCTCTGTTCATTTTGCAACTCCTGTTTCGAGTTACTAATCTTAGCAACTGAACCGGTATCAAATACCCTAGGGTTACTATGAACACTAGTAAAGTACACATCAATAACATGTATATCAAATATACTTTTGTTCACTTTGCCATCCTTCTTATCCGCCAAGTATTTGGGGGTAGTTCTGCTTCCAGTGACCATTCCCTTTGCAATAGAAGCACTCAGTTTCAAGCTTAGGTCTAGCTTTGGGCTTCTTCACGGGAGTGGCAACTTGCTTGCCATTCTTCTTGTAGTTCCCTTTCTTTCCCTTGCCCTTTTACTTGAAACTAGTGGTATTGTCAACCATCAACACTTGATGCTTTTTCTTGATTTCTACCTTCGCCAATTTTAGCATTGCGAAGAACTTGGCAATCGTTTCCGTTATCCCTTGCATATTATAGTTTGTCACAAAGTTCTAGTAACTTGGTGATAGTGACTAGAGAACTTTGTCAGTCACTATCTTATCTGGAAGATTAACTCCCACTTGATTCAAGTGATTGTAGGTCTCAGACATTCTGAGCACATGCTCACTAGCTGAGCTATTCTCCTCCATCTTGTAGGCAAAGTACTTGTCAGAGGTCTCGTACCTCTTAACACGGGCATGAGTCTGAAATACCAATTTCAGCTCTTGGAACATATCATATGCTCCATGGCGTTCAAAACATTTTTGAAGTCCCGGTTCTAAGCCGTAAAGTATGGCGCACTAAACTATCAAGTAGCCATCATACCGAGCTTGTCAAACGTTCATAACGTCTGCATCTGCTCCTGCAAAAGGTCCGTCACCTAGCGGTGCATCAAGGAAATAATTCTTCTGTGCAGCAATGAGGATAATCCTCAGATCACGGATCCATTCCGCATCATTTCTACTATTATATTTCAACTTATTTTTCTTTAGGAACATATCAAAAAATAAACGGGGAACTATAACGTGAGCTATTGATCTACACCATAATTTGCAAATACTATCAGGACTAACTTCATGATAAATTAAATTTCAATTAATCATATTACTTAAGAACTCCCACTTAGATAGACATCCCTCTAGTCATCTGAATGATCACGTGATCCATATCAACTAAACCATGTCCGATCATCACGTGAGATGGAGAAGTTTTCAATGGTGAACATCGCTATGTTGATCATATCTACTATATGATTCACACTTGACCTTTCGGTCTCAGTGTTCCGAGGCCATATCTGCATATGTAGGCTCGTCAAGTTTAACCTGAGTATTCTGCTTGTGCAAATCTGGCTTGCACCCATTGTATGTGAACGTAGAGCTTATCACACCCGATCATCACATGGTGTCTTAGCACGGAGAACTATCGCAACGGTGCATACTCAGGGAGAACACTTATACCTTGAACTCTTAGTAAGGGATCATCTCATAATGCTACCGTCGTACTAAGAAAAATAAGATGCATAAAAGATAAACATCACATCAATCAAAATATGTGACATGATATGGCCATCATCATCTTGTGCCTTTGATCTTCATCTCCAAAGTACCATCATGATCTCCATCGTTACCGTCATGACACCATGATCTCCATCATCTTGATCTTTATCAATGTGTCGTCACATGGTCGTCTCGCCAACTATTGCTATTGCTATCGCATAGCGATAAAGTAAAGCAATTATATGGCGCTTGCATCTTATGCAATAAAGAGACAACCATAAGGCTCCTGCCAGTTGCCGATAACTTTTAAAAAACATGATCATCTCATACAACAATTTATATCTCTCATGTCTTGGCCATATCACATCACAACATGCCCTGCAAAAACAAGTTAGTCGTCCTCTACTTTGTTGTTGCAAGTTTTACGTGGCTGCTACGGGCTTAGCAAGAACCATTCTTACCTACGCATAAAAACCACAACGTGGTATAGTGATTGCTTTTTGATCTTCAGAAAGAACCCTGTTCATTGAATCCGATTCAAATAAAGTTGGAGAAACAAACACCCACTAGCCACTTGTGTGCGAAGCACGTTGGTAGAACCAGTCTCGCGTAAGCGTACGCGTAATGTCGGTCTGAGCCGCTTCATCCAACAATACCACTGAATCAAGAATCAACTAGTGACGGCAAGCAATATGTATATACCCACGCCCACAACACCTTTGTATTCTACTCGTGCATATAACATCTACGCATAGTCCTGGCTCGGATGCCACTGATGGGGAACACAGTATTTCAAAAAATTTCCTATGATCACACAAGATCTATCTAGAAGATGCATAGCAACGAGAGGGGGAGAGTATGTCTACGTACCCTCGTAGACCGAAAGCGGAAGCGTTATGAAACGCGGTTGATGTAGTCGAACGTGTTCGCGATCCAACCGATCAAGTACCAAACACACGGCACCTCCGCGATCTGCACACCTTCATCTCGGTGACGTCCCTCGTACTCTTGATCCAGTTGAGGACGAGGGAGAGTTTCGTCAGCACGACGGCGTGATGATGGTGATGATGAAGTTACTGACGCAGGGCTTCGCCTAAGCACTACAACGATATGACCGAGGTGGAATTCTATGGAGGGGGCACCGCACACGGCTAAACAATCAACTTGTGTGTCTATGGGGTGCCCCCTGCTTGATCGAATCACTGGCGTTGTTGAGTCTAGAAAAATGTTTTGAGTCATTTAGGAATTATATATATCGGAGAGTAGGACTTCTTTTTACTCCTCAGTCCCTTCGTCGCTCTGGTGAGGCATCCTGATGTAGAGTTTTGACTCTTCTCTTCTCAAATTTCACTAATTTTTTTTAGTATCACGCGGGTATCTTGGAATCATTCCGATGGTTTTGTGACGAGAACATTGTTCTTGGTGCCTCCTGACATTTAGGGGTTGTGGCAGTGTCCCGGGGAGTTGAGCTCCGAGGTGTTGTTGTCACAATTTTATCGTTGCAATTCTGGAATACCTGAGTTTCGCCGACATCGAAAATCTCTTTTATGCAGTTGTTGGTGAGATAACCTCGACGCCACCCAGTACTGGGGCGGGAGTTCGGGAGTATTGCCATAACTTGTATAACGGATGCTTTTCAAAGGTTGAGGTAAACGATTTCCGAAGGTTTCTTGGTTATGTGTTGAAGGATGGATACAACTGGATGTAGGATTTGTTAGTTTTGGGTGAGATATTATGCTTCCCCTGTATCCCCAACACCTGATTGCATAACCGAAAAGGTTTGGGAGTTTATAAGTGGGGATTCAAGTAGCTCGTAGGATATCTTTTTGACAGATGTATGTTATGAAATTGGGGTTCGACGTCTAGTGGTCCGCCTATCCACGGTTGGTTTTACAGTGGTCTCGTTGTGTCTTAAAGAGTCCTTGGCTATGCTGACTCGGGGACGCTTCGTATGTCATGTGCACTGCCTTGTACATGATGGTGCTGTACGATCGAGCCCGTGTAGGCCCCACCACAAAAACTTCAGACGAAATCTCTATCATATGTTTGTTCCGGCTTATTTTGCAAGCCAATCCTTTGTTTGGTTTTGAGTTGTGGTATTCGAGTTGCTTCAATGTCAAGGTTGATTCCATACCTTCCCCAAATGGTTTTCTCATACTCCGATGCAAATACTAATATTTCTCGATCATCGAGTCTGTCATGTCAATCCTTTTCAACCGGTGTGATTTCTCTTCAAGTGGATCCGATCATTTCAACATCCACAAGATCAACTCAAGTCTTCTCAATGATTGTTCGTTTCATCTGTCCCCAAGTTGCCTTTGTTTTCCCACCCACCCACTCCTTTTTTTTCTTCAAGGACTCAGAGTTCTTTATCACTATCCATTTTATTGGTGGAAGTCTCTCCATTCTTTCATGTTCTTACTCGGTGGTCCTCTTGAAGATGCTCTACTCGTTCATCATTCTCCATTCTTTTCTTCTCCGGTGGATCCAAATCAAGATTTTGGTGTTGATCATATCCTTTTTCCTTGTTTCAAAGGATTTCTCATGCCGGTGCACCTCTTAATCATTCCTCTCGCTATTAATTGTTCCGGAGTGCTCAAGTTATCTAGAAGATTCATGCTTCCACTCTGTTTTAATTCAAGCTCTTTCGAGGATGTTTTCTCATTCACGCCATTTAATTCAACCGGTGCAATCTCCCTTTCAAGTAATCATTCAACGGTGTTTTCTCTTGAGTGGGCCCTAACCCACAGGTCTTTCCCAGGATCTTACCTGACTCTTCTTATTTTACCGGAGCTTTTCTCAAATCTTCTAAAGTTTGACGTAAGAATGAATTATCATCAGTCATATGTCTTTCTCCATGATCTTTCAAATTCTTTTCATCGTTGGCTCAACCTCTTCGCTTTTGATTATTCCGGAGTGTCTCAGCAATTCATGGTGGTGTTTCTCATCGACATTCTCGGATTTGAAGACCGAAGAAGAGTTTTCCTCCAAATCTTACTCCATTCTCTTCAAGATTCATGGTTCTAGCTTATTGTCATCCTCTCATAATTATTTTCGATTGTGAGTATTCTTTCACCCATCCGGAGCATTTCAAGAGTATTTTCAGTTTGCTTCTCCGGAGGCTATCATCTCAGAATTTTTCATTCCAGCTTTCAGCTCTCGTTTCCTCCAAATCTTACCGGTGCTTCATTCAAGTATTCTTTTATCAGATCATGATCTCTTCGTTTCACTTGTACCTAAACTCTCTCATGTATCTTCGTTCATTTGCCAATTTCTTACCGGTGATTCATCTCTTTTCTTTGTTTTTTTCAATTCTTATGGTGGTTCATTCAAGAGTTCTCTTCCTTGGTTATCAAGTCATTTATTCGTTGTTTCAATCCCACTGGTGGTTCCATCAATACCTTCTTAAGTTTGCTCCATATCAATCTTAACCCTTTCTACGAGAATAAGTATTATGCCAAATCCGTTGATTGTCATCAATTTAAATTGGTGAAGGATAAGCATAATGTAATTCTTATTCTTGTTTCTTCGAGTGAACTCAATTCCCTATTCCGGAGGCTCATCAAATTCCTGATTTCAATTGTTTCATCTTCTCTTTTCCCGGAGTTCCAACCTTTTTCAATTATTTCATCACGAGGATCCATCTAAGTCATTACAAGGATTCATCTTGTGATTTCAACTTCTCTTTCTTTTTGTTTGATCATTCTTTCATTACCGGAGTTCTTCATGGAGGTTCTAATGATGGTTCATCAAGGATTTATTTCCTTCTCGAAGCGTTCATCAAGATTCTTTTCAGAGGAGCTCAAGTATTCTTCTTCGTGCAATCCGGAGTGCAATTCCTTCTACCTTATCTTTTTAGGTGGTGTTATGTCATTCTTGATAATTTGAGTTCATGTTTCATGATTCACATGTTGTTAAGAATGAGGTATTTTAAATCCATCAATCTCTTCTTTGGAGTTATCTTGGGTTATATTTCACCTAAAGCCTTCCCTAAGGATTGTTGCTATCTATGGTGCTTATAAAGGACCCAAGTTCTTCTTTATCCTCCCGGTGATATACTTTCTCGTCTCCTTGTTCATACCAATCCAATTCTTTTTCCCGTGAGTGGCAGGTTGTCACCTCATAATTTGAGATGTATTCCATAAGACCATATCAAGCTTATCCTTTTCGTTTTTGGTTTGCCAACAACTACGTTCGACCCTTCTCCTAAAGATGCTTTCAAGCTCATGTAAGGTAGAAGATGTTGTTTTCTTCTCCGTTCTTTTGTTCCGACGATCCAACTTCTATTCTTTCTCCCAGAGGTCTATTGATGTTGCTCTTTTCACTCCTCATCTCGGTTTGTCAAGACCATATTCTTTCCTTTGCTAATCCTTTTCCAACCGGTGTGTCGTGTTTTCATTCAAGTATCTTCTCATCTTATCAAGTTCTTATTCAATTCCTTTTCTTTTCAATCGGAATGCTGCCCGAATTTGTTCTTCCTTGTTTCTCTTTTCTAACGGAGTGCTTTCAACTTCATTCATCTTCGTTGCATTCTTCCTTTCAATTTGTTCAACCTCTCAAAATTCGTGGTTTCACTCGTTTGTCAAAGGAGCAACTTAGTTTTACCTCTTCTCTTCCTTTTCCATTTCCCTCGGTGCCATTCTAGATCTCAGGACGAGATCCTCTCGTAGTGGTGTAGTGTTGTAACGCCCCAAGACCAGAGCTTCAGATGCCTTCCATGTTTCCGGGTGTTGTCGGGTGATTTCGTTTTGGTTCGTTGCATCATGTGCATTGCATCATGTCATCATGTCATAAGTCTTTTTGCATCTCAACTAAATAAATGGCATGGATCTTTGATCCATTTAAATCGAGGGAAGGGTGACTTCTCTTTATAACATATCCTCCCGATAGTAGGGAGCTATAATAAAATATTTCTTTAATTTGAAATTCACCATAACACACTTGCAAATAATCACATGCCTTTTTCCCGCTTCAAGTTTGTTCCCAAACTTTTCCCATAATTTATTTCATCGCTTTCCCGATCTCCACAAAAATTCCAAACATTTTTGGACTCTCCAAAAATGTTTTCCTAATTCAAACTTATTTGAATCACATTCAAATGTGTTCGAATGAAATCCTTCCAGACGGTGCCAAATGTATATTTTCTTGGATCAAGCTCCTTTTTATGAGTCTAAGAAAATTGGCGCCCTGCTCAAATACTTCTCCTATCTCTCTCTACATTTTTTATTTCTCTGTTTATTTGTTAATCAGGAAATAGAGTAGAGATGAGAGAGGAAAGGAGAGAGCAGCCCAGCAGGCCTCTGGCCACTTCCCTCCCCACGCTGGGCGACCTCCTAGGCCCAGCCGCAGCCAGGCCTACCCACCTTGGGCCAAGTCCCATCTCTCTATCCCCTCAAACCCTAGGCCCCTGTCGGCGTTCTGGGAACGGGGGTCCCCAGACTTGACTGCCTGCAGCCTGCGGCGTGGCTCAAAGGGGGGCCCAGCACGGCCCATCTTCACCAACACAAACCCAAGACCCTCGCGAGGGGCCAAGCCTCGCGGGGGGGGGGGGGACGACGCGGAGCTTCCTTAGGCACGGCCTCGTCAGGCTGGCTCACGAGGGGGCGGAGAGATCAAGGCGGGGTACCTCACGAGGTGCCCGTGACGCAAGCCATGACGATTCAGGGCACCAGGCAGGTGCCAGCCCGCGCGGCGTCCTCCTTCCCTCTTTGGTGCAAAGGGGGCAAGCGCAACCGCGGAGTACCGAGGCATCAGGAAAATGTTGCCATTTCGGTGCAACGAGACCAAGACCAGGAGGACTACGAGATGGAGGTCACCATGGAGCCCAAGACGGCGTCATCACCAGAGCTTTGCACAGTCGAAGACTACTTTTGTCAGGATAGCTGATACTTGTTGTCCCCCTTCAAATTAGCCTGCCATTGTTGGCTCCCTTCCCGCTCAATATTTGGGGAGAGGACCAGGGCCTCTATAAATAGGACTAGCCACCCCCAGGGTAGAGGGGATCAAGAATCAGCCAACCCAGAAACAAGCTGGGGTCGAAATCAGGGTCGATCAGTTGGAGGAAAGTAGAGAGAGAGAGAGACAGAGAGAGAGACAAAGCGGTGACTGAACTCCTCCGAGCAGTTCATTGCCCCAGCCAAGAACAGACCCTCGCGAGGCTGTTCACCCTTGTATTGTCCATCATCATCAGCCCAAGAGGCAATCCACCACACCACACACTGGAGTAGGGTATTACACCAGAACGGTGGCCCGAACCAGTATAAACCCTGTGTCTCTTGTGTTGTTCTTTCCTTAGTTTAGATCCTAGCATAGCGGAAGGGCGCAGGTAGGTAGGGGGCGAAATCTCCGCGTGCACCCCAGTGTTCAAACCTCAAGGGTCTGCCGGAACCCGAAATCCGACATTTGGCGCGCCAGGTAGGGGTGCACCGGAATTCGTCTTCCACCGCCCCGTTCTCCTCCAACCATCACGCCCATGTCTGACGCTCGTCGGGCCTGCGCCGAGCGCCGGGCCGCTCTCGCTTCCTGCGTCGCCCAAATGGCCCCTGTCGGCGGGCATCCACGCCGTTCCCCATCACCTGCCGTCAACGCCGCCACCAGCCCGGCGGGGGACGAGCGGCAAGCGTCGTCCCAGCATCCGTCCGTGCGGCAGGACGGCCGCACCGCAACTCCCTCGCTCACCCCAGCTGGTTCTTCGTCCCGCGCACTCTGCGCGCCCATGGAGGCTCGAGCTGCACTCATCGCGGCAAACGAGCTCCCGCGCTACCGTCCCGTCGACGACGTATACGAAGAATGGCTCGACCGCGTCGCCGAGCTCGTCCGCGCCGCAGGGGGCTCTCCTGCGCCGTCCGTTCCATTGCACCGCACCCCGCCCCGCGCGGGCGACGAGGCTCCGGCGGCGCCCCGACCGCCTCCTCCTCAAGAAGACGCCATGGCCCCAAGGCGCGTGGCCCCTGGGCGGAACCCGCTCCATCAGGCGCCAGCGCGGCAAGAGCAGAGCTGCCAGGAAGTCCCTCGCCCGCAAGAAGCTGCCCGGGCGCTCCCTGCTCTAGCACGTCGCGACCATGCCCCTGCTCCCGCGTGTCAAGACCCCGCGCTGCTCCCAGCTGCAGCGCGTGGGGACATGCAAGACCAGGCTCTCCATCACCCAAGGCCTCCCGTGGCCACAGCAGGCTGCCGCGCCTTCACCACCGAACTACGCAGTGTAGCGTGGCCCGGCAAGTTCAAGCCAGACCTGCCTCCTCGCTACGACGGCACGGCTGACCCTGCAGAGTTCCTCCAGCTCTACGAGCTAGGCATCGAAGCTGCCAATGGAGACGAGAAGGTCATGGCGAACTGGTTCCCCATGGCACTCAAGGACGGGGCCCGCACCTGGCTCCTGAACCTGGCTCCAGGCACAATCTCCTCCTGGGAGGAGATGCGCACCTGCTTCATCGCCAACTTCCAAGGCACTCGCGACCGGCCCCCCGCCGTGAGCGACATGCGCCGCATCAAGCAACAGCCCGGGGAGACCCTGCAGAAGTACATCCAGCACTTCAATAACACACGCCTCAAGATTCCCAAGGTGACTGAGGAGGCCATCATCTCGGCCTTCTCCGACGGCGTGCACGACGTCAAGATGAAGGAGGAGCTGACGATGCATGAAGACCTGTGCACTTCCTTGGAGCTGTTCAACTTGGCAAACAAGTGCGCCAGGGCTGAGGAAGGGCGTCTCTCCCTCCTCGAGCTGCCTGCCGCGGACCCAGAAGAGAAGAAGCCCAAGGCCAAGGACGTGAAGCGCAAGGGGGCTGCCGTGCTCGCGGCAGAACCAAACACCAAGCGGGGCAGAGATCAGCCCGAACCCTCCAAGGGCAGCCGGTACTGTGTGTACCACGACCTCCACACCCACAACACCAACGAATGTCAAGAACTCCGAGCCGTGCGAGAAGGAAGGATCGGCCGTCGCCCCGACCGCAGTGACCGGGGCTACGGCCGAGGAGGAGGAAGAAACGCAGGATGCTGGGAAGACCGTGGGCCGCGCCAAGGGTGGCGCGACCAACCTCGTGAGGATCGCTGGCAAGACCCGCCTCGCGAGAGAGGATGGAGGGATCAGCCTCGCGAGGGAGACTGGAGGGATCAGCCTCGCGAGGATCGCTCGCAAGGCAACGCAGGCCTCCCACCGCTGCCGCCGCAGCCAAGGAGAAACGAGGACCGCCACCAGGACGAGGAGGCTGGGGGCTTCCAGGAGCCGCGCGCGATCGCCTGCATCTTGGGCGGAGCACAAGCCCCAGCCTCTCAGCGCATCTTCAAGCAGTTCGCCCGCGAGGTGAATGCAGTCCTCCCCAGGCTCGAAGCCACGCGCCCCCTCAGGTGGTCGTCGTGCGCCATCACGTTCAGCTCAGCAGATCAGCTCAAGTGTGCGGCTACAGCCGGAGTCCTCCCGGTGCTTTGTTCCCTAATCATCAGCAACGTGGTGGTCACCAAGACCCTCATCGATGGAGGGGCAGGGCTCAACGTCTTGTTCGTGGAGACGTTCAACAACCTCCAAGTGCCCTACAGCCAACTTCAGCCAACCAAGCCCTTCTTCGGTATCACCGACGGCTCCACGGTCCCGATTGGGCAGGTCCGCCTCCCTGTCACCTTCGGGGCACGCGACAACTACCGCACCGAGCTCATCGACTTCGACGTCGCTCACATTCGCCTGCCGTACAACGCCATCCTCGGGTACCCAGCGCTGGCCAAGTTCATGGCCGTAACTCACCATGGCTACAACGTCCGCGAGATGCCAGGAAGCGGCGGAGTCATCACGGTGCCCTGTGAAGAGAAGGACGCGGTGTGTTCCCTGGAACGAGCCTTTCAGGCCGCGTCCCTGGAAGACCCGGATCGTGGAAGCAGGAGGCCTCCCAAGACCACCCCCAAGAAGAAGAAGACATCATCCGGCCCGACCACTCAGGAGGCAGGCCCCTCTAGGCCCGTGCCTGCCCAGGGGAGCCTCCCTCCATCGCATAGGAAAGCGCGCCCGGCGCCCTCCTCAGGCAGGGCTCGGGGGCTCTCCCCTAGAGGGCCACCGACCTGGCTAGGGTCACGAGGGAGGCGCTTGGGCACCACATGGAGGCGTGTTTTGAAGCACGTTTCCCTCGAGAATGAGCAAGGCAAGGAGATCCAGATCCTCAGGAGTTCGTCAGCAAGGACATTCAGGAGCTACAGGAGTCAAGAGTCATGAAAGGCGGCCGCCGCTTGCCAGCAGTGGCCCCCCATCCAGGCGAGGATGGCGGGCTGCGCGTCTGCATCGACATACCGGGGCTCAACCGAGTCGCCTCTCTAGAGCGCCTCTGGCCCTCGCGAGTGGGGCGCTACGGAGGTCCACCCCACAACTACGTTCGCATGCCTTACGGCTTGCCGAACGCGGCTGACGCGTACCAGCGCCTCATGGGGGGGCATCACGGGGGCACGAGAGGCCAGGCGTCCCGCAGCCCTGGCAGAGATGGAGATGGCCCGCGAGGAGCCGCCAGTGCCTCCGGAGCCTCCCGAGGCCCCTGGGCCTGGGGCTCATGAGGATCGGCTCCCGCAGCCCACTGAGCCCGCTACACCAACACCCCTTCATCCTCAACATCATCAGGTGACATCTTTCGAGTTTTACTTCCAACTGGGAGCGCCCCCAGGGCTGCATTATTCCCAGGCCGCGTGGGTCCGTCCCTGCGGCGTGTATCCCTTTATTCCATGTTGTTAGCTTACCTTGTTGGGGGGCGCCCCTCAGGCTGCATGATCCCCAAGCCACTCGGGCCAGGCCCAGTGGCATGTATCCCATTTGCGTTTATTTCCGATTATGCATTAGACCCACCATGCTTGATTATTTGATGCCGGTCCACGGCACCTCTTCTCCTCCATGCCGACCACTTGCACGTTAAAGGGGGGGCACCTGAGCATCGCGACTCAGGGCTCTTACTGGCTCTCTAGCCCTCACCCTCTGGCCTTGTCCATGGCATCGCGACCTGGCATACCAGCGACGGCTGAGACCAGCTCGAGGGCCGGGACCCGAGGACGTAGAGTGCCGACATCTAACCAAATTTGCAGGGACACATCACAAGATAAGGCCTAGTGCCAGGCGCAACCCGCCTAGAGGTAGGGCCCCGTGAGTCCCACGCTGGCTCACGGGTGCCCAGATACACCTCGCAAGGCCCTACCATGCCAGCCACGTGTCAGGGCGGGGCTGTACACGCCCCGGGGGCTCCTCCCGGAGGGGGCCCCCTCCCACGTACCAGTGGAAGCACCATGCTCCGCGCTGGCTGACGACACTGCCGAGGAGCGGCTATGCCCGTACACATACGGTAGCACTATGCTCCGCGCTGGTGATAAACAACTGAGGGTGGCCCCCGGGCCGCATCAACCTCAGGGAGCCCAGAGCTCAGTGTCTAGCCTCATTGTAACGCCTCCCCTTGGGAGTGCCGCGCGAGGGGGCTGGGCACGGGGGCTGCGTCCTGGGTCACACCCAGACGCACGCCGCCCAGCCAGGTCCCCCCGGGCCTGGTTCGTCGCGTGTTTCTCCCCGAGCGGAGCCAAGGTACGAAGGCCGTTTGAGCGTCAAGGGGGACTCCTGAGCATCGCGACTTAGGAGCCTAACTGGTCACGTAGCCCCTCACTCCGTGGCCCCGTCTTGGTTTCCGGTCGGGACCATCGCTGGGTGAGGCACGTGCGCGGCCGGGCTCTGCAGACGTAGAACGGTGGATCCACTCACATCATACCTCCCTACTTGCAGTTCGTGCGTCAAGGGGGACTCCTGAGCATCGCGACTCAGGAGCCTAACTGGTCACATAGCCCCTCACTCCGTGGCCCCGTCCTGGTTTTCGGTCGGGACTATCGCTGGGTGAGGAACGCGCACGGCCGGGCTCTGCAGACGTAGAACGGTAGATCCACCCGCATCACACCTCCCTACTTGCTGTTCGTGCGCCAAGGGGGACTCCTGAGCATCGCGACTTAGGAGCCTAACTTGTCACGTAGCCTCCCACTCCTTGGTCCCGTCCTGGTTTCCGGTCGGGACTATTGCTGGGTGAGGTACGCATGGGGCCAGGCTCTGCCGGCGTAGAACATAAGCAAGTAGGAAGGAAAAGCGCTAATTTCAAGGAATTCAAAAGCAAATATTACAGTCCACACTGTTATCTCAATGCCAAACGCAAGTTTAAACGCCTCCCCGAGGCATGATACGTGTGCAGGAATTAAAAGCAGGACAGGAGCCACGACGGAGTCACTTGGCGGCGGGGGAGCAGCGCGGAGCGGGTTCGCCTCACGGAGCAGCGGGGTCGGCATCGCCTTGCTCCAGCTTGGTGCTGAAGGCCCGGAACTTCCCCAGCAGAGCCTCCGCGTGACCCTTCATGGCCTCGGCAGCAGCAGCGGCACGCTCACCACTCACTGGCTCCAGCAGGCTGTCGAGGTCGACACCGGGATCGCGAAGGTAGATGTGGGTGAGGACCCACGTCAGTGCTGCAGAAGACAGGACACGCGCCTCGGCCTCGGCCGTGGGGCCAATGCCAAGGGCAACATCTTCAAGAGCGTGAACCAGGAAGGGAAGCAGCTTGGCAGGGCCGTCCTCGGCGCCAGCCAGCGGGCTCTCCAGGCCGCTGTCGTAAAGCGTCCTCAGCGAGGAGCGAGCCTTCGCCTCCAACTCCGTGAAGGCCGCGCGGTCCTCGGCAAGAACCAGGGCCTTGCCGTCCATCTCGGCCTTCCTGGCCCCCAACTCCTGCTCCAGCGCACCTAGGCGGTCGCGGCGCTTCCTGAGCTTGGCCTCCCGGCCCTCGATGGCTGCCTCGCGAGCCTTCACGCCTTCTTCCTGCTCTTGGCGAAGGCGGACCTCTTTCGCGAGCTGATCCCGCAGGCCTTGCAGCTCGTCCTCCAGCGCCTTGCAGCGACCACGGACGTCGACCACCTCCCCCAGGGCTGCATCACGAGCAGCCTTCGCCTCCAGGATGACCTGCTTCTCCTCGTCACATGCCGTCGAGGCCTGGACCAGCGCTGCCCGAATCGAGGCGTCGGAGCGAACCCATCCAGAAGCCAGCTCCAAACGCCCGGCCACCAAGCGGGGGTCGGCGCCAAGAAGATCCTACCGCAGTCGGTCCAGCTCAGCAATAACATGATCCAGAACGGCAGAAGGAGTCAGAGAGACAGCGGCCGGTGGAGTAGGAGGAGAAGGCGGCAACGCAGCCGCAGCATCCTGAGGCGGAGTCTGCCGCGCCCCGACAGCTGTAGTGGCGGCGGCAGGCAAGAGCACCTCGGGAGCCACTCAGGCCGTGGGGGCTGAGCTCGCCCCAGCCGGCTCAGCCAAACCTCGCGAGAACGACCGGGCAGGAGAAGCCTGTGCATCGCGGTCACCCTCCTTCGTGGGCAGAAGCGCCGCCACGGATGGAACCTCGGGAGCCCCCTTCGGCTTCTTTGCTGTGGGCGCCAACCTATCCAAAGATGCGGACGTCAAGCCTTAGAAGCAGAGCAAGAGATAAAGACAAGAATCGAATGCTTACGGGTCGTCGCCAGTGAGCTCAAGCGGCCTCCGGCCAAATTTGAAGCCTGAAAGCCGGCTGGAAGGGTCAACCTTGGGAAGCTTGGAGGCGGAAGGTGCGTTTGCGGTTCGCCCCAGGGCCGGGGGAGACCCGCGGGATATCAGCCCGGTCCTGTCCTTTTTCGGGATCGGGGGCGAGCTCCCGCCGTCCTGCTCGTCGTCGTCTTCGTCGTCATCCTCGTCGTCATCGTTCGGAGAGAGGCGGAGAACGCGGGACCTGCGCCGGGGGAGGGGAGCCCTCGACTCTCCGTCAGTTGCCTCGGAGTCAGGCCCTTTTCCTCGCTCCCCTCCTTCTTCCTCTTCGCTGGAGTCGCCGGAGGACACGTCCACCGGTTCCTCGGGAGCTTCCAGAGGCACTGGCCCATCCCCGTTGAAGACGGGCATGGACTTCACCACCCGCTCCTAGTCGTTGCGGAGGAACAAGGGCGTAGGAGCGCCCTCCAGCCTGGCCACATTGCCACCGACCAGAGATTGGAGAACCGCAACCAGGTCTCCGTCGGCCAAGGCCGCGGGGCTCGGACGGGGCCTCCACATTGGAAGCGAGTACTACCGAAGCGGAGCCAGCCGGTGCTCCAGGAACTCCCTCAGCAGCGACGCGCCGGTCAGCTTCGCCGCCGCCATGTCGGTCAGCCTCAGATCCGCGTCCATCTTCTCCAACACCATCTTCGCGTGGGGATCCGCGAGCTCCGCTCGACCCCAGTCGTTGGAGCTCGTGGGCTGCTCCGTGGGCAGGATCAGCCGAGGGTGGATGCGCCCAGCATCCACCAAGATCCACTTGCTCCTAAAGCCCTCAATCCTCTTCCCAGAGTTCGAGATGGCAATGGCGCCGCCGTACGCGACGAAGCTCGCGCACGCGGAAGCAGTCCCACGAGAAGTCCGAAGGTAGAAGTAGTGGCGCAGCAAGGCCACTGAGGGCTGCACCCCAACATGTGCTTCGCAATAATAAGAAAAGATTGCCAGGAGAAGGACGGAGTTGGGATGGAGATGCAGAGCCTGTAGCTTGTAATGGCGGAGGACAGAGAAGAAGAACTCGGAGAAGGGAGGCACCAGGCCAGCAACAATGGCACTTACGAAGAGCGGATAGAAGGTGCTCCTTTGACCCTCAGGGGTGGCGGAGCCGGACTTGAACGCCTTCGCCCCATCGATGCCCCACGCCATCGCCATCCGACGCAACCGGGCAAGGCCCGCCTCCGACATGTTCGGCGAGTCCAGGGCAGACGAGTACCAAGCTGCGGCCGGGGGCTGACAAGGCGCCATGGCTCCCTAGGTCGCGCGGTCAGAGCAGATCTGGAAATCTCAGAGGAAGGAGAGGCGCAAGAAAGGGGATCTGAGCAGCAACCGGAGAAAGCAAGAAGCAGGGCCTAGGCGGATGCCACACCTTCATCAACTCGCGCGGTTGCTAAGGCGCCCACGTCCAGTCAACCGCCACGCGGCGCCCAAGGCCGCAGGCTATTAGGGCCCACAGCGCTTCGCTCTTGCCCTTCCGCCTCCCTGCACGGCCAAGTCCGGGCGCGCCTCGGGCCCGGGGGCTACTGTCGGTGTTCTGGGAACGGGGGTCCCCAGACTTGCCTGCCTGCGGCCTGTGGCGTGGCTTAAAGGGGGCCCCAGCACGGCCCATCTTCACCAACACAAACCCAAGACCCTCGCGAGGGGCCAAGCCTCGCGGGGGGGGGGGGGGGGACGACGCGGAGCTTCCTCAGGCACGGCCTCGTCAGGCTGGCTCACGAGGGGGCAGAGAGATCAAGGCGGGGTACCTCACGAGGTGCCCGAGACGCAAGCCATGACGATTCAGGGCGCCAGGCGGGTGCCAGCCCGCGCGGCGTCCTCCTTCCCTCTTTGGTGCAAAGGGGGCAAGCGCAGCCGCGGAGTACCGAGGCATCAGGCAAAGGTTGCCATTTCGGTGCAACGAGACCAAGACCAGGAGGACTACGAGACGGAGGTCACCGTGGAGCCCAAGACGGTGTCATCACCAGAGCTTTGCATAGGCGAAGACTGCTTTTGTCAGGATAACTGATACTTGCTGTCCCCCTTCAAATTAGCCCGCCATTGTTGGCTCCCTTCCCGCTCAATATTTGGGGAGAGGACCATGGCCTCTATAAATAGGACTAGCCACCCCCAGGGTAGAGGGGATCGAGAATCAGCCAACCCAGAAACAAGCTAGGGTCGAAATCAGGGTCGATCAGTTGGAGGAAAGCAGAGAGAGAGAGAGAGAAAGCGGTGACTGAACTCCTCCGAGCAGTTCATCGCCCCAGCCAAGAATAGACCCTCGCGAGGCTGTTCACCCTTGTATTGTCCATCATCATTAGCCCAAGAGGCAATCCACCACACCACACACTGGAGTAGGGTATTACACCACAACGGTGGCCCGAACCAGTATAAACCCTGTGTCTCTTGTGTTGTTCTTTCCTTAGTTTAGATCCTAGCATAGGGAAGGGCGCAGGTAGGTAGGGGGCGAAATCTCCGCGCGCACCCCAGTGTTCGAACCTCAAGGGTCTGCCGGAACCCGAAATCCGACAGCCCCCGATCCCATTTAACCCCCTCCTCCTCGTCTTCCCTCGCCCCGCCAGAGGGATCGAGAGATCCCTCGACCTCTCCCCTTCGCCCGATCCTTTCTCCCACTCGCAGTTCCTCTCCTCTCCTTGCGCCTCGACCCGACCCCATCTCTCTCTCTCGCGCCGAGCCCCTCCACTCCTTCTTCCAGCGAGGCCCCGCTCCCGTGCCCGCGAGTTCGTCCCCGCCACCTTGCACCCGCCTTGGTCGCGCCTCCCTCGCTGGCCGCCCCAAGATTGCTCCTCCCCTACCTCGGGTCATGGTGGGACGACCACGCCGGCAGGACTCCCCTCCGTCGCCCGACGCACTCCCGCGCGCTAGTGGAGGCCAACCTCTGGAGACTCCGCTGCTGCACCTCCGGTGACTGTCGTCCAGGACGACTCGTTTTCTCATGTGAGCTCCCGAGGCACCAGCCTCCCATCTGCGAGATCCGGCGACGCCGGCCACCAGGACCCGCTGCTCTGCCTCGCTCCTCACCCGTCCGTCCCCGTGTTGTCATGCTCCAGCGCCGTCTCGAGCTCATCATCCTCGACCTCCATGCTGTCCCGGAGTCTCTCGTCGCCGCTGCACGGTCCAGCCTCCGGCTGTCGTCGCCACCATGACTTCCTGACCTCTTCACAGCACGCGTGCCACAGCTGCCTAGCGCTGTTGACGTCAAGACCGTGGACACAACAACCGTGGGTGCCAAGTTCCCCTTCCGGAGTCGTCAAGTGCATCAGGACTTCGGTCCCAAGAACGACTACTACACCGGAACGCCAAGTACACGGACACAACAAGTTCTTCTCCGATACGTGTACGACAAGACATGGGAGATCGACTTCATGGACCGACAAGTCACACGACGACCGTTGTCCGCCAAGTACCCCTTCGGAGCATCAAGTTTGACCACCATCGCCGAGATCGCAGGAACCTCTACTTCCCCTTCAAAACATGTACCACGACCGTCGCTGAAGACCCCGTGGACGTCAAGTTCCGTATCGTGACCCCGAACATCTACGGACATGAACGACTACTTCCTCTTCGACTCTTGGACCACTTCTTCCACTACGGCATGAGTACAACTACTACCTTTACGAATGTGGCAAGAACGCCTACTTCCGCTACGAACTTGATCCGCTCCAATAACGCACGCTTCGAAGGTATAACCCTGAGACGACGTCCGTGAACGAATGCATGTTGTATGAGATGCACCCGTTGTCTGCACCGTGTCCGAGTTGTCACTTGCTCGGTCCTCCTCTTTTGCCGCTAACCCGTGGGGACCCGGAATCCGGGATCACCCCACCATCTTTTGCACGCTCCCGTCACTTTTCCTTTTGCACCGGTTTTTCCATGAACTACCGGAACCATTATCGTTGCCGTGGCACCCCTTTCTTTCCACCACGGTGACAAATGCTTCTTAATGCTCTTGTCAACTTTTCATAAATATTGCATAAAACTTGCGCATGTCATTTGCATCATGATAATAACATTTAAATGTTTAAATTTGTTGTTGCATTAAATTGCTAATGCATATGGGGATTTACCGGATTTGTTGTTTGTTATATCTGGCCCCATTTAAATTGTTTAAATGGTATAGTTTTGTTATGCTTCACCTCTTGCCATGTTAACCAACATTTAATATTGTTGGGTACCTAAACGAGAGAGAACTAAATAAGTCATGTGGTGTTTCATCAATATGCAAATCGTTGCATATTGAGCTCCACTTAATTTGTAGGATTGCTTGTGCACTTTGCCATGCCATGCCTAATTAAACCGGACATGCATCATACTTGGTTGTGCATCATGCCATGATTATGTGATGGTTGTTTACTATATTTTTTGCTTCTTTCCGGTGTTGCTTCTTCGGGTTAGTTCCGATAACGTCGCGTTTGTGAGGATCCGTTCGACTTCGTCCATTTGTCTTCTTCATGGACTCGTTCTTCTTCCTTGCGGGATTTCAGGCAAGATGACCATACCCTCGAAATCACTTCTATCTTTGCTTGCTAGTTGCTCGCTCTTTTGCTATGCCTATGCTGCGATACCTACCACTTGCTTATCATGCCTCCCATATTGTTAAGCCAAGCCTCTAACCCACCTTGTCCTAGCAAACCGTTGTTTGGCTATGTTACCGCTTTGCTCAGCCCCTCTTATAGAGTTGTTAGTTGCAGGTGAAGATTGGAGTTTGTTCCTTGTTGGAACATGGATATTTTGTTGGGATATCACAATATCTCTTATTTATATTAATGCATCTATATACTTGGTAAAGGGTGGAAGGCTCGGCCTTATGCCTGGTGTTCTGTTCCACTCTTGCCGCCCTAGTTTCCGTCATATCGGTGTTATGTTCCCGGATTTTGCGTTCCTTACACGGTTAGGTTATAATGGGAACCCCTTGATAGTTCGCCTGGAATAAAACTCCTCCAGCAATGCCCAACATTGGTTTTACCATTTGCCACCTAGCCTCTTTTTCCCTTGGGTTCCATGGACTCAAGGGTCATCTTTATTTAAACCCCCCGGGCCAGTGCTCCTCTGAGTGTTGGTCCAAACTAGAGCCCTTTGCAGCGCCCCCTCGGGGAAACTCGAGGTTTGGTTTTAGTTGTACGGAGCGCTCATCTGAGTGTGCCCTGAGAACGAGATATGTGCAGCTCCTATCGGGATTTGTCGGCACATTCGGGCGGTGTTACTGGACTTGTTTTACCATTGTCGAGGATGTCTTGTAACCGGGATGCCGAGTCTGATCAAATTGTCTTAGGAGAAGGAATATCCTTCGTTGGCCGTGAGAGCTTGTGATGGGCTAAGTTGGGACCCCCCTGCAGGGATTGAACTTTCGAAAGTCATGCCCGCGGTTATGGGCAGATGGGAATTTGTTAATGTCCGGTTGTAGAAAACCTGAAACTTATCTTAATTAAAACACATCAACCGCGTGTGTAACCGTGACGGTCTCTTCTCGGCGGAGTCCAGGAAGTGAACACGGTGTTGGAGTTATGCTTAACCTAGGTTGTTCTAGGATCACTTCTTGATCATAGTTTCTTGACTGTGCCTTTGCCTTCTCTTCTCGCTCTCTTTTGCGTAGATGTTAGCCACCAAATATGCTAGTCGCTTGCTGCAGATCCACCTCATACCTTTTACCTTACCCATGAGCTTAAATAGTCTTGATCGCGAGGGTGTGAGATTGCTGAGTCCCCGTGACTCACAGATACTTCCAAAACCATCTTGCAGGTGCCGTTGAACCGTGCAGGTGACGCAACCCGGCTCAAGGAGGAGCTCGATGAAGATCTCGTTCATTATGTTGTTCCATTTCCAGTTGATCAGTAGTGGAGCCCAGTTGGGGTCGATCGGGGATCTGTGTAGCATTTGGGGTAGTCTTCTTTTATTTTGGTTTCGTAGTCGGACCTTGAGTGTATTTGGATGAATGTAATGCTTTATTCATGTATTGTGTGAAGTGGCGATTGTAAGCCATCTATGTACCTTTCCCCTTTATTTATTTACATGGGTTGTTGTGAAGATTACCTCACTTGTGACATTGCTTTCAATGCGGTTATGCCTCTAAGTCATGCTTCGACACGTAGGAGATATAGCCACATCGAGGGCATTACAAGTTCCCCGTATATAAAGCAGGGGAGGAGGGGAGGGCCGGCCCTCTCTATGGTGTGCCCAAGGGGGAGTCCTACTCCCAGCAGTAGTAGGTTTCCCCCTTTCCCTAGTTGGAGTAGGAGAAGGAAGAGTGAGAGAGAGGGAAGGAAAGGGGGGGGGGCTCACCCAATTCGGATTGGGCTTGGGGGGGCACCCTCCACCCGGCCGCCTCCTGCTCTCTCCCACTAAGACCCAATAAGGCCCATTGACTCCCCGGGGGTTCCGGTAACCCCCCGGTACTCCGGTACATACCCGAACTCATCCGGAACCATTCCGATGTCCAAACATAGCCTTCCAATATATCGATCTTTATGTCTCGACCATTTCGAGACTCCTCATCATGTCCATGATCATATTTGGGACTCCGAACTACCTTCAGTACATCAAAACACATAAACTCATAATACCGATCATCATCAAACGTTAAGCGTGCGGACCCTACGGGTTCGAGAACTATTTAAACATGACTGAGACTCACTTCTGGTCAATAACCCATAGGAGAACCTGGATGCTCATATTGGTTCCTACATATTCTATGAAGATCTTTATCGGTCAAACCGCATAACAACATACGTTGTTCCCTTTGTTATCGGTATGTTACTTGCCCGATATTCGATCGTCGGTATCTCAATACGTAGTTCAATCTCGTTACCGGCAAGTCTCTTTACTCATTCCGTAATGCATCATCCCGCAACTAACTCATTAGTCACATTGCTTGCAAGGCTTATAGTGATGTGCATTACCGAGAGGGCCCAGATACACCTCTTCGACAATCGGAGTGACAAATCCTAATCTCGATCTATGCCAACTCAACAAACACCATCGGAGACACCTGTAGAGCATCTTTATAATCACCCAGTTATGTTGTGACGTTTGATAGAACACTAAGGGTTCCTCCGGTATTCGGGAGTTGCATAATCTCATAGTCATAGGAACATGCATAAGTCATGAAGAAAGCAATAGCAATAAACTAAACGATCATAGTGCTAAGCTAACGGATGGGTCTAGTCCATCACATCATTCTCTAATGATGTGATCCCATTCATCAAATGACAACACATGTCCATGGCTAGGAAAATTAACCATCTTTGATTAACGAGCTAGTTAAGTAGAGGCATACTAGGGACACTCTGTCTATGTATTCACACATGTACTAAGTTTCCGGTTAATACAATTCTAGTATGAATAATAAACATTTATCATGATATAAGGAAATATAAATAACAACTTTATTATTGCCTGTAGGGAATATTTCCTTCATTAACTAGGTATGGAGATACCGACGATCGAATCTCGGGCAAGTAACATATCTCTAGACAAAGGGAATTGCATATGGGATTGACGTGGCTAGAGGGTTGGTATTTCCCCAAAGAGGAAGGGATGATGCATCATAGTTACGGTAAGTATTTCCCTCAGTTGTGAAACTAAGGTATCAATCCAGTAGGAGAACCAAGCAACACTATGTAAACGGTACCTGCACACAAAGAACAAATACTTGCAACCCGACATGTAAGAGGGGTTTTCAATCCCTCCTCGGTAAAAAGATAGATATAATTTGTATGAGTTTGAAAAAATAGATATGAATAAATCACGAAATAAAATAAGTAAAGAAAAAGTGAAGCAATGTATTTTTGGGTTTTTGGAATAATAGATCTGAAAACAAATACGACAAAATATAGATCAGAAAGCAAATATGATAAAAGATAGACCCGGGGCCTTAGATTTCACTAGTGGCTTTTCTCAAGAAAATGGCATATGGTAGGTGAACAAATTACTGTTGGGCAATTGATAGAAGAACAAATAATTATGACGATATCCAAGGCAATGATCATGAATATAAGCATCACGTCCAAGATTAGTAGACCGACTCCTGCCTGCATCTACTACTATTACTCCACACATCGACCACTATCCAGCATGCATCTAGTGCATTAAGTTCATGGAGAAACGGAGTAATGCATTAAGAACGACGACAAGATGTAGACAAGATCTATTCATGTAGGAATAGATCCCATCTTTTTATCCTTAATATCAATGATACATGCGTGCCTCGCTACCCCTTCTGTCACTAGGTGAGGACACCGCAAGATCGAACCCATCACAAAGCACCTCTTCCCATTGCAAGAAAAATCAATCTAGTTGGCCTAACTAAACCAAAGATTCAGAGAAGAAATACGATTGATAATAAGTCTGTTTCCTCCATTTTGCGGTACACCACACCCCTCCCGATCAACAACACCCCGTTTCGGCCATAGGCACTCGAACAAAAGGCCATTTCCTTTGTTTTTCGGTACTCCACACCCCTCCCGATGAGCAGGATCTTGTTTCGGCTGTTCCGTCCAAGCCAGTTGGCTCCTGATGAACATGCCGCATTCTGTTGCCTCCCAATGAACACGACGCAGTTTCTCTGTTTCGGTCCAGCCGGTTGGCTTACGACTAATAGGACGCCGTTGCTTCTGTCTGTTACCTCTCCATGTACACGAGCCCTAGCCGTATGTATGCGTGAGTACGTGTTTGAGACCCCGCCCGTATGTATGTATGTGGCCATATTTTTGGGATCTGGCTGTACGTATGTGTACATGGTTTTGACTGGACTGCCTGAATTGCTACGTCAGGGGCTCTACTACTACACGTGTCGCTTCTTGCTCGGCCATGGTTCATCATTGCAGAGAGACCGATCGACCAGTATGTACGTACACGTTCGGGACCAGACAGACAACCCTACAAACGATTCAACTGGGTGGGTCCTAGCTGTCAGGGAGGATAAGGAGGCACTTCCTGGCATGCGAAGATATACCTGGTGGGTCCTAGCTGTTAGGGGGGAGAATCGTTTTTTTGCTCGTAATATGGATGCACTTCCTTGTGTGCGAAGATGTAGCTGGTGGGTCCCAGCTGTCAGGGGGAAATGTTTTTTTGCAAAATACAGTCCCTTCCGATGGGTCCCTACTGTCTGGTGGAGGAATAACTATTTTACGCGTAATAAGGAGGCACTTCTTTGCTACGGCCATGGACCCAGCTGTCAGCCTCTCCACGTACAGTCCTCTTCCGATGGAAGTCATTCCTTGACCACATTGACCACGCCATGTCGAGAGCACCAAGGCGATGGACGAAGGTGAGGCCTAGGAAGGGGATGACGTGGAGCTGGGGAAGATGTGGCAGTGGATGCCCATGCAGAGAGGAGTACGAGGGTTGACTGGTTCGGCTGCAGTGTGAGGCTGTCGTCACCGCAAAATAACAAGGGTTGTGGGTGAGTGGAGGGATGAACTGGCCAGCGGTTGGAGTAGGATGGGCGGTGAGGCCTGGTGGCAGCACAGCCGGCCACGGGAGGCAGGAGCAGGTGACAGGGCCCGCGATGGTTTGGGTGGCTGGAGCAAGAAGACCAGAGGTTGAAGAAGAACGACGACCGTTGGATGGACATCGTATGGTCGCCACAGCTAGAATCGTTTATATTGACTAAGTTGACAAAGCCCTGCGTCTGCGTCAACTTAGTAGGCCCACAAGTCAGCCTCGAAGTATGGCGGGTCCCACCTAGCAGCATGGGTATTTATTTTTTTGTGCGTAATAAGGAGGCACTTCCTTGCATGCGAAGATATAGCTAGTGGGTCCGAGCTCTCAGCGGGGGAATGTTTTTTACTAAATACAAAGGCCCTGCCGGTGGGTCCCCGTTGTCAGGTGGAGGAATCATTATTTTGCGCGTAATAAGGAGGCACTTCCTACTCACAAAAAAGGAGGCACTTCCTTGCGTGAGGTCGTGGAACCAGTTGTCAGCCTATCCATGTATAGTCCTCTTTCGATGGATGTCGTTCGTTGACCACGCCGTGCCGATAGCACCAAGGCGGTGGACGATGGCGAGGCCAAGTAAGGGAACGATCCAGAGCCGAGGAAGACTCGGTAGTTGTTTCCTACATGGAGTGGGTATGAGGGTTTACTAGTTTGGCTGCAGTGTGAGGCTGCCGTTGCCGGAGAATAACAAGAGGTGCGGGTGAGTAGAGGGATGGCCAGGCCAGTGATGCGAGTAGGGTGGGGCCGTGAGGCCTGCCCGGCAGCACAGCCGGCCACAGGAGGCGGGAGCAGGTGGTTCCGTCGACGCTGGTTTGAGCGTCTAGAGCAGTAAGATCAGAGACTGAAGAAGCAAGACTACCGTTGGATTGACGTCTAATGGTCTGACGCTGGTAGAGTCGATTGTTGACTAAGTTTTTTTGAGAAACCTTGTGTACGCATGAACTTAGTAGGCCCACAAGTCAGCCTCCAAATATGTGGCAGACAACATAGAGCCCATTTGCTATTTTTTTAACAATTTGTAGCCCATTTGCTAATTCTTAAGCAATTTATTACAACCCATTTCTGCCCAAGGCCACGGTTGAAAAGTTCAACCTAATTTTGCATATTTCGGTGGAGTCCGAACTATTTTAATCCAGAAATGATAAACATTTATTTTTTAAGAACTTATTGATTTGCACAAAAAATATTGTTTTATTTTTGTAAGCTAATAAGACATGGGATAATTGAGTTGGTTTTAGGGAAAACCAGTGGTAAAAAATTCAGCGCTGAGAAATAAAACAACAACAAAAAATAAGGATGTAAAGATGAAAAAGGAACTTTACTTATTGTCAATATAATAATACATGTATATGAGCTAGTAAAACCATAAGTAGATATTAGAAAATGTAAGTAGGACATGGCATTTCAAGAGAAAAGTAGAACTGGGTTGTGTGTTTTCTTCAGTAAAAAAATTGCCTGAGGGTGTTATGAGAGAAAATATAAATAAGGCTGGCGGGCCAGAGGCCAGTTGATACCTGCTGGATCTTTGTGTCCCATTGTCTTCATGGGCTGGGCCTGTTAAAAACAAAACCAAGCTTGGGCAGTCTACAGCCCAGTTGAAACTTGCTCGACCTAAAAAAACAATATACCTCCTGGATCCTAGTTATCAGTCTGTACTTGCAGAATTCTCTTGTTTATTGACTATGTTGAAAATTCCATGGGTGTCTCGGATGTCAGCATTATTTTTCCATCGTGATAATAAGTGCATGCACTTGCTTGCTTACGACCATAGACCTGCTAGTTCCCTACGGTTAGGCTCTGTATGGACAGCCGTCTTGTGGTTCCACGGGCAAATTTCATGCAAATCGGACGGTTTTTAGTGAAAGCGGACTAAATTCATTGCATTTTACATATTTCTTTTTATTATGGAATATTTTACTTATTTCAAGTAATAATAACCGGCTAGGACTTTTTTTAGTCCATGGGAGGCGCTTCACGCAATCGAGGTCGCGACACTTAACTGTTCTGGAAGGCCCAAATCTATCTCTCCTCTCTTTTAACAATTTGCAGCTGGGCTTGGCATGCCACAACCCAGTTCTGACATGCTGCGTCCAACTATCAGCCTCTGAAACCAGATGGATCCCATGTGTACTTCAAACATGTGAAAAACTTGGAGAGCTGGGAATTCGAATGGCAGGTGCTTATGCTACCCATTAAATAAAAATTCGGTGCCTGAAAATTCGTTTCGAAACAAATGATTTAACTTTATATCCACGTCGACCCTCGACATGATGGTTGGAAGCAAATGCAAGTTCATACCAAAAGACCCTTAACATCAATACCAACTTGCAGACGACAAGGTAGTACATGTATACCAATACCAAACTAACTTACAATCTTTTTAGTCCTAGCCCTAGTGTTGGTCTGGTAGAAAATCTTACAGACGACCAACTCCCTCTCCTTCTCTTGCTTGAGGTCCCCAAGGTGGTACTGGTGCATCACCCAGTTGGTCCCCTGTTGGTCGAAGTTCTTGCTAGTGTGCAGCACCAGAACCTTTTTGCTGCCCGTCTGCCGGTCGTTAACCATCACCAGCAAGGTATTGCCAATCTTGTGCCACATCGCGTGCATGCCACACTCCGACTGCATCTTGCGAAGCGTCTGCGTGCCCCTTCTGAACGCCCTGGAGTTGCGCTGGAAGAAATGCTTGCTTAGGCCATTCAGTGTGATACCTGCAGTATTGGCGAATACAAGTTTTAGGGTACGTAGTTGGCATTTTCATAACATCTTTGGCATGTTGCAGTCACTTGCTTCACTTTTTATTAACTATGAAATTTTAATTGCTTCACTAGGTTTGCGTCAAAAAGAAAAATAGAGATATAAAAAAGGAATATGTTTGTGCAAGTAGACGGCCGATTGGTGTCTCACCTGGAAGTTTCATAGGATGGGTGTACATATGTCGTGCTTGCTGTCGATGGTTGGTATGAACAAATCGATGAGAGGGTGAGATCTCGCGCTGTCAGCACTCACTTTGGCCTCAAGGTGCTCTATCAGCTCCTGATCCGTGGGATCGAACTTGACGCTAGCCGGCAGCATCGGCCAATCCTTCTTGGACTTGCATCGATTAATTCCATTTAAATGGTACTCAATGTATGATCAATCAACTGTTTTAAGTAAATGATGAAAGATTATGACAGATAAGTGGTACGCCAAATCTAAAGTCCACAATACCCTAACAATCTGGGGTATTGGCTTCATTACTACATGCAGACTCTAAAGACTTGAAAAAATCCATAAAGATCGAAATCATCATATAGGGCGACGGGATGAATACTCACAAGAGCAGCCTCGCTGGTTCCTTCCTTCATATGGCTAGCTTGAAGAGCATCCTTGTTGAGATCAATTTTTTCAGCATCTTCCTTTTGACTACTTGCAATGAAGTATAGCAGGTCCAGTAGCTCATGGCTCATCGTACCAAATGGATCGGAACAAAGCGGTAGATGGGAGGCGGGGAGACCGGGAGAGAATGAGAGAGTGATTTTGTAGAGAATGGGAGAATGCTGTTGTACTATGAGAGGGGTGAGGATTAGTTTGGTGAACCGAACACGTTGCCGGGACTCTTGTGTCACCTCACGCGCAGCGTGTTGTCACGTCAATTCAATGTTAGGACATGATGAATAATTTGACTGACGTATACTAGTACTACTTACTAGTCGTATTTAGTGTCACATTTTAACCATAGGTTTAACTAACAAAATGTCAATGCATGTCACCAAAAATTATACCATTGGAAACTATGTTTAAATGAGAATCCAACGATATAATTTTTTGTGACATGCATTAACATTTAGTTAGTTAATTTATGGTCAAAAATTAACACAAATTACGAAGGGGACCAATAAACTAGGAGGGAGGTAGTAGTATGAGTAGCGCAATATACGGTATAGAGGACTACTAGTACTAGTACAAATTTAGAAATGGAGTACGAAGTTACAAGGCTATGCGACAGACTTTGTAGGATACATGAGTAATACAAAATATAATTCCCATTGGACAACACTTTCACCAACAAGTACGCACTTGAAGCCTAATTGATATAAATGGCTTCTGCACAACATCTCCATCATCTTTATCAGTACATGCTACACAGGTGAGTTAGGATGCACCAGATCCCTGAAAGGTATCTATCCTTCAAACTAACTACAGTATAAAATATCGAATAAAAGAGGGTCATGCTAGAGCAGCTGGATACATGGCTCAGTCTAGATATCAATACGAATCAAGTTGTGCATATTTGCTATTGGCATGAACCACATCGCCGCATGTCGGGTTTGCAAAAGCCATTCATCGCTTGGAAGCTTGATGCCTTTCACACACTGAAGATCATCTGACAACAAGCTGTGTCGATGAATCTCTGGATATGGTGATTCATGAAACCCATGGTACGATGTATAAACACAGTTCCCCCTAGCGAATAGAAGTTGCATAGCATGGTAATTATTGCCGGTGATATGATCGATGATTGGTTGGATGATCGGATAATTGAGCCCGAGGAACATGGAGTGGTTACCGAGGCTGTAAACCCGCCTCCAGTTGAATACGCCTGGCCCAACGGAGCTGGGATCTTTCTCGAACACGAAGCAACCATAGCCATCATAGTCACGAACGCCCCAGGGATTGTACTGCATGTGGTTTGATGAAATGGTTTGGTCAATTTGGTACGTGCGAATGAGCATCAAATGACCACCGTCAGTTGAATGAGCGATAAACCACCACCCATTGACTTGTATATTTCTAGGTCTCGGAATTATGAAGGCCAGCGCATTTGCATCTGCTGCAACAAATAAAATTGGAGACCAAAAGGACAAAAATATAAAATCATGTTCATAGTATGTGTGGAACTAAGATTATTATAACAGTGACACAGATCATAGCCAGAGAATTGCAATGCCGTGGTCATAATCGTACCCCAAGTAAAAAAGTGAGCCAATGGCTTTCATATTATAGCAATATGTCATGGTTCAAACATCATGTATAAAAGAGAGGAAAACAGCCTATCGATGTACAAAAGTAGCGGCCTTCTGTACCCCTTTACTTGTGCACAGGCAGTTGTAGCCGCACCTGCGACCGCGCTTGTCAGGGCAGAAGAGGGAGCGAAGACACAAGGCTATCAGAGCAGCGCCCAAGCCAGAGGCGCAAGGAGCAAAGGGACAAGATGGGCTTCCCCCGGCAAGATCCTTGCTGGGGCGGCCTACGTGGCCCCGGCAAGAGCCTTGCCGGGGCAACTTGCCCAACGCCAGCAAGGTCACCGCCCTCGAGCCCAGGAGTTCCGACACCATCATCAACATTGGGACCAAGGCTCGGGAGGCTCCTGCATGGTGGCATGCAGAGCTTTGTGATGAACAGAGGCCTACAAGACTGGGTAAGAACCATAAGACGAAGGCCCCCGGCAAGATCCTTGCCGGGGGCGACCATAAAAACCCGGCGAGACCCTTGCCGGGACCCCGGCAAGATCCTTGCCAGGGATATCTGCAGGGCCATAGCCAGGCCCACACCTACCAAGGCTCCGCTGCCCCATGGTAGTTCCGATGCAGCAGCCAGCCTGCCAACTAGGCGCACACCTACGTGGCAGCATGCAGCTTCTAGGCAAACCAGGCAAGCACCCGCGTGGTGGCATGCAGATCTTCGTGAAGACCCAGCCACCGCACCAGCGTAGCAGCCAGCCAGCCAGCATGGCACTGCATGCCTCGTCAGCTTGGATGCGCGTTGAAGCAAGGCGAGGCGGCGACAGGCGAGACGAGCTTCCTTGTCGTCCCCGACAAAGCAAGGGGGGCACGTTGGCAACGCATTAAATGCGTTTTGTCTCGCGATGTCAGGGATAGACTTGTACACTGTAGATACTTTCCATCTCCTGTGTGCCGCTATGGCAGCCCCTTTGACATATAAAAGGAAGCCCAAGGCGTACTGGGGAGGGATTCGGACTTTTTGGACCCTGCACGCCTTGTAGCTGGTCCAAGAACACCAGATAAACACCCCAAAGCAGGACTAGGGTATTACGCATCATTTGCGGCCCGAACCTGGATAAAAATCCCCCCGTGTTGATCTTCTAATCCCGCTCTTTCAACAGCCCCGCGCCCTGTCAACCGTAGTAGGGATTCCCCGTGATCCCATATGTGTCATTTCCCCGACATCTTTGGCGCGCCAGGTAGGGGGTGCAAGCTGTGAAAATCTGGTTTTGAAGTCAACTCATCGGCTCCTTCGTCGTGGTGGCTCGAGAGAAGAAGGCTACGTCTATTTGCCACGCCCTGGCGCCGTCGGCCAGACGAGGCGATGCCATCCGCAGTCGCGATAGCCATCCGCATGGCAACGAAAAAGCTAAGTCATGCAAAACCTTGAGCGATTCCTTTTTAAATATAAGGTTATTCTCCTCGAAAAATCTTGCCCCTTGTATGGAAAACCTGTACGCGGTGGAACCCTTCCGCTATTGGCAACACCCTCGTTTTTTTCCTAGTCCGCTCAACAGTTTGAGCGGCCGCGTTGAGAACGGCAGGGTGGCTTGGCCGGCAGCAAGCGCCCCCTGGCTGGCTGCTAAGGATCCATCCTTCAAAGTGCATTAGCATGGGTTTACGCGCCGGCAAATCTATCCAACTAAGCGTGGGGTGTGTACATACAAGAAAAGATCGAACAGGAAGATAGCTTGCTTCATTTAAAAGTACTGCAGGGTAATGTTACATCAATAGTTGCTGCGGTTCTAACTTAAGATAAATTTGTCTTGGTCATGAACTCGCAGCGGCGATGGGAAATGGGGTGCCTAGTCCCGGCGCTGGCCCTCCATCCTCTTGACATCGTCGACACAGTTGATGATTGTCTCGATACGCTCTTCGAGCGCCGCGAGGTCCGTACCCTTTGGCAAACTCTCCAGCGCGTCGGGGAAGTCGACGCTGGGGTTCCAGAACGCCACCTTGGTGAGCACCTTGCTCAGGGCGCCCTGGCAGAGCCTCCGGGACTCATTTGCCAGATAAACTTCTCGATTGGCGCAAAGCTGCTCCAGGGCGCCGAGGACGCCCTCGAAGAACAGGGTCAGCCTGGCATTGGGGCTCACGTTTGGCTCTTGGGAGTACCTGACATCTAGCATGCCCATGACCACTAGCTTCGCGGAGATCCTCCCGGCGACGTTGACGAGGCGGCTGATCCAGAGGTTTACGCCCTTTGCATAATCCTTGTGCTCGGCGGCGTCATTGCTCCGCAGCCGCTTCTCGTCCTCCAGGGCCTTGTTTAGGGTCTCCTCACGAGCCCCGGCCTTTGAAAGCTTCCCCTTCAAGTCGTCCAGCTTCAGCTTCAGGTCATTGATGGAGTCGTTGGCCTCAGAGAGCAGCTTGGCCTTGTCAGAGATGGCGACCTGCGCATCCGCCAGAGTGCGGTTTGCCGTGTCCCTCTCCTCCGTCAGCCCCAAGATCTTCTTCTTCAGCTCCTCCCTCTCCAGCTCCAGCTCCTTCACCTTGTTGACGTGGTCCAGAGCCAGAGCACTGAGTGTGTCCTTGTGCTTCTGCTCCAGCTCTTGGGTCCACTACGCAACAATCTTCCCAACCTCCTCGTCCTTGCACGGAGCGTGGCGGCAAGCGCCCGCTCACGTGCAACGAGGTCTACCTCCTGGCTGTCCAGCAGAGCTTGCTGTTGCTGCCGGGCGGCTTCATCCTTGGTGGCCTGCTCCTTCGCCGCCTCTTGGACCTTCTCGATGTCGGTCTGCTTCAGGATGAGATCTCGCTTGCGCTCATCCAGCTCATCCTGGGCAGTCCTCAGCTCTTCCCGGGCCTCGGCGAACCAGACCTGCGTCTAGGCGACGCGCTCCCCAAAAATCCACCTCCGCCTTATCCACCACCGCCATCCCGGACTTCACCTTGTCCTGGCGGGCATGGTGGAGCACTTGGAGCTTCTGGAAGTTGGCGCTCATGGCCCGAAGAAGCTGCTCCTCCTAGGATCACCGTCGTCGGCGCTCGGTTCGTTGACAACCTGGAGCTCGGCGGTGGCAAGCACCTCATCATAGAACACCTCCCCTTCGGCTGGCGCTCTGGTGCTCGCCGTCCCTCGGAGGCAGACGAACAGGTCATCGCCCACCCCCAGGTACTTGCCCGGGGCAGGGGCTGCAAGGGGGGGGGGAATGTTGGTCATTGGCCACCTCCTCCTCGGTGGGCCCCTTGGAGGCCTCCCCAGCAGGCCCCTTGCCGGTCTCCTCGTCAGCGGCCTTGCCGGCCTCCTCGGCAGCGGTCCCACTGGTCTACCTGGCAGGCCCCTTTCCGGCCTCCTTGGTGGCGGACTTGACGGCTTCCTCAGCCGCGATCTTGGCGGCCTCAGCTTCGGCGTCCTTGGTGACCTCCCCAATGATGATGTCGATATCCTCCTGGTCCATCGAGGGAGGGTTTGAAAACCAGAAAGGAGAATGCAACAAGGCCAAGGCCGAGGTTCAAGACACAAAAAAGAGAGAAAAAACACAGGGACGAAAGGCAGACAGCTTACCCGTGCCGTGCTGCAGAGAAGTGCTCCCCTCCCCGCCAACATCCGTTGGCGGGATGGAACCCCGAGTGCCCGTGCCTAACTCCTCCTCCTTCTCCATGTGCATGGGCTTGGCGGTGTTCGCCCTTGCCGGGGACACCCCTCTGGGCGGTGTGGTCGACGGGGGCGACGTGTCGAGGGCGGCCCTCAGCGGCTCCTCCTACTGCCACTCTCCTCCTGCGATCCTGGCAAGGTCAGCACTAAGGATTCATGCCTCAACGCCCGTCGACGAGGAGTGAGTAATGAACTTACGTTGGGGCCTGAAGCGGGGGCTGCATCAAGGGCTGCCGTCTGGACTGATCTCCACCACCTCCGGTGTGCGTGAAGTGCTCGCCGGGGGCTTGCCACCTATCAAGGCCTTGGCCCTATTCACCGCCCTCTAGGCCAGCGTCTCCATCTCCCTGCAAAGACAAGATCAAGACAGGAGAAACAGCACGGGCTGAGAGTCAGAAATGATAAAGGGCGAGGTGCTTACTCCTCCTCCTCCTCTGGTCTCCTCTTCCTCTTCGGGCTGAAGGACCCGAGGTCGAAATCGGCCTCCGGATCGCTGTCCGAAGGGGAAGGAGAGGGGGATGGGGCCCTGCGCTGCTTGGACGAGGAAGAGGCGGCGGCCGCTGCCTTCTTCTTCGCTACCGCGGCCCTCGTTTGGCGCCCGGGCTGCGCCTGGGCCTGTTGTCTCTGCGTGGTCCTGCCGGGCCGGACCAGCTCGCCGGAGCTAGCCCGCAGTAGGACACGTTTTCTCCCCGAGGCCCCGGGGGGGGGGGGGGTCATCTGCCCCGGTCTCCTCTTCGGTTGACTCCTCGGCCGCGTCTTCAACAAGGGGGGGGGCGCCGGCGCCGCTGGCCTCTCCGGCAGACCCCGCCCATTCGGCGAGCTCTTTCTCTTCTACGGCCGTGTCAGCCTCATCCTCCATGGTGACGACACTGCCGGCCTCCCTGGCGAGTGCCGCCTCCTCCGCCCTGGCGGCAATGTATGCCAACTCCGCCTTGGTGGTGTCACGGATAAGTAGAGACTCATCACGAATGTACCTCTCCGACAGGTTGTCGAAGAACTCCTGCACCCGTTCTGCTTCTAGCTCGGCCCAGCTTGGATCCAGGCTGTGCGCGTTGAAGTCCGACATCATGGAAATGATGTTGGTCTAGCGAGAGTTGTTGCTCAACGGGACCACTCCCGCTGGCGACCCAAACAGAGAGCCGCCGGCCTTGACGGCCTTGCCGGCCTTCTCAGCCTTCTCGGCCTTGCCGGCCTTCTCGGCCTTCTCGGCCTTTCCGGTCCTCTCGACCCCGCCGTCTTCATTCACCTTGATCTGGAAGAGCCTCTGGAAAAAATGGGCATGCCCCAGCATCGTGAAATTGTGTGCTTCAGGCCAGGGCGGAGCCTCATGATGTCAGCCGCGTTCCTAAAATCCCAGGCCGGCCTCCCCTTGTTGTGCAGCGGGGCGATTCAACGGCGGATGAAGTCAGCCCCAATCATCTCAAGAGTGAGCCCAGCCAAGGTGAGGCGATGGATCCTGGTGGTGGCGACCGTGAGCTTCTTGTCATTGGCGTCGACATCGCTCCAGTCCTTGCCGCGGACCGGCGGCTTCCTACGGACCCGACAGAACTCTTGCGGGTTTTCCTCCTTAATCCAGCACCATCGGCCCCGCCATTCCTCCCACCTCTCCTTCTGAGCACCGTTCGGGTATGTGCCCTTCTCCTGGGTCCTCAGGATCTAGGTGACGCAGCCAGAGATGGCGCCTCCTGGCTGGACGCAAGGGTAGAAGTAATGGCAGAAGAGTGCCATGCCAGGGAGCACTCTGGGGAAGCCCTCGCAGAGGTGAGCGAAGAAAGCCATGCACGCCACGGTGTTTGGCGTGAAGTCCAGAAGGTGGAAGCCGTAGGTGTGCATGACTTCGTTGAAGAAATCCGAGAAAGGGGGGATAGAGCCTCAAGGAGAAGTAATCAACAAAGAAGGGATACCGGTTTGGGCCGGCCTCGGCGAAGGCGGCGGGAATGATGCACATGGCAGGGTGGCCCGACATCTCCCTCCCCCACAGGGGCCTAAAGTAGTCCCTGAGGGTGACCGCATCGATCGTCGAGGGGAAGAAGGCATGCTGCATCTGGAGCGCAGCCAACTCGCTCTCCAGCACGTCCTTCTCCACGACGTCCTTGGCCGCACCCTTGCCCTTGCTCGTCTTGGGCGCCATGGTGGCTGAGAAGGAGTGAGGAATCAAGGACAATGGGGGGCTCGGCGGCGGCGAGCAGAGGGAAGAGCTCCAGCTCATGCTTGAGGAAGAAGGAGAGGGGAACGACAGTTCCGAGATTGGGAAAGGCACAGAGGGTAAATGAGGAGCGCGCCTGCGGTTTTTCCTTTTTATGGGGAAGACGCGGGCCGCCACTTTACTATTCACCATGATGTGACACACGCGTGCTGCAACCGCCCCACGCATGACCCCCACATCACGCATTCAATGCAGGCCGTGGGGAAGCGCAACTGGCGGAGGAGTTACCGCAGTTAAAACTCTGCCGCGCATGCCCTCGCACCGTTCTAGGCCTGGCCCAACAACGCTCTGTGCTTATGTGTGGCCCAGGCCCGGGGGCTCCTGTCGGTGTACAAAAGTAGGGGTCTTCTGTACCCCTTTACTTGTGCACGGGCACTTGTAGCCGCACCTGCGACAGTGCTTGACAGGGCATAAGAGGGAGCGAATACACAAGGCTACCAGAGCAGCGCCCAAGCCAGAGGCGCAAGGAGCAAAGGGACAAGACAGGCTTCCCCTAGCAAGAGCCTTGCCGGGGCAACTTGCCCAATGCCATCAAGGTCGCCGCTCTCGAGCCTAGGAGTTCCGACACCATCAACAACATTGGGACCAAGGCTCGGGAGGCACCTGCGTGGTGGCATGCAGATCTTTGTGATGAACAGAGGCCTGCAAGACTGGGTAAGAACCAGAAGACCAAGGCCCCCGGCATGATCCTTGCCGGGGACAACCACAGAAACCCGACGAGACCCTTGCTGGGACCCTGACAAGATCCTTGCCGGGGATATCTGTAGGGCCACAGCCAGGCCCACGCCTACCAAGGCTCCGCTGCCCCATGACTGTTCTGGCGCAGCAGCAGCTAGCCAACTAGGCGCACACCTATGTGGCAGCATGCAGATCTTCGTGAAGACTCCGCCACCGCATCAGCGCAGTAGCCAGCCAGCCAGCGTGGCGCTGCATGCCTCGTCAGCTTGGACGCACGTCAAAGCAAGGTGAGGCGGCGACAGACGAGACGACCTTCCTTGCCGTCCCCGATAAAGCAAGGGGGAACGTCGGTAGCGCATTAAATGTGTTTTGTCCCACGATGTTAGGGATAGACTTGTACACTGTAGACACTCTCCACCTTGTGTGTGCCGCTGTGGCAGCCCCTTTGACATATAAAAGGAGGCCCGAGGCGTAGTGGGGAGGGATTCGGACTTTTTGGACCCTGCACGCCTTGTAGCTGGTCCAAGAACACCAGATAAACACACCAAAGCAGGACTAGGGTATTACGCATCGTTTGCGGCCCGAACATGGATAAAAATTCCCCCGTGTTGATCTTCTAATCCCACTCTTTCCACATCCCCACGCCCTGTCAACCGTAGTAGAGATTCCCCATGATCCCATAGGTGTCGTTTCCCCGACACAGGTATGCTAGGGCCTACTCATATTCTGCCATAGCAGTTACTATTGTTCTCATATCAACTCTAACAATAACATTCATGGTTATAAAAATCTTGGAAATGAGAGTAACATATAGCAATCATGAGGTTATACTCACAATATCTATTCTAACAATCATTAGATGCCAATTGTTCTCATATCAACTCTAACAATAGCATGTGTGGTCATAAAAATCTAGGAAATGAGAGAAACATATAGCAATGATGTGGTTATAGACATACTATCTATTCTAAATTTCTAACAATCAAAAGGAAGTCGTATTCATAAGGTAAAGATGAGATGAGATATAACAATTACACGATGATAGATTCCACCAGTATATGCAGCCAATCTGTGTGTCGACCGCGTAAACGATGACATCATGCACTATAGCATCAGACAGAAATGGAGGGTCAACAGGATTGATGATGAGCCATAACCATGTATTGCGACCGGATTCCAGATAGAATAGTCCCATGTCGAACAAGGCAGTGAGCTTGCGATCCATGTAGTCTTCTGATGGTGTGGGCACTTTGCAGATTACAACCTTCAGCAAATGGAGGTCGTGCCAAAAGCTCGACGCGTCTCGTGCCTAGTAGGCAGGAGTGTCCGGCGGGCCGCGAGGCTCGATGCTGGTAGTATCCAACGATGGAATGGTGATCTCTCACTAGGCGTAGATATCCACGAGATGCCACGGACTACCGGATTGGTGGATGAGGACGATCCAGTTGGCCTTCATGCCCGCCCAGTAGTGGACCCTCATGAAGGACATGTGTGCAGGTAGTGGTAGCATGTCGAGGGGCACGTCGGCAACCTCAGTAGGATCGTCAAGTCGGTGCCTGGGCCACCTGCGAGGATCGGACATCAGCAAGCAGGGTGTCTTGAAAAGGGCCGGTCGGTTTCATATGAGTACACGATACATAGACATCGAGCATGCGGCCAGATGCACCATGTTGAGAAGGTCCATATGATTACATATCTGCTCCAAGAGAACATCGAGAAGGGAATTCCAATCGCGGCTCTGCGTGTCAGTCGGTCTGCCATAGGGTTTTTTAGGGCGCTGAGTGATTGGGGTTTTCAGTGCCTACAAGCGAGCGGGGAAGTGGATTCGGGCGGGCAAGCGAAGAAGATGGCGTGTGTGGATGAGCAGTGAGCGGGGGGGGGGGGGGGGGATATGGTACGCGCGAGCTACCGAGGAAGATGGCGCGGGCAAGCGAGCAGTGAGCGGGGTAAATGGTGTGCGGCCGACGATGGGGAAGAGAGGAGGAAGAAGAAGAGAGGATAAAGAAGAGGGAAACATGGGCAATAAAGTGCATTAAATCTCAATTCTACTAGTACTACTACCAGGACATACCGTCCTTCGGAGTGTACATAGTTAAGTCAATGACATGTGGGTCTACCTCAAGAGGGCCCATATGTCAATTAATGGATGAGAGAGGTGCGTAGGCGTATTTGCGGAAGCGTGCTCCACTGGCAAACATGATGGCAGTACAAGGTAAGGCTAATTTAGTAACACCAACGCGCTGGCTCAGCTTATTAATTAAGTGTCCCATCTGCTGTAGCGTGTATTGTCACTTCACTGACTAGGTGAATAAGTAGTTCTCTCTGATCAAGATGAGGAATAATGGATCGCCAAGACTTCCTATCTACAGTATCCCTATGCCTCTACTCTCATCCTGTCCAACAACAAGAACCATTGGCCAAGGCACCCGACGCCAATAATGTAGAAGTACTAATAGTACCTTGTGTCAAACTTTGACCATCTATTTAACTAATAAAATGTTAATGCATGTCACCAAAAATCATATCACTGGATTCGTATTTGAACATAGTTTTTAATGGTATAGTTTTTTATGACATGCATTGATACTTTGTTAGTTAAATTTACGGTCAAAATTTTACAGTAAACACGAAGGGGACCAATAAACCAGGATCGAGGTTTATATACAGGTCAATAAAAAAATCATCAAGCAAGGTAGTAGTAAATGATGAGTGCCCGAAGAATTTTTTCCGAAAGTACTCAATAATGGGCTCGTTTTCCTCAAGAAAATTGTGTTTACAAGCGTATTAGTTGGAATGCATGCGTGAAGAACAAAACACTAGAACTTTTACACTCATGCAACGTTTTAATGAAGCTTGAAATAAGAACATGTCAATGGGAGGGAGTAGAAGCCTCATGCATACATGCATGCATGCAACACTCACACGTACACATGCACACACATCACTCACGCATCCATGCGGCATACAACACACGACGGAACACACACGCTCCCTTCGTCCGTGAAAGACTATACATATAGTGATTTACACATTAACCAAGAGGAACCGGAACTCCATGACATAATTAACGCCCAAAAGTAGCAGACTTATGTGTGCATGCGACCATTGAGAGAAGAAGATTAAATGAAGGTTGTTGCATGTTGTAACTAAGGATAGACATGCAGCCTATTGCTAGAGCACAAGTTGGTGCATTAGTCAATTAGTACTGATTAGATTAGAGGCTAAGTGCATTGGAAGTGTAGATGTACACTTTTTGTTGGAAAATTTCCTAATGCTAGATGTACAGTTTTTCGCGGACCGAGGGAGTACATGTGCATGCACTCACATACACAGCCAGGATGGTTCACGTGCAAGGGTTGGACTCCTGTCGCGCCTGCGTAAAGTTTTGTTTAACTGATTTCTTTGCTTTGCCAACTGACAGGTGGGACCCAGAAACCAGGTGTCAATTTAACCAGTCAACAAAGTGCCATGTTGACTATGTGGCCGGTCAGCAGGGTGCAATACGGTGCTCTACAGTGTGCTAGTGACCGTATAATCACCGCAAAACTATATAGTGACCGTAATGAGCGTATTGATACATACGTTGACCACCAATGTATTTTTCTAATTTCAAATTAAGCCATATTAACCGGAAAGGATGCAGTATGGACTAGTACTACTTTGATGTGTCCCGTCAACTTGCAGAATGAAGAGAAGCTTGCTTACTATGCCCTCTCCCTCGCCCACGCGTGGTGGCTCATGGGACGAGGAGAAGCTTGCTTACTACATATGCCTACGCCCTCTCCCTCGCCCACGCACGCGGTGGATCACAGGATGAGGAGAGGGTTTTGACTACAGTGCCCTCTCCCTCTCCCTCACCCTCACCCTCTTGGTGGACGTGCATCAGTTCATTCGGTGTCAGATTGCCAGAAGCATATTGTACTGTAGTATCATCATTGTTGGACCTTCCGAAGAGGCGAATAGCCAAGTGCAAGGTTCACAGGAGTACGAACTATTGAACCTCCCGAAGAGGCGAAGAGCTAAGCGCAAGGTTTATAGGAGTTGTCATCCTAGTACTAAAACTATAGTGAACGATCGCTACTGTATGATGCCGCCACGTCACTGATGACCCACAAGTATAGGGGATCAATTGTAGCTCTTTTCGATAAGTAAGAGTGTCAAACCCAACGAGGAGCAGAAGAAAATGACAAGGGGTTTTCAGCAAGGTAATGTCTGCAAGTGCTGAAACTGTAAGTAACAGAGTAGTTTGATAGCAAGATAATTTGTAACGAGAAAGTAATGATAATAGTAGAAAAAGTGCAGCAAGGTAGCCCAATCCTTTTGAGGCAATTGACATGCCAAAACGGTTTCTTACAATAGGCAAAACGGTCTTGAAGGTACACGGGAATTTCATCTAGTGACTTTCATCAGGTTGATTAGATTCATGTTCGCTACTTTGATAATTTGATATGTGGGTGGACCGGTGCTTAGGTGATGTTCTTACTTGAAGAAACCTCCTACTTATGATTAACCCTCTCGCAAGCATCCTCAACTACGAGAAAAGTATTAAGAATAAATTCTAACCATAGCATTAAACTTTTGGATCCAATCGGCCCCTTACGGAATAGCGCATAAACTAAGAGTTAAGCTTCTGTCACTCTCGCAACCCATCATATAATAACTACTCCACAATGCATTCCCTTAGGCCCAAATATGGTGAAGTGTCATGTAATCGACGTTCACATGACACCACTAAGGGAATCACAACATACATACTATCAAAATATCAAACACATATGAAGTTCACATGATTACTTTGAACATGATTTCTCCCGTGACCTCAAGAACAAAAGTAACTACTCACAAGTGATAAACATGCTCAATATCAGAGGGATATTAAATAGCATAATGGATCTGAACATATAATCTTCCACCAAATAAACCATATAGTAATCAACTACAAGATGTAATCAACACTACTAGTCACCCACAAGCACCAATCTATAGTTTCGGTAACAAGATTGAACACAAGAGATGAACTAGGGTTTGAGATGAGATGGTGTTGTTGAAGATGTTTATGGAGATGACCCTCCCCAAGATGGGAGAGTTGTTGGTGATTATGAGGACGATGATTTTCCCCTTCGGGAGGGAAGTTCCCCCGGTGGAATCGCTCTACCGGAGGGCAAAAGTGCTCCTGCCCAAGTTCCTCCTTGAGACGGCGGCGCTCCGTCCCGAAAGTCCTCTCCTTATTTTTTTCTAGGTCAAAATGACTTATATACCAGAAGATGGGCACCCGAGGTGGGCCGAGGGGAGCACAAGCCACCAGGGCGCGCCTGGGCTCCCTAGCGTGCCCAGGTGGGTTGTGCCCACCTGGTGGGCCCCCTCTGGTACTTATTGGCTCCAATATTTCTCATATATTCCATAAAAATTCCTCGTGAAGTTTCGGCTTATTTGGAGTTGTGCAGAATAGGTGGCCTGATGTAGCTTTTCCAGGTCCAGATTTCTAGCTGCCAGAATTCTCCCTCTTTGTGTGTACCTTGCATATTATGAGTGAAAAGGCATTAGAATTGTTCCAAAAAGCATTATTATTCATAAAAACATCATAAATAATAGTAGGAAAACATGATGCAAAATGGATGTATCAGTCACCTATAGCCAAAGTTGTGCGGCCTTTTTTTTTCTCACAGAGCGTGTTGGAGCCCATGCAACAGCCACATGATACGTCTCCAATGTATCTATAATTTTTGATTGTTCCATGCTATTATATTATCTATTTTGGATGTTAATGGGCTTATTTTTGCACTTTTATATTATTTTTGGGACTAACCTATTAAGCGGAGGCCCAGCCCAAATTGCTGTTTTTTGCCTATTTTAGAGTTTCGCCGAAAAGGATTATCAAACGGAGTCCAAACGGAATGAAACCTTCTGGAGCGTTATTTTTGGACCAAACGTGATCCAGGAGACTTGGAGTGGACGTCAAGAAACAATCGAGGAGGCCACGAGGCAGGGGGCGCGCCCACCCCCCTTGGCGCGCCCTCCACCCTCGTGGGCCCCTCGTTGCTCTACCGACCTACTTCTTCCTCCTATATACATCCATATACCCCGCAAACATCCAGGAGCACCACAAAAACCTAATTCCACCGCCGCAACCTTCTGTACCCAAGAGATCCCATCTTGGGGCCTTTTCTGGAGCTCCGCTGGAGGGGGCATTGATCACGGAGGGCCTCTACATCAACTCCATGTCCCCTCCGATGATGTGTGAGTAGTTTACTTCAGACCTTCGGGTCCATAGCTAGTAGCTAGATGGCTTCTTCTCTCTCTTTGGATCTCAATACAAAGTTCTACTCGATTCTCTTGGAGATCTATTCGATGTAACTCTTCTTTTTGCAGTGTGTTTGTCGAGATCCGATGAATTGTGGGTTTATGATCCAGATTATCTATGAACAATATTTGAATCTTCTCTGAATTCTTTTATGTATGATTGGTTTGTCTTTGCAAGTCTCTTCAAATTATCAGTTTGGTTTGGCCTACTAGATTGATCTTTCTTGCAATGGGAGAAGTGCTTAGCTTTGGGTTCAATCTTGTGGGGCTCGATCCCAGTGACAGGAAGGGAAACAACATGTATTGTATTGTTGCCATCGAGGATAAAAAGATGGGGTTTACATCATATTGCATGAGTTTATCCCTCTACATCATGTCATCTTGCTTAAGGCGTTATTCTGTTCTTATGAACTTAATACTCTAGATGCATGCTGGATAGCGGTCGATGTGTGGAGTAATAGTAGTAGATGCAGAATTGTTTCGGTCTACTTGTCACGGACGTGATGCATATATACATGATCATGCCTAGATATTCTCATAATTATTCGCTTTTCTATCAATTGCTCGACAGTAATTTGTTCACCCACCGTAATACTTATGCTATCTTGAGAGAAGCCACTAGTGAAACCTATGGCCCCCGGGTCTATTTCCATCATACAAGTTTCCAATCTACTTTATTTTGCTATCTTTTACTTTCAATCTATATCATAAAAATACCAAAAAAATTTATCTTATTATTATCATCTCTATCAGATCTCACTCTTGCAAGTGGCCGTGAAGGGATTGACAACCCCTTTATCGCGTTGGTTGCGAGGTTCTTATTTGTGTGTGTAGGTACGAGGTGACTCGCGCGTGGTCTCCTACTGGATTGATACCTTGGTTCTAAAAAACTGAGGGAAATACTTACGCTGCTTTACTGCACCACCCTTTCCTCTTCAAGGGAAAACCAACGCAGTGCTCATGAGGTAGCAAGAAGGATTTCTGGCATCATTGCCGGGGAGATCTACGCCAAGTCAAGACATACCAAGTACCCATCATAACTCTTATCCTTCGCATTACATTATTTGCCATTTGCCTCTCGTTTTCCTCTCCTCCACTTCACCCTTGCCGTTTTATTCGCCCTCTTTTTCTGTTCGCCTTCTTCCGTGTGTATCTTTCTTTGTGTTTCCATGTGCCTTGTATTTGCTTGCATCTTTGCTTGCTAAAAATCTATTGTTATGGATCCACTTAAAGTGTTCTACTTGGATCATCTTCGATCCTTATGCGCTCGTGCTGAAACCCCAACTAGCCTAGTTGATGGGAAATCTTTAGATGAGCATGCTCATTTCGTGCGTCACCGTTTTTCTGAAAAAGGGACACTCTTATGGGATCAAATAAATAGATTGCTATGTTATGCTTGGAATCTTTGTCAAATTTGTGATCTGACTTGTTGCTCTAAGAACCCTAAAAAACACCTCCCCTACCTATGTGAGTTTAATGATAATGAAATCTTATCTTCTTATGCAAAGGGTTTATAGTTACTATGATATTGAACACATTGAAGAATTTGTTGCTTTTAAGGGTGCTCATGAAGTTGCTTCTTTGATTGAAAAGTATGATATTACTCTCTACGAATTTCAAAATCTTGACATACTTCAATATTTCCATGAAAACTATGCTCATAATGTCTATGTCAAAGAATTTGTTTAAAGAATGACCGTTGCTTCGGAAGAAAATAATGATATGCATGAATCTATAGATAACTATGATTCCTATGATTTGATTGAAATATCCCTTGATGAACATGATGCTTGCTATTCTTGTGGCCATGATGCCAATATTTATGAAGATGAATTTGCTATAGTTCCTTATGTTAAACATGAGATCGTTGCTATTGCACCCATACTTGATAGTTCCTTCGATGAAAAGCATGATTGCAATGATGTTATCATAAATTATCTTAATGACAATTGTGTTAATGATATGCAAAACCTCAAGCTTGGGGATGCTAGTTTTGCTATGACTACTATTTGTTGCAATGATCATGAGTCGGGTGATTCTTCTTTTGATCTTGAAATTTTATTTAAGCCCCATGATGAATATGGGATTGATAATAGTGTTTGCAATATTATTTAAAGTGGGTTTGGAAGAGTGTCAACTTTAGATCCCACATATTTTAAGAATGTTCAATCTTATGAAATTTTTGATAAAAGTGGGTTTGGAGAGGTCATGTTAATCCCACTATTTTGGAAGAGTGTCAACTTTGCATGCATGTGGACCGTGTTGAAAATATTTTATGTGATAGCTATTTTGTTGAATTTGCTTATGATCCTACATTTAATTATTATGAGAGAGGAAAATATGGTGGTAGAAACTTTCATGTTACTAAATTACCTCTCGTTATGATGAGATTGCTACTGTTTCTTCCCGCTTCCTTGCATATGCTAGTTTTTGCTTGCCTTGATAATTTGTTTTCCTATAAGATGCCTATGCATAAGAAGTATGTTAGACTTAGATGTGTTTGTCACATGCTTTATGATGCTCTCTTTGTACTTCAATTCTTGTCTTTCATGTGAGCATCGTTGAAATCTTATACCTAGCTAGGGGCGTTAAACGATAGCGCTTGTTGTGAGACAACCCAATTTTATTTTTATTCCTTGCTTTTTGCACCTGTTTAGTAATAAATAATTTATCTAGCCTCTGTTTTGTTTGTGTTTTTTGTGTTTAATTATTGTTTGTGCCAAGTAGAACTGTTGGGAAGACTTGGGGAAAGTCTTTTTGATCCTGCTGTAAAAAACAGAAACTTTAGTGCTCACGAGAATTGCTGCCATTTTTTATTGGAGAGTGATATTTAGTTAATTATTTTTGCAGATGATTAATACATAAATTCCTCACGTCCAGAAATTTATTTTAGATTTTTTTGGGTTCCAGAAGTTTGCGTTAGTTACAGATTACTATAGACTGTTCTGTTTTTGACAGATTCTGTTTTTCGTGTGTTGTTTGCTTATTTTGATGAATCTATGGCTAGTAAAAGAGTTTATAAACCATAGATAAGTTGGAATACAGTAGGTTTAACACCAATATAAATAAATAATGAGTTCATTACAGTACCTTGAAGTGGTGTTTTGTTATCTTTCGCTAACGGAGCTCACGAGATTCTCTTGTTAAGCTTTGTGTTGTGAAGTTTTCAAGTTTTGGGTAAATATTTGATGGATTATGGAACAAGGAGTGGCAAGAGCCTAAGATTGGGGATGACCATGTAACCCCAAGGTAAAATACAAGGACACCAAAAATCCTAAGCTTGGGGATGCCCCGAAAGGCATCCCCTCTTTTGTCTTCGTTCATCGGTAACTTTACTTGGAGCTATATTTTTATTCGCCACATGATATGTGTTTTGCTTGGAGCGTCTTGTATGATTTGAGTCTTTTATTTTTAGTTTACCACAATCATCCTTGCTGTAAACACCTTTTGAGAGAGACACACATGAATTGGAATTTATTAGAATACTCTATGTGCTTCACTTATATCTTTTGAGCTATATAGTTTTTGCTCTAGTGCTTCACTTATATCTTTTAGAGCACGGTGGTGGTTCTATTTTATGGAAATAATTGATCTCTCATGCTTCACTTATATTATTTTGAGAGTCCTTCAGAAGAACATGACAATTTTCTTTTAGGCATAATAAAAACTTTCATATAAGTGCATTGAATACTAAGAGAAGTTTGATACTTGATGATTGTTTTTGAGATATGGAGATGATGATATTAGAGTCATGCTAGTTGAGTAGTTGTGAATTTTAGAAATACTTGTGTTGAAGTTTGCGATTCCTGTAGCATGCACGTATGGAGAACCGTTATGTGATGAAGTCGGATCATGATTTATTTATTGATTGCCTTCCTTATGAGTGGCGGTCGGGGACGGTCGATGGTCTTTTCCTACCAATCTACCCCCCTAGGAGCATGTGCGTAGTACTTTGTTTCGATAACTAATAGACTTTTGCAATAAGTATGTGAGTTCTTTATGACTAATGTTGAGTCCATGGATTATACGCACCCTCACCCTTCCACAATTGCTGGCCTCTCTAGTACCGCACAACTTTTGCCGGTACCATAAACCCACCATATACCTTCCTCAAAACAGCCACCATGCCTACCTATTATGGCATTTCCATAGCCATTCCGAGATATATTGCCATGCAACTTTCCTCCGTTCCGTTTGCTATGACACGCTTCATCATTGTCATATTGCTTTGCATGATCATGTAGTTGACATCGTATTTGTGGCAAAGCCACCGTTCATAATTTTTTCATACATGTCACTCTTGATTCGTTGCATATCCTGGTACACCGCCGGAGGCATTCACATAGAGTCATATTTTGTTCTAAGTATTGAGTTGTAATTCTTGAGTTGTAAGTAAAAAGAAGTGTGATGATCATCATTATAGAGCATTGTCCCAGTGAGGAAAGTATGATGGAGACTATGATTCCCCCACAAGTCGGTATGAGACTCCGGACAAAAAAAAAGAAAAAAAGAGGCAAAAAAAGAAGAAGGCCTAAATAAAAAAAGAAAAAATGAAATGAGAGAAAAAGGGAGAAGGGACAATGCTACTATCCTTTTTCCACACTTGTGCTTCAAAGTAGCACCATGATCTTCATGATAGAGTCTCTTATTTTGTCACTTTCATAAACTAGTAGGAATTTTACATTATAGAACTTGGCTTGTATATGCCAATGATGGGCTTCCTCAAATTGCCCTAGGTCTTCGTGAGCAAGCAAGTTGGATGCACACCCACTTAGTTTCTTTTGTTGAGCTTTCATACACTTATAGCTCTAGTGCATCCGTTGCATGCCAATCCCTACTCACTCACATTGATATCTATTAATGGTCATCTCCATAGCCTGTTGATACGCCTAGTTGATGTGAGACTATCTTCTCCTTTTTTGTCTTCTCCACAACCACCATTCTATTCCACCATAGTGCTATATCCATGGCTCACACTCATATATTGCGTGAAGATTGAAAAAGTTCGAGAACATCAAAGGTATGAAACAATTGCTTGGCTTGTCATCGGGGTTGTGCATGATTTAATATTTTGTGTGATGAAGATAGAGCATAGCCAGACTATATGATTTTGTAGGGATAACTTTCTTTGGCCACGTTATTTTGAGAAGACATGATTACTTAGTTAGTATACTTGAAGTATTATTATTTCTATGTCAATATTAAACTTTTATCTTGAATCTTTCGGATCTCAACATTCATGCCACAATAAAGAAAAATTACATTGAGAAATATGTTAGGAAGCATTCCACGTCAAAAATTTTGTTTTTATCATTTACCTACTCGAGGACGAGCATGAATTAAGCTTGGGGATGCTTGATACGTCTCCAGCGTATCTATAATTTTTGATTGTTCCATGCTATTATATTATCTATTTTGGATGTTAATGGGCTTATTTTTACACTTTTATATTATTTTTGGGACTAACCTATTAACCGGAGGCCTAGCCCAAATTACTGTTTTTTTTGTGCCTATTTTAGAGTTTCGCCGAAAACGAACATCAAACGGAGTCCAAACGGAATGAAACCTTCAAGAGCGTTATTTGGGCCGGAGACTTGGAGTGGACGTCAAGAAACAATCGAGGAGGCCACGAGGCATGGGGCGCGCCCACCCCCCTGGGCGCGGCTGATGACCCACAAGTATAGGGGATCTATCGTAGTCCTTTCGATAAGTAAGAGTGTTGAACCCAACGAGGAGCAGAAGGAAATGATAAGCGGCTTCCAGCATGCTATTCTTTGCAAGTACTGAAATAAGTGGTAATAGATAGTTTTGTGATAAGATAATTTGTAACGAGCAACAAGTAACAAAAGTAAATAAGGTGCAGTAAGGTGGCCATATCCTTTTTGTAGCAAAGGACAAGCCTGGACAAACTCTTATATGATGTAAAGCGCTCCCGAGGACACATGGGAATATCGTCAAGCTAGTTTTCATCATGCTCATATGATTCGCGTTCGGTACTTTGATAATTTGGTGTGTGGGTGGACCGGTGCTTGGGTGCTTCCCTTACTTGGACAAACATCCCACTTATGATTAACCTCTATTGCAAGCATCCGCAAATATAATAAAAGTATTAAGGTAAACCTAACCATAGCATGAAACATATGGATCCAAATCAGCCCCTTACGAAGCAACACATAAACTAGGGTTTAAGCTTCTGTCACTCTAGCAACCCATCATCTACTTATTACTTCCCAATGCCTTCCTCTAGGCACAAACAATGGTAAAGTTTCATGTAGTCGACGTTCACATAACACCACTAGAGGAGAGACAACATACATCTCATCAAAATATCGAACGAATACCAAATTCACATGACTACTAATATCAAGACTTCTCCCATGTCCTCAGGAACAAAAGTAACTACTCACAAAGCATAAACATGTTCATAATTAGAGGGGGTATTAATATGCATATAGGATCTGAACATATGATCTTCCACCAATTAAACCTACTAGCACCAACTACAAGGAGTAATTAACACTACTAGCAACCTACTAGCACCAATCCCGGACTTGGAGACAAGAATTGGATACAAGAGATGAACTAGGGTTTTGAGATGAGATGGTGCTGATGAAGATGTTGATGGAGATTACCCTCTCCTGATGAGAGGAGCGTTGGTGATGACGATGGCGATGATTTCCCCCTCCGGGAGGGAAGTTTCCCCGGCAGAACAGCCCTGCCAGAACCCTAGATTCGTTCCGCCAAGGTTCCACCTCGCGGCGGCGGAGTTTCGTTCGAGAAGATGGCTTATGATTGTTTCCCATCGAAAGAGTCCATATAGCAGAAGATGGTCACCGGAGGGCCACCAGGGGGCCCACGAGGTAGGGGGCGCGCCCAAGGGGGTAGGGCGCGCCCCCACCCTCATGGGCAGGGTGTGGCCCCCCTGGTGAAATTCTTGCGCTCAATGTTTATTATATATTTGGAAAACATCATCCATGAAGTTTCAGGACTTGTGGATCTGTGCAGAATAGGTCTCTAATATTTGCTCCTTTTCCAGCCAGAATCCCAGCTGCCGGCATTCTCCCTCTTTATGTAAACCTTGTAAAATAAGAGAGAATAGGCATAAGTATTGTAACATAATGTGTAATAACAGCCAATAATGCAATAAATATTGATATAAAAGCATGATGCAAAATGGACGTATCAACTCCCCCAAGCTTAGACCTCGCTTGTCCTCAAGCGAAAAGCCGAAGTCGAAAAATATGTCCACATGTTTAGAGAATAAGGTGTCGATAAAAATAAAATACGGACATGAGGGCATCATGATCATTCTTAGAACAACAACTTATATAATTCTTGTCATATGATTTCTTATGCTAGAGTAATAATTCAATCACAATATCAAGTATGAATCGTAAACTTCATTGAAAACTAACAAACTATAATCTCAGTCACTGAAGCAATTGCAATTTATCATAACATAGGAAAGAGTCAATGTATAAGAGCTTCTCAGCAAGTCCACATACTCAACTATCATATAATCTTTCACAATTGCTGATACTCACACAATACTTATGGGTATGTGATACGTCTGCAACGTATCTATAATTTTTGATTGCTCCATGCTATATTATCTACTGTTTTGGACTATATTGGGCTTTATTTTCCACTTTTATATTATTTTTGGGACTAACCTATTAACTGGAGGCCCAACCCAGAATTGATGTTTTTTTTGCCTATTTCAGTGTTTCGGATAAACAGAATATCAAACGGAGTCCAAACAGAATAAAATCTTCGGAAACGTGATTTTCTCACCGAACGTGATCCATGAGACTTGGACCCTACTGCAAGGGATCAAAGAGGTGGTCAAGAGGGTGGGGGGGCGCGCCCCCTGCCTCGTGGGCCCCTCGGTGCCCACCGATGTACTCCTTCCTCCTATATATACACACGTACCCCCAAACGATCAGAACAGGAGCCAAAAACCTAATTCCACCGCCACAACTTTCTATATCCATGAGATCCCATCTTGGGGCCTGTTCCGGAGCTCCGCCGGAAGAGGGCCGTCATTACGGAGGGCTTCTACATCATCCTAGCCCCTCCGATGAAGTGTGAGTAGTTTACCTCAGACCTTCGGGTCCATAGTTAGTAGCTAGATGGCTTCTTCTCTCTCTTTGAATCTCAATACAAAGTTCTCCCCCTCTCTTGTGGAGATCTATTCGATGTAATCTTCTTTTTGCGGTGTGTTTGTTGAGACCGATGAATTGTGGGTTTATGATCAAGTCTATCTATGAATAATATTTGAATCTTCTATGAATTCTTTTATGCATGATTGGTTATCTTTGCAAGTCTCTTCGAATTATCCGTTTGGTTTGGCCAACTAGATTGGTAGTTCTTGCCATGGGAGAAGTGCTTAGCTTTGGGTTCGATCTTGCGGTGTCCTTACCCAGTGACAGAAGGGGCAGCAAGGCACGTATTGTATCGTTGCCATCGAGGATAACAAGATGGGGTTTATTTCATATTGCATGAATTTATCTCTCTACATCATGTCATCTTGCTTAAAGCATTACTCTGTTTTTAACTTAATACTCTAGATGCATGTTGGATAGCGGTCGATGAGTGGAGTAATAGTAGTAGATGCAAAATCGTTTCGATCTACTTGTCACGGACGTGATGCCTATATACATGATCATGCCTAGATATTCTCATAATTATGCACAATTCTATCAATTGCTCAACAGTAATTTGTTCACCCACCGTAGAATACTTATGCTCTTGAGAGAAGCCACTAGTGAAACCTATGGCCCCCGGGTCTATTCTCATCATATCAATCTCCATCACTTTTATATTATTTTGCTATTTACTTTTCTTTTACTTTTTGCTTTGCATATTTATATCAAAAATACCAAAAATATTATATCTATCAGATCTCACTCTCGTAAGTGACCGTGAAGGGCTTGACAACCCCCCTAATCGCGTTGGTTGCGAGTAGCTATCGCTTTGTGCAGGTACGAGGGACTTGAGCGTGGGCTCCTACTGGATTGATACCTTGGTTCTCAAAAACTGAGGGAAATACTTACGCTACTCTGCTGCATCATCCCTTCCTCTTTGGGGAAAATCAACGCAAGCTCAAGACGTAGCAAGAAGGATTTCTGGCGCCGTTGCTGGGGAGTCTACGCAAAAAGTCAATATACCAAGTACCCATCACAATCCCTATCTCTCGCATTACATTATTTGCCATTTGCCTCTTGTTTTCCTCTCCCCCCAATTCACCCTTGCCGTTTTATTTGCCCTCTCTCTATCCTCCCTCTCTGTTTGCCTCTTTTTTCCGCTTGCTTTTTGTTTGCTCGTGTGTTAGATTGCTTGTTTGTCGCAATGGCTCAAGATACTACCAAATTGTGTGACTTCACCAATACCAATAATAATGATTTCCTTAGCACTCCGATTGCTCCTCTTACCGATGCTGAATCTTGTGAAATTAATACTACTTTGTTGAATCTTGTTATGAAAGATCAATTCGCCGGCCTTCCTAGCGAAGATGCCGCTACTCATCTGAATAGCTTCGTTGATTTATGTGATATGCAAAAGAAAAAAGATGTCAATAATGATGTCGTTAAATTGAAGGTATTTCCCTTTTCTCTTAGAGATCGTGCCAAAGCTTGGTTTTCGTCTTTGCCTAAGAATAGTATTGATTCATGGAACAAGTGCAAAGATGCTTTTATCTCTAAGTATTTTCCTCCCGCTAAGATCATCTCTCTTAGAAATGATATTATGAACTTTAAACAACTTGATCATGAACATGTTGCATAAGCTTGGGAGAGAATGAAATTAATGATACGTAATTGCCCTACTCATGGTTTGAATTTGTGGATGATTATACAAAAATTTTATGCCGGAATGAATTTTGCTTCTAGAAATCTTTTAAATTCGGCCGTGGGAGGCACTTTTATGGAAATCACTTTAGGATATGTTACTAAACTCCTAGATAATATTATGGTTAATTATTCTCAATGGCATACTGAAAGAACTTCTAATAAAAAGGTGCATGCGATAGAAGAAATTAATGTGTTGAGTGGAAAGATGGATGAACTTATGAAATTATTTGCTACTAAGAGTGTTTCTTCTGATCCTAATGATATGCCTTTGTCTACTTTGATTGAGAATAACAATGAATCTATGGATGTGAATTTTGTTGGTAGGAATAATTTTGGTAACAACGCTTATAGAGGGAATTTTAATCCTAGGCCATATCCTAGTAATCCCTCTAATAATTATGGGAATTCCTACAACAACTCTTATGGAAATTATAATAAGATTCCCTCTTATTTTTAATCTAATATTAAAGAATTTATTTCTTCGCAAAAGAATTTTAACGCTATGATTGAAGAAAAATTGCTTAAGATTGATGATTTGGCTAGGAACGTTGATAGAATTGCTCTTGATGTTGATGCTTTGAAACTCAGATCTATTCCACCTAAGCATGTTATCAATGAGTCTATTAAAGCCATGAGAATTTCAATTGATGAGTGTAAAGAAAGAACCGCTAGGATGCGTGCTTCCAAAGATGCCTTTATTAAAGCGTGTTCTTCCAATTCCTATGAAAGTAATGATGAAGATCTAAAAGTTATTGATGTGTCTCACATTAAATCTTTATTTTGCAATATGAATCTTGATGAAACTTAATATGATCTTCCTTTACCTAGAAGGCATTCTAAAAATTCTGAGTATTCAGATCTTAATGATGAAATTGATGAAAGTGGGATTGAAAGAAATAAAAATCTACATGTTGCTAAACCCACTATATTGGATTTCAAGGAATTTAATTATGAAAATTGCTCTTTGATTGATTGTATTTCCTTATTGCAATCCGTGCTAAATTCTCCACATGCTTATAGTCGAAATAAAGCCTTCACCGAACATATTGTGGATGCCTTGATGCAATCTTATGAAGAAAAACTTGAGTTGAAAGTTTCTATCCCTAGAAAACTTTATGATGAGTGGGAACCAACTATTAAAATTAAAATTAAAGATCATGAGTTTTATGCTTTGTGTGATTTGGGTGCTAGTGTCTCTACTATTCCCAAGACTTTGTGTGATTTACTAGATTTCCGTAATTTTGATGATTGCTCTCTAAACTTGCATCTTGCGGATTCCACTATTAAGAAACCTATGGGAAGAATTAATGATTTTCTTATTATTGCAAATAGGAATTATGTGCCCGTAGATTTCATTGTTCTTGATATAGATTGCAATCCTTCTTGCCCTATTATTCTTGGTAGACCTTTCCTTAGAATGGTTGGTGCGATTATTGATATGAAGGAAGGGAATATTAGATTTAAATTTCCATTAAAAAAGGGCATGGAACACTTTCCAAGAAAGAAAATAAAATTACCATATGAAACTATCATTAGAGCCACTTATGGATTGCCTACCAAAGATGGCAATACCTAGATCTATCCTTGCTTGTTATGCCTAGCTAGGGGCGTTAAACGATAGCGCTTGTTGGGAGGCAACCCAATTTTATTTTCATTTCTTGCTATTTTCTCATGTTTAGTAATAAATAAATTATTTAGCCTCTGTTTAGGTTGTGTTTTTTGTGTATAATTAGTGTTTCTGCCAAGTAGAACCGTTGGGAAGACTTGGGGAAAGTCTTGTTGAACTTGCTGTAAAAAAACAGAAACTTTAGCGCTCACGAGAACTGCTGCCATTTTTATTTGAAGAGTGCTATTTAGTTAATTATTTTTGAAGATGATTAATAGATAAATTCCTCACGTCCATAAATTTACTTTAGTATTTTTGGGATTCCAGATCTTGCGCTAGCTACAGATTACTACAGACTGTTCTGTTTTTGACAGATTCTGTTTTTCGTGTGTTGTTTGCTTATTTTGATGAATCTATGGCTAGTAAAATAGTTTATAATCCATATATAAGTTGGAATACAGTAGGTTTAACACCAATATAAATAAAGAATGAGTTCATTACAGTACCTTGAAGTGGTCTTTTGTTTTCTTTCGCTAACGTAGCTCACGAGTTTTCTATTTTGAGTTTTGTGTTGTGAAGTTTTCAAGTTTTGGGTGAATTCTTTTAATGGATCATGGAACAAGGAGTGGCAATAGCCTAAGCTTGGGGATGCCCATGGCACCCCCAAGATAATCCAAGGACACCAAAAAGTTAAAGCTTGGGGATGCCCCGGAAGGCATCCCGTCTTTTCGTCCACTTCCATTGGTAATTTACTTGGAGCTATATTTTTATTCACCAACATGATATGTGTTTTGCTTGGAGCGTCTTGTATTATTTGTGTATTTTTTTGCTAGTATACCACAATCATCCTTGCTGTACACACCTTTTGAGAAAGCCATGCATGATTAAAATTTGATAGAATACTCTATGTGCTTCACTTATATCCTTTGAGCTAGATAATTTTGCTCTATGTGCTTCACTTATATCCTTTGAGCTAGATAATTTTGCTCTATGTGCTTCACTTATATCCTTTTAGCTAGATAATTTTGCTCTATGTGCTTCACTTAGATCTTTTAGAGCACGGTGGTGAATTTGTTTTAAAGAAACTATTGATCTCTCATGCTTCACTTAAATTAATTTGAGAGTCTCTTAATAGCATGGTAATTTGCTTAATAATAGTATGCTTGGTATTCTAGATTTGTGGAACTTTCTTTTGAGTGTGTTGAATACTAAGAAACTATTGAAGCATGATAATTGTTTTGAGATATGTAGGTGATAATATTAAAGTTATGCTAGTTGAGTAGTTGTGAATTTAAAGAATACTTGTGTTGAAGTTTTTGATTCCCGTAGCATGCACGTATGGTGAACTATTATGTGATGAAGTCGGAGCATGATTTATTTATTTATTGATTGTCTTCCTTATGAGTGGCGGTCGGGGACGAGCGATGGTCTTTTCCTACCAATCTATCCCCCTAGGAGCATGCGCATAGTACTTTGCTTTGATAACTTCTAAATTTTTCCAGTAAGTATATGAGTTCTTTATGACTAATGTTGAGTCCATGGATTATACGCACTCCCACCCTTCCACCTTTGCTAGCCTCTCTAATACCGCGCACCTTTCGCCGGTATCATACACCTACCATATACCTTCCTCAAAACAGCCACCATACCTACCTATTATGGCATTTCCATAGCCATTCCGAGATATATTTCCATGCAACTTTCCACCGTTCCGTTTATCATGACACATCCATCATTGTCATATTGCTTAGCATGATCATGTAGTTGACATAGTATTTGTGGCAAAGCCACCATTCATAATTTTCATACTTGTCACTCTTGATTCATTGCATATCCCGGTACACCGCCGGAGGCATTCATATAGAGTCATATCTTGTTGTAAGTATTGAGTTGTAAGAAAAATAAAAGTGTGATGATCATCATTATTAGAGCATTGTCCCGGTGAGGAAAGAATGATGGAGACTATGATTCCCCCACAAGTCGGGATGAGACTCCGGACGAAAAATAAAAAAAATAAAAGTGGCCAAAGAAGCCCAAAAAAAGAAGAGAAAGGCCATAAAAAGAAAAAGAAAAGGCCCAAATAAAAAAAATAAAAATGAGAGAAAAAGAGAGAAGGGACAATGTTACTATCCTTTTACCACACTTGTGCTTCAAAGTAGCACCATGATCTTCATAGTAGAGAGTCTCTCATGTTATCACTTTCATATACTAGTGGGAATCTTTCATTATAGAACTTGGCTTGTATATTCCAATGATGGGCTTCCTCAAATTTCCCTAGGTCTTCATGAGCAAGCAAGTTGGATGCACACCCACTTAGTTTCTTTTTGAGCTTTCATATACTAATAGCTCTAGTGCATCCGTTGCATGACAATCCCTACTCACTCACATTGATATCTATTGATGGGCATCTCCATAGCCCATTGATACGCCTAGTTGATGTGAGACTATCTTCTCCTTTTTGTCTTCTCCACAACCACCATTCTATTCCACCTATAGTGCTATATCCATGGCTCACGCTCATGTATTGCGTGAAGATTGAAAAAGTTTTGAAAAAGTTAGAGTATGAAACAATTGCTTGGCTTGTCATCGAGGTTGTGCATGATTTAAATACTTTGTGTGGGGAAGATGGAGCATAGCCAGACTATATGATTTTGTAGGGATAACTTTCTTTGGCCATGTTATTTTGAGAAGACATAATTGCTTTGTTAGTATGCTTGAAGTATTATTATTTTCTATGTCAATATAAACTTTTGTCTTGAATCTTTCTAATCTTAATATTCATACCACAATTAAGAAGATTTGCATTGAAATTATGCCAAGTAGCACTCCACATCAAAAATTCTCTTTTTATCATTTACCTACTCGAGGACGAGCAGGAATTAAGCTTGGGGATGCCTGATACATCTCCAATGTATCTATAATTTTTGATTGCTCCATGCTATATTATCTACTGTTTTGGACTATATTGGGCTTTATTTTCCACTTTTATATTATTTTTGGGACTAACCTATTAACCGGAGGACCAGCCCAGAATTGCTGTTTTTTGCCTATTTCAGTGTTTCGGATAAACAAAATATTAAACGGAGTCCAAACGGAATAAAATCTTCGGAAACATGATTTTCTCACCGAACGTGATCCAGGAGACTTGGACCCTACTACAAGGGATCAAAGAGGTGGTCACGAGGGTGGGGGGCGCGCCCCCCTAGGGCGCGCCCCCTGCCTCGTGGGCCCCTCGGTGCCCATCGATGTACTCCTTCCTCCTATATATACACACGTACCCCCAAACGATCAGAACAGGAGCCAAAAACCTAATTCCACCGCCGCAACTTTCTGTATCCACGAGATCCCATCTTGGGGCCTGTTCCGGAGCTCCGCCGGAAGAGGGCCGTCATCACGGAGGGTTTCTACATCATCCTAGCCCCTCCGATGAAGTGTGAGTAGTTTACCTCAGACCTTCGGGTCCATAGTTAGTAGCTAGATGGCTTCTTCTCTCTCTTTGAATCTCAATACAAAGTTCTCCCCCTCTCTTGTGGAGATCTATTCGATGTAATCTTCTTTTTGCGGTGTGTTTGTTGAGACCGATGAATTGTGGGTTTATGATCAAGTCTATCAATGAATAATATTTGAATCTTCTCTGAATTCTTTTATGCATGATTGGTTATCTTTGCAAGTCTCTTCGAATTATCCGCTTGGTTTGGCCAACTAGATTGGTAGTTCTTGCCATGGGAGAAGTGCTTAGCTTTGGGTTCGATCTTGCGGTGTCCTTACCCAGTGACAGAAGGGGCAGCAAGGCACGTATTGTATCGTTGCCATCGAGGATAACAAGATGGGGTTTATTTCATATTGCATGAATTTATCTCTCTACATCATGTCATCTTGCTTAAAGCGTTATTCTGTTTTTAACTTAATACTCTAGATGCATGCTGGATAGCGGTCGATGAGTGGAGTAATAGTAGTAGATGCAAAATCGTTTCGATCTACTTGTCACGGACGTGATGCCTATATACATGATCATGCCTAGATATTCTCATAATTATGCACAATTCTATCAATTGCTCAACAGTAATTTGTTCACCCACCGTAGAATACTTATGCTCTTGAGAGAAGCCACTAGTGAAACCTATGGCCCCCGGGTCTATTCTCATCATATCAATCTCCATCACTTTTATATTGTTTTGCTATTTACTTTGCTTTTACTTTTTGCTTTGCATCTTTATATCAAAAATACCAAAAATATTATATCTATCAGATCTCACTCTCGTAAGTGACCGTGAAGGGCTTGACAACCCCCCTAATCGCGTTGGTTGCGAGTAGCTACCGCTTTGTGTAGGTACGAGGGACTTGAGCGTGGGCTCCTACTGGATTGATACCTTGGTTCTCAAAAACTGAGGGAAATACTTACGCTACTCTGTTGCATCATCCCTTACTCTTTGGGGAAAACCAATGCAAGCTCAAGACGTAGCAGTATGTAGTTTTAATCGGACAGAGAGAAAGATAGGGGCTTATAGTTTTTGCCTCCCAATGTTTTACGTCAAGGGTAATGTTAAGAGTAATAGTTCCTGAAAACCCACATCCAATTAGCCATATATACCAGGATCTTTCCAACATATTGTGCTTGCCAAAGGATAAAATGTAAAAAGGAAGGGTGAAGATCACCTTGACTCTTTTGCAGTATAGGAGATAAAAGTAAAAGATAGACCCTTCACAGAGGGAAGCAGAGGTTGTCATGCGCTTTTATGGTTGGATGCACAAAATCCTAATGCGAAAGAACGTCACTTCATATTGCCACTTGTGATATGGACCTTTATTATGTAGTCTGTCACTTTTATTACTTCCATATCACACGATTGTATAAAGCTTATTTCTATCACACCAATCAATCATACATATTTAGAGAGCAATTTTTATTGCTTGCACCGATGACAACTTACTTGATGGATCTTACTCAATCCATAGGTAGGTATGGTGGACTCTCATGGAAAAACTGGTTTAAGGGTATTTGGAAGCACAAGTAGTATCTCTACTTGGTGCAATGAATTTGGCTAGCATGAGGGGGAAAAGCAAGCTCAACATGTTGGAGGATCCAAGACAATATAATTTATCTCATATGTAAGAAAACATAACCCATTATGTTGTCTTCCTTGTCCAATGTCAACTCTTTAGCATGTCATATTTTAATGAGTGCTCACAGTCATAAAAGATGTCCAAGATAGTATATTTATATGTGAAGACCTCTCTTTCTTTATTACTTCCTATTAATTGGAACGATGACCAAAACTATGTTTGTCAACCCTCAATAACTTTTATTCATCATACTCTTTCTACGTGAGCTCATTACTCTCCATAAGAGCCACATGATCTCTTCGTTTCTTTTTATTTCTTTCTCTTTTCCTTTATTCACTTAGGATCATGGCAAAAATAATCAAGCCCTTGACTCAACACTAATCTTTATTATATAGCTCACGGACTCGATTACATAGAAGGATAATAAAGCAAAACTCTCAACTAGATCATACTAAGAACTTTTATTCTACTAGATCAAGATATTACCAAAAGGATCGAACTAAGAAAAATGGTAAAGATAAAAGTGATGGTGATACGATACAGGGGCACTCCCCCAAGCTTGGCAGTTGCCAAGTGGAGTGCCCATACCCAGGTGATTATGTCTCCTTTGTTGGTGAAGAAGGTGGAGTTGTTGATGATGGATAGTCGCACATCGAGCATAGGAGGTCTTCTAGCTTGCGGATAATGCCCTTGAGTGCGATGATATGCTCCTTCAACAAAATATTTTCACGTGTGAGATACTTATTTTGTATACAAGCCAACTCAATCATCTTCAGCTCTATCTTCATTAGCCAAGCATCGTTTCCCTCATGGTTGGAGGAGGAGGGAGACGACATAGTGCCTGGCCTTGACAACCCTGACAGAAAGCAGCTCGAAACAAAAAACAAGAGGATTTTGCGTGATACGGGAGTCAAAACCCCCGGGAGGTTATATAATGAATTTTTACCGACCAAAATACGTGTTCTGTAAGAGAACGGAGCCCTCGTGTCTTTTCCAGACTGCTGCTTATTTTTCTATTTTTCTAAATATTCCAAAACGGAGAAATATTGCCTTAAAAACTGTTTTGGAGTTGGTTTACTTACCGTACCACATAACTTTTCCTTTTCAGAGTTTGAAATGTTCCGGAAAGTGCCCCTTATGTATTCCTCCGGAGTTACGGTTTCAATAACATTGGTTCCAACATTTATGGCATTACCTGAGATATAATGTTTGATTCTTTGACCATTTACCAACTTCGGATTTGTGCCTTCGAGGTTGTTGATTTTTATGGCACCAGAATGGTAGAACTCTTCGATAATGTAAGGACCTTCCCATTTAGAGATAAGTTTTCCTGCAAAAAATCTTAAATGAGAGTTGTATAGCAATACATAATTACCTACGTTAAACTCACGCTTTTGTATTCTTTTATCATGCCACCTTTTAACTTTTTCTTTAAACAACTTGGCATTTTCATAGGCTTGAGTTCTCCATTCATCAAGTGAGCTAATATCAAATAACCTCTTCTCACCGGCAAGTTTAAAATCATAATTAAGTTCTTTAATAGCCCAATAAGTCTTGTGTTCTAGTTTAAGAGGTAAGTGACATGCTTTTCCATATACCATTTTATACGGAGACATACCCATAGGATTTTTATATGCAGTTCTATAGGCCCATAATGCATCATCAAGTTTCTTGGACCAATTCTTTCTGGACCTATTAACAGTCTTTTGCAAAATTAATTTGAGTTCTCTATTACTCAATTCTACTTGACCACTAGACTGAGGGTGATAAGGGGATGCAATTCTATGATTAACATCATATTTAGCAAGCATTTTACGAAAAGCACCATGCATAAAATGTGAACCACCATCAGTCATTAAATATCTAGGGACTCCAAACCTTGGAAAGATAACTTCTTTAAGCATTTTAATAGAAGTGTTATGATCAGTACTACTAGTTGGAATAGCTTCTACCCACTTAGTAACGTAATCAACATCAATTAAAATATGTGTATAACCATTAGAGGAAGGAAAAGGTCCCATATAGTCAAAGCCCCAAACATCAAATGGTTCAATAACAAGTGAATAATTCATATGCATTTCTTGACGTCTACTAATATTACCAATTCTTTGACATTCATCACAAGATAAGACAAACTTACGGGCATCCTTGAAGGGAGTATGCCAATAAAAACCAGATTCTAGTACCTTATGTGCAGTTCTATCTCCAGCATGGTGCCCTCCATAAGCTTCGGAGTAACACTTGCGTAGGATCTGTCCATGTTCATGCTCAGGTACACAACGTCTAATAACACCATCTACTCCTTGTTTATAAAGATGTGGGTCATCCCAAAAGTAATGCCTCAAATCATAGAAGAACTTTTTCTTTTGCTGGTATGTGAAACTAGGTGGTATAAACTTAGCAACAATGTAATTAGCATAATCAGCATACCGTGGAGCAGTATGAGAAGCATTTATGACATTTAATTGCTCATCAGGAAAGCTATCATCAATAGGTAGTGGGTCATCAAGCACATTTTCTAACCTAGACAAGTTGTCTGCAACGGGGTTCTCGGCTCCTTTTCTATCAACAATATGTAAATCAAATTCTTGAAGCAAGAGAACCCATCTAATAAGTCTAGGTTTAGCATCTTTCTTTTCCATAAGATATTTAATAGCAGCATGATTAGTGTGAATAGTTACTTTAGAATCAACAATATAAGGTCTAAACTTATCACAGGCAAATACAACTGCTAAGAATTCTTTTTTAGTAGTAGCATAATTTCTTTGAGCATTGTCTAGAGTTTTACTAGCATATTGAATAACATTTAGTTTATTATCAACTCTTTGTCCTAGAATAGCACCTACAACATAATCACTAGCATCACACATAATTTCAAAGGGTAAATTCCAATCAGGTGGCTGAACAATAGGTGCAGAGATCAATGATTTCTTAAGTATTTCAAATGCTTCTACACAATCATCATCAAAGACAAATGGTATATATTTTTGTAATAAATTAGTCAGAGGCCGAGAGATTTTTGAGAAGTCCTTAATGAACCTCCTATAAAAACCGGCATGACCAAGGAAACTTCTTATACCTTTGATGTCCTTGGGACATGGCATCTTTTCAATAGCATCAACCTTGGCATTATCAACTTCAATACCTCTTTCAGAAACTTTATTCCCCAAGACAATACCTTCATTAACCATAAAGTGGCACTTTTCCCAATTCAGGACAAGATTAGTTTCTTCGCATCTCTGCAAAACTCGATCAAGGTTGCTCAAGCAATCATCAAAAGAAGATCCATAGACGGAAAAGTCATCCATGAAAACCTCAAAAATCTTTTCACAAAAGCCAGAGAATATATCCATCATGCATCTTTGAAAGGTAGCAGGTGCATTACATAAACCAAAAGGCATACGTCTATACGCAAAAGTACCAAAAGGGCATGTAAAAGTAGTCTTTGATTGATCTTTGGCTGACACATGTATTTGAGAGAAACCAGAATAACCATCTAGAAAGAAAAAATGTGTATGTTTGGATAATCTTTCTAGCATTTGATCGATAAAAGGTAAGGGGTAATGATCCTTTTTAGTAGCCTTATTTAATTTGCGGAAATCAATTACCATCCTATAACCAGTAATAATTCTTTGAGGAATCAATTCTTCTTTGTCATTAGGAACAACAGTAATACCTCCCTTCTTAGGGACACAATGGACAGGGCTTACCCACTAACTATCAGGAACGGGGTAAATTATACCTGCCTCAAGGAGCTTTAGTATCTCCTTTCTTACCACTTCTTTCATTTTAGGATTCACTCAGCGTTGATGATCATGAACTGGCTTAGCATCTTCTTCCAAATTAATTTTATGTTGACATAGAGTGGGACTAATGCCCTTAAGATCATCAAGAGTATACCCAATAGCAGCACGGTGCTTCTTTAGAGTTTTCAATAATCTATCTTCTTCATGTTCTGAAAGGTTAGCACTAAGAATAACAGGATATATCTTTTTCTCATCAAGATAAGCATATTTAAGAGTATCCGGTAAAGGTTTAAGCTCAAACACGGGATCACCCTTGGGTGGAGGAGGATCTCCTAGGATTTTAACAGGTAAATTGTGTTTCAGAATAGGTCCCCGTTTAAAGAATACTTCATCTAATTCCCTTCTTCCATTCATAAACATATCATTTTCATGATCTAGCAAATATTGTTCTAAAGGATCACTAGGAGGTATGGCAATAGAAGCAAGACCAATAATTTCATCTTTACTAGGTAATTCTTCTTCACGATGTTGTCTACTAAATTTAGAAAAATTAAATTCATGAGTCATATCATCTAAACCGATAGTAACAACATCTCTTTTGCAATCATGGTAGCATTAACAGTATTTAAGAAGGGTCTACCAAATATAATGGGACAGAAGCTATCTTGTGGGGAACCAAGAACAAGAAAATCAGCAGGATATTTAGTTTTCCCACACAAGACTTCAACATCTCCAATAATTCCCATTGGTGAAATAGTATCTCTATTAGCAAGTTTAATTGTGACATCAATATCTTCTAACTCAACATGTGCAATGTCATGCATAATTTCTTTGTATAAGTCAATAGGTATTGCACTAGCACTAGCACCCATATCACATAAGCCATGATAACAATGATCTCCTATTTTAACAGAAATAACAGACATACCTACCACATGTCTAGGTTTATCTGTATCACGGGGTTTAGCAATTCTAGCAGTTTCATCACAGAAATAAATAACATGCCCATCTATATTATCAGACAAGAGATCTTTAACAATAGCAATATTAGGTTCGACTTTAACTTGCCCAGGAGGTGTATATGTTTTAATATTGCTTTTACGAACCACAGTTGAAGCTTTAGCATGATCTTTGATCCTAACAGGGAAAGGCGGTTTCTCAACATAAGAAGTAGGAACAATAGGATCATTATAAGTAATAGTCTTTTCTTCAACTTTAATAGGTGCAGCTACTTTTACTTCTATGGGAGGATGATATTTAAACCACTTCTCCTTGGGGAGATCAACATAAGCAGCAAAAGATTCATAGAAAGAAGCTACTATCTTAGAGTCAAGTCCATATTTAGTGCTAAATTTACGAAAAATATCAGTATCCATAAAAGATTTAACACAATCAAAACTAGGTATCATACCTGACTCCTTACCATTGTCGAGGTCCCAATCTTCGGAGTTGCATTTAATTCTTTCCAATAAATCCCATTTGAATTCAATAGTCTTCATCATAAAAGAGCCAGCACAAGAAGTATCAAGCATGGTGCAATTGTTATCAGAAAGCCGAGCATAAAAATTTTGAATAATCATTTCTCTTGAGAGCTCATGATTGGGGCATGAATATAACATTGATTTAAGCCTCCCCCAAGCTTGAGCGATGCTTTCTCCTTCGCGAGGCCAAAAATTATATATATAATTACGATCACGATGAACAAGATGCATAGGATAAAACTTTTGATGAAATTCCAATTTCAATCGTTTGTAGTTCCAAGACTCCATATCATCACATAGCCTATACCATGTCGATGCATCTCCCCTCAAAGATAAAGGGAAGACCTTCTTCTTAACAACATCTCCGGGTACACCTGCAAGCTTAAATAATCCACAAACTTCATCCACATATATTAGATGCTCATCAGGATGCTTTGTTCCATCTCCCAAAAAAGGATTAGCTAGCAGTTTTTCTACCATACCCAAAGGAATTTTGAAGCAAGCATTTTCATTTTCAGTAGGTTCAGTAGGTTGAGGAGCAACTCTTTGCTCTACTGGTCAGGGTGAAGATACCCCGAACAAGCCCCTCAGAGGATTACTTTACATAGTAACAAGTGACAGTAAATTTCAGCACACTATATAAATTTTTCCTTAACATTCCACCTACCAAAGGCGCTTCACTCCCCGGCAACGGCGCCAGAAAAGAGTCTTGATGACCCACAAGTATAGGGGATCTATGGTAGTCCTTTCGATAAGTAAGAGTGTCGAACCCAACGAGGAGCAGAAGGAAATGATAAGCGGTTTCCAGCAAGGTATTCTCTGCAAGTAGTGAAATAAGTGGTAACAGATAGTTTTGTGATAAGATAGTTTGTAACGAGCAACAAGTAACAAAAGTAAATAAGGTGCAGCAAGGTGGCCCAATCCTTTTTGTAGCAAAGGACAAGCCTGGACAAACTCTTATATGATGTAAAGCGCTCCCGAGGACACATGGGAATATCGTCAAGCTAGTTTTCATCACGCTCATATGATTCACGTTCGGTACTTTGATAATTTGGTATGTGGGTGGACCGGTGCTTGGGTGCTTCCCTTACTTGGACAAACATCCCACTTATGATTAACCTCTATTGCAAGCATCCGAAAATACAACAAAAGTATTAAGGTAAACCTAACCATAGCATGAAACATATGGATCCAAATCAGCCCCTTACGAAGCAACACATAAACTAGGATTTAAGCTTCTGTCACTCTAGCAACCCATCATCTACTTATTACTTCCCAATGCCTTCCTCTTGGCCCAAACAATGGTGAAATGTCATGTAGTCGACGTTCACATAACACCACTAGAGGAGAGACAACATACATCTCATCAAAATATCGAACGAATACCAAATTCACATGACTACTAATAGCAAGACTTCTCCCATGTCCTCAGGAACAAAAGTAACTACTCACAAAGCATAAACATGTTCATAATCAGAGGGTATTAATATGCATATAGGATCTGAACATATGATCTTCCACCAATTAAACCAACTAGCATCAACTACAAGGAGTAATTAACACTACTAGCAACCTACTAGCACCAATCCCGGACCTGGAGACAAGAATTAGATACAAGAGATGAACTAGGGTTTTGATATGAGATGGTGCTGATGAAGATGTTGATGGAGATTGCCCTCTCCCGATGAGAGGAGCGTTGGTGATGACGATGGCGATGATTTCCCCCTCCGGGAGGGAAGTTTCCTCGGTAGAACAGCCCCGCCAGAACCCTAGATTGGTTCCGCCAAGGTTCCGCCTCGTGGTGGCGGAGTTTCTCCGAGAAGATGGCTTATGATTTTTTTCCATCGAAAGGGTCCATATAGCAGAAGATGGTCACCGGAGGGCAACCAGGGGGCCCACGAGGTAGGGGGCGCGCCCAAGGGGGTAGGGCGCGCCCCCACCCTCGTGGGCAGGGTGTGGCCCCCCTGGTGAATTTCTTGCACTCAATTTTTTATATATTTGGAAAACATCATCCGGAAGTTTCAGGACTTTTGGAGCTGTGCAGAATAGGTCTCAAATAATTGCTCCTTTTCCAGCCAGAATCGCAGCTGCCGGCATTCTCCCTCTTTATGTAAACCTTGTAAAATAATGGAGAATAGGCATAAGTATTGTAACATAATGTGTAATAACAGCCCATAATGCAATAAATATTGATATAAAAGCATGATGCAAAATGGACGTATCAGCGCCCTCCACCCTCGTGGGCCCCTGGTTGCTCCACCGACCTACTTCTTCCTCCTATATATATATATATCCATATACTCCGCAAACATCCAGGAGCACCACAAAAACCTAATTCCACTGCCGCAACCTTCTGTACCCAAGAGATCCCATCTTGGGGCCATTTCCGGAGCTCCACTGGAGGGGGCATTGATCACGGAGGGCCTCTACATCAACTCCATAGCCCCTCTGATGATGTGTGAGTAGTTTACTTCAGACCTTCGGGTCCATAGCTAGTAGCTAGATGGCTTCTTCTCTCTCTTTGGATCTCAATACAAAGTTCTCCTCGATTCTCTTGGAGATCTATTCGATGTAACTCTTCTTTTTGCGGTGTGTTTGTCGAGATCCGATGAATTGTGGGTTTATGATCCAGATTATCTATGAACAATATTTGAATCTCTTTTGAATTCTTTTATGTATGATTGGTTTATCTTTGTAGGTCTCTTCGAATTATCAGTTTGGTTTGGCCTACTAGATTGATCTTTCTTGCAATGGGAGAAGTGATTAGCTTTGGGTTCAATCTTGCGGTACTCGATCCCAGTGACAGAAAGGGAAACGACACGTATTGTATTGTTGCCATCAAGGATAAAAAGATGGGGTTTACATCATATTGCATGAGTTTATCCCTCTACATCATGTCATCTTGCTTAAGGCGTTACTCTGTTCTTATGAACTTAATACTCTAGATGCATGCTGGATAGTGGTCGTTGTGTGGAGTAATAGTGGTAGATGCAGAATCGTTTCGGTCTACTTGTCTCAGACGTGATGCCTATATACATGATCATGCCTAGATATTCTCATAATTATTTGCTTTTCTATCAATTGCTCGAAAATAATTTTTTCACCCACCGTAATACTTATGCTATCTTGAGAGAAGCCACTAGTGAAACCTATGGCCCCCGGGTCTATTTTCCATCATACAAGTTTCCAATCTACTTTATTTTGCTATCTTTTACTTTCAATCTATATCATAAAAATACCAAAAATATTTTTCTTATTATTATCATCTCTATCAGATCTCACTCTTGCAAGTGGCCGTGAAAGGATTGACAACCCCTTTATCGCGTTGGTTACGAGGTTCTTATTTGTGTGTGTAGGTACGAGGTGACTCGCGCGTGGTCTCTGTCGGTGTCAAAACCGGCGGATCTCGGGTAGGGGGTCCCGAACTGTGCGTCTAGGCCGGATGGTAACAGGAGGCAGGGGACACAATGTTTTACCCAGGTTCGGGCCCTCTTGATGGAGGTAAAACCCTACGTCCTGCTTGATTACTATTGATGATATGGGTACTACAAGAGTAGATCTACCACGAGATCAGAGAGGCTAAACCCTAGAAGCTAGCCTATGGTATGATTGTATGTATTCCTACGGACTAAAACCCTCCGGTTTATATAGACACCGGAGAGGTTAGGGTTACACAAGGTCGGTTACAAAGGAGGAGATATACATATCCGTATTGCCTAGCTTGCCTTCCACGCCAAGTAGAGTCCCATCCGGACACGAGACGAAGTCTTCAATCCTGTATCTTCATAGTCTAAAAGTCCGGCCAATCGATATAGTCCGGCTGTCCGGAGACCCCCTAATCCAGGATCCCACATTAGCCCCTGAACTAGGCTTTCAATGACGATGAGTCCGGCGCTTAGTATTGTATTCGACATTGCAAGGCGGGTTCCTCCTCCGAATACACCATGGAAGAATTTTGAATATAAGGATAGTGTCCGACCCTGCAAAATACGTTCTACATACCACCGTAGAGAGAATAATATTTCCACAAATCCAATTTGCTGACTTGTTTTGGCAACATGACATTACGTCACAGCCCGGTGATTATTCGAACCGTTTCCTTTAACTAGCCCCGCACATAACGTGAGGCAGTTTTTTGACACGTCTTGTCAAAAAAGAGATCGTGTCCCCTTATCACGGGATTCTCATCAATACAGGTGTGGGTAACCCAACCGCGCTGTCGGAGTAATGGGCCATGGGTAGGCCAACCCGAGTCCCATGACCCTTCAAGACATCAGGGCAGGCTGCGCCCCTCAAGACCCTGGGGGGAAGAGCCGCCTCCTGAGGAGTCGACGGCAGGGCGGCCGACTGCCCGCTCACGGCCGAGTCCCAGGGACGACTTCCAGAGAAGCCGGCTTTGGGGAGTCGGCCGGCGACTCCAACAAACCATGAACTCATCGAAGGGGATGGGCAGGGGCGTGGCTACAGTGAAGCCCACTCCCCGCCCCTTACCAAGGGCAGGCATGGCCACAACACGCCGTACCCGGGAAGATCTCCGTGCGGCGTGGCACTGTTGCCCGGCCGGCCCTGACATCAGCACCACAGTACCAAGTCCTGCGCCCACGACGGCTTGTCTGTATGGCCTGGAGGCAGCGGGGCCCACCAATCAGCGAGACCTCGGGAGACGGCGGGAGAACCACCAGTCGGACCCATCGGGAGTCGGCCCGGGGGAGTCGGCCGAGCCCTCCCCCGGGGCCCACGCGCCATTAATCAAGATGAGATGGGGAGTGGCCACAGTGATCGCCCGCCAGGCGGCGGGGCTGTTGCCACGACCCCATGACCAAGCCTGCGTCATCAGAAGCACGGCTACAGTAATCAGCGGCCGGCAAGACCCACCCGCGGCGGGCCCCAGCAGTCGGCGGAGAAGTCGGAGGTCGGAGGCACTGACGGTTGGGCCCGCGCCCAGTCGAATTACCATTGTACCCCTGGGGGGTAGGCCTATATAAACCCCCCCAGGGCACCCATGCAAGGGGTTGGATCCCAGTAGTTCTAGGCCATACCAGATCGAAGGAGAGAGCTAGCCTTGCCCTCTTCTACCACGAGAAACAGCTCAAGGAGCAACCGTGTAAACACTTGGCCATGGTGATCATGCGGAGACCCCGCAGAGCAGCAGTAGGGGTATTATCTCCCCGGAGAGCCCCGAATCTGGGTAAGATTCGCCGGCGTGCATGTCTTTGCCTCATCCCGTTTCCAGGCACCGGCGATGTTCTACTCGCCCCCACCATGATAAGCCATCCGTTGGCATATGTCGCACCAAACCCCTGACATTTGGCACCCACCGTGAGGCTCGGTGCACCACTGTCCGGAGATCTGTTCTGGACGGGATCCCTTTTCCTCCCTGGCGAGCGCAGCCAGCCAGGCACGCCAGGCAAAGTCTGCATCGACGCGCTGCGCGGCGTTGAGATCGCCTGCGCAGCCAGCTCCTTGGCCGAACTTGTCGGCGAGGTCCGCCTCTCTGACGAACCTGCGTCCGACGCAGGCGCGGGCGGCACCGAAAACCTCCTCGCGGGCCTCCTCGATCAACTCCACGTTTCCGGCGAGCCTGCCGTAGACTTGGAGTCCGTAGGCTCCACCGACCCGATGCTGGTCGACTCCGACACCGCGTCGATCGACGCGTTCCCACCAACGTGGTGGTCTACTATGAACCTCTCCCCCACGCAGAGAGCGACGGAAGCACTGTCACTGAGGTGCTAGTCATCAGTCATGACGAGTTCCCTGGCGGAGGAGCGCCCGACTCACTCAACGCAGCGCTGCAAGACCTGACTGCGCCCATTCCGGAAGATGCTGACGCGGAGACGTTAGAAGCGCGCCGCCTTCAGCTCGTTGAAGGCGCGAAGAAGCTGGCCAGCATGAGACGCTTGTCAGAAGCTTACCAGCGGGAGATGGATCGCGCCGTCGGTGGCTCGCCGGCCCTAGCAGGGCCCAGCCGCCTTGGCGCGGTCCAGCAGTGCGACGTAGCCATCGCCAGCCTGTTTGGGGCTAGCTGCCCCGTGTACGCTACACCGGCGGAGAACATCCGAGCCGCCCAAGCAGCGGCGGATGAGCTGGACAATTTCGAGGGCGAAGAACGCCGCCTCATGATGGAGCGAGTACATCGGCTCCTCGACGCGGCCGCTGCGCAGAACGAGGCCGGCTGCCGCACGGAGGCGCCGCAGCGGCCAAACGACGACCCGCACCGAGATCAAGGCGCGACGTCTCGGACGCCGACTGGCGGTGCCCGAGGAAGAAAGGACAAGGAGCCGGCTGTCAGCCGCAATCGGACTCGCTTACCATAGAGCGCGACCGAGATGGCCGCCCGAGAGCAGTGGAACGACGGGACGACTGTCCGTCTCCCCCTCCCCGCAAGGAGAGGCGAGTCTCCCCACTGCCTGTTGACCATCCGACTCTCGGTGAACGCCTTGGCCGCCGAGAGGGAGTTGGAGAGAATGACGCCCGCCACCGGATCGACCGACTTCACCGGTCCCTGGCGCTGGAAGAAGAAGACGAGCTGGGTCCGCCTTGTTTCGGGCCCCGCATTCGGGATGAGCCCTTTCCCAGAGGGTTCACGCTCCCAAGAGACATGCCCAAGTATACCGGCTCCGTGAAGCCGGAAGACTGGCTAGTCAACTATTCCACGGCTGTCAGCATAGCAAACGGCAACAAGCGTGTCGCCGTAAAGTACGTTCCGCTCATGCTCCAAGGCACGGCTCGGACATGGCTGAACAGCCTAAAGCCCCGCAGTATCAACAGCTGGGTCGACTTCACTGAAGCATTCGTCCGCAACTTCACCAGCACGTACAAGCGTCCTCCCAAGCCTCGTCAGCTCTCCTTGTGCGTGCAAGGTCCTGACGAGTCGACTCGCGACTACCTCACGCGTTGGGCTGAGCTCCGGAACTCCTGCGAGGGCGTGCACGAGGTGCAGGTCATCGAGTACTTCACAGCCGGGTGCCGAGAAGGCACCCTCCTCAAGCACAAGCTCCTCTGCGACGAGCCAGAAACCCTCGACGAGCTGCTGATCATAGCAGACAAGTACGCCACAGCCGACTCCTCCATGAAGGCGGAAATTCAAATCAGCACGACTGGCAAAGTAGCTCCTCAGGCTCCAAGAACTTCGGCGGCAGACGCCAGCCGACGACAACAGCAGGGCGACAACAAGCGCAAGGCCCCGCAGCCGGCTTCTGGCAGCCGGCAGGTCGCGACCGTTGAAGCCCAGCAGCCAGAAGAGCAGCCTCTGCCCAAGCAACAGAAAGGCGGCAAGCCGAACTGATTGCCGGCCTTCTCCTACAAGCAGACCTTGGATGGACCTTGCAAGTTCCACAGCCGCGCGAAGCCATCGAATCACACCACCCGGAAGTGCCACTAGCTCACCAGGATCGCCAAGGGAGACGGCCTCCTGCCACCCCCGCCTGCTGGGCAGCCGCCTCCGCCTCCGCCCCAGCAGCCGGCAGTCAGGCCAGTTGGCGCAGTACAAGACAAATACCCTGAAGAGCATGGAGCCTATGTGGTGTTCACTGGTGTGGCTGATGATCGACAAAGCAGGCGGCTGCAGCGACAAGAGGTGAACGCAGTAGCCTCAGAGACGCCAGAGTTCATGCACTGGTCTGAGAAGCCCATCAGCTGGAGCAGGGCTGACCACCCAGAAGTGATGCCGAGTCCGGGCTCCTACGCCTTGGTCCTGGACGCCACCTTTGCCACGGACAAACAGGCCACGCGTTTCTCGCGAGTTCTAATAGACGGGGGCAGCAACATCAATATCCTGTACAAGGACACCATGGAGAAGTTAGGAATCAAGCAAAGACAGCTTCAGAACAGCCGGACTGTGTTCCATGGCATTGTTCCTGGGCTTTCCTGCTCACCAATCGGCAAGGTCCTGATTGACGTCCTCTTTGGGGACAAAGATCACTTCCGAAGAGAGTCTGTTTGGTTTGAGGTGGTGGACCTTGAGAGCCCATACCATGCGCTACTTGGCTGACCCGCCTTGGCCAAGTTCATGGCGGTCCCCCACTACACCTACCTCAAGATGAAGATGCCCAGTTCCAGGGGAATTTTGACTGTGGCTGGCGACTACCGGAAGTCGTCCGCTTGCGCGGCCGAGAGCAGTCGGCTGGCCGAGTCCCTAGTGATCGCAGCCGAGAAGCGACTCCTTGAACGAGTTGTGGCGATGGCCGGCAAGCAGCCAGAGATATCACCCGACCCGAAGGAGTCGGAAGCCGAAGGTTCGTTCAAACTGGCCAAAGAGACAAAGAAGATACCCTTGGATCCGGAGCACCCGGAGAGGTACGCTGTCATAGGTGCGAACCTCGACAGCAAATAGGAAGGCGAGCTCGTCGATTTCCTCCATGAGAATCGGGACATCGTCGCATGGTCTCCCAAAGACATGCCAGGTGTACCGACGGATTTCACCGAGCACAAGTTACATGTCCGATCTGATGCAAAGCTGGTCAGGCAGCCCCTGCGCCGCTTATCAGAAGAAAAGAGAAGAGTTGTCGGAGAAGAGATAGCCCGACTCCTAGCAGCCGGCTTCATTATGGAAGTTTTCTTTCTGGAGTGGCTGGCAAATCCGGTCCTGGTGCTAAAGAAGAACAAGCAATGGCGAATGTGTATTGACTACACGAGCCTCAACAAGGCCTGCCCCAAGGACCCATTTGGTCTACCAAGAATTGACGTGGTGATAGACTCCACAGCCTGATGCGAGTTGTTGAGTTTCTTGGATGCATACTCAGGATATCACCAGATCAAGCTGAACCCGGCTGACAGATTGAACACCGCCTTCATCACGCCGTTTGGAGCATTCTGCTACCTCACCATGACGTTCGGCTTAAGGAATGTCAGCGCCACCTTTCAGCGTTGCATGCAGAAGTGCCTCCTCAAGCAGCTCGGCAGGAACGCCCACGTCTACGTAGATGACATGGTGGTGAAGACGGAAAAGCGTGGAACACTGTTGGAAGACCTCAAGGAGACCTTTGAGAACCTGCGCCGGTTCCAGATCAAGCTCAACCCCGAGAAGTGTGTCTTCGGAGTACCAGCCGGCCAACTGCTAGGTTTCCTGGTCTTTGAATGCGGCATAGAATGCAACCCAGTAAAAATCAAGGCCATCGAGAGGATGGAGGTACCCAGCCGACTGCTGGATGTGCAGAAGTTCACCGGCTGCTTAGCATCCATCAGCCGATTCATCAGTCGGCCGGGCGAGAAAGCTTTCCCCTTATACCAACTCATGAAGAAGACCACTTTTTCGAGTGGAACCATAAGGCGGACGAAGCTTTTTACCAGTTGAAGAAGATGCTGACTACTCCACCCGTCCTGGCGGCTTCGACTCCTAAGGAACCTATGCTCCTGTACATCGCTGCCACCAGCCGGGTAGTCAGCACAGTCATGGTAGTGGAACGCAAGGAGGAAGGCAAGGCGTTGCCTGTCTAGAGACCAGTATATTACCTGAGCGAGGTATTGTCGACCTCCAAGCAGAACTACCCCCACTACCAGAAGATGTGCTATGGCATACACTTTGCTGCCAAGAAATTGAAGCCTTATTTTCAAGAGCATCCAATCACGGTGGTCTGCACGGCTCCACTTGCAGAGATCATCGGTAGCCGAGATGCTTCTGGTCGAGTGGCCAAGTGGGCCATAGAGCTGGCTCCTTACACCATCTACTACCAGCCCCGCACTGCTATCAAATCACAAGCACTGGCCGACTTCCTCGTCGACTGGGCCGAGACCCAGTACCTGCCTCCAGCGTCTGACTCCACCCATTGGCGGATGCACTTCGACGGCTCCAAGATGCGCACCGGCTTGGGAGCCGGCGTCGTCCTCACCTCTCCCAAAGGCGACAAGCTCAAGTATGCACTGCAAATCCATTTTGCCGCCTCCAACAACGTTGCCGAGTACGAGGCGCTCATTCACGGGCTTCGGCTTGCCAAAGAACTTGGCATCCACCGGATCTTCTGTTATGGCGACTCAGACTTAGTGGTCCAGCAGTCATCTGGCGACTGGGACGCGAAAGACGCAAACATGGCGAGCTACCGTTTCCTCGTGCAGCAACTCAGCGGGTATTTCGAAGGGTGCGAGTTCCTCCATGTGCCAAGAAACGACAACGACCAAGCAGACGCCTTGGCACGAATCGGCTCTACCCGCCAAGCAATACCATTTGGCGCCGCCCTTCAATGCCTCCTCAAACCATCTGTCAAGCCTTCACCAGAATCAGACTCCATTTTTGTGCCGGCTCCTCCCGAAGACGGCGGATCCGACTATAGAGCTCCGGCAGACGAAACGGGGACTTTGGCGGATGACACCAAAGCCGCCACAGTCAAGCCCGGCCCGGGGACTGCGGTGGCGGACTCGAAGATTCTAGAACTCGGCCCAAGGACCGCGCCAGTCGGCCTGGGGACTTCATCAACCCAGCAAGCGGCTGTTGACTCCAACCCGTCGCCTCCCAGCCCAGCCGCCCTCATCCAAGTCGCAGTTCTGGTAGTCGAAGAAATAGCAGCACCCTCATGGGCCCAGCCCATCCTCAAATTCCTGGTGAACAAAGAGCTACCAACTAACGAAACCTCAGCTCGGCAAGTACAACACCGGGAGGCAGCCTATACCATAATCAACAGAGAGCTGGTCAGGCGCAGCGTCACTGGTGTCTACCAGCGCTGCGTAGAGCCAGAGCAAGGCCAGGCGATTCTCAAAGACATCCATCAAGGCGAATGCGGCCACCATGCGGCTTCAAGAGCACTTGTCGCCAAAGCCTTTCGGCACGGTTTCTTCTGGCTGACTGCCTTGGAAGAGGCCAAGGAGTTGGTCCAAAAATGCAAAGGGTGCCAGAAGTTCAGCTCCAAGCTGCACCAGCCGGCTTCTGCGCTCAAAACCATCCCCATTGCCTGGCCTTTCGCAGTTTGGGGTCTAGACATGGTGGGACCATTCAAGACAGCATGAGGTGGTTTAACTCACCTACTTGTCGCAGTGGACAAGTTCACCAAGTGGGTGGAAGCGAAGCCAATTAAGTAACTGAACGGTCCGACTGCCGTGACCTTCATCACCGATATCACAATTCGGTATGGCATACCACACAGCATCATCACCGACAACGGCACAAATTTTGCCAAAGGCGCCTTGGCCCGTTTCTGCGCAACACAGGGTAGCCGACTGGACCTAGCGTTCGTCGCCCATCCGCAGTCAAACGGCCAAGTGGAGCAAGCAAACGGCCTCATCCTGTCTGGCATCAAGCCTCGGTTGATCGAGCCTCTGGAGTGCTCGGCTGGCTGCTGGCTCGACGAGCTGCCGGCCGTCCTCTGGAGTCTGCACACGACTCCAAACAAGTCAACCGGCTTCACGCCCTTCTTCCTCGTCTACGGTGCCGAAGCCGTCATCCCAACAGACATAGAGTTTGACTCCCCACGAGTCACCATGTACACCGAGGAGGAAGCAGAAGAAGCACGACAAGACGGCATCAATCTTCTGGAAGAGGGCCAGCTGTTGGCACTCAGCCGGTCCAGCATCTACCAGTAGAGCCTGCACCGGTACCACAACAGGAAGGTCAGGCCAAGATCTTTCCAAGAAGGCAACCTTGTGCTCCGGCTGATCCAGCGAACAGCCGGCCAGCACAAGCTGTCGGCGCCTTGGGAAGGCCCTTTCATCATCAGCAAAGTACTGGGCAACGATTCCTACTACCTGATCGACGCTCAGAAGCCTCGAGCACACAAGAGGGACAACTCTGGCAAGGAGACAGAGCGGCCATGGAATGCAAATCTCCTCCGAAGATTTTACAGTTGATGCAGTATGTACCACGCTACCTTTTGTATTAAAGTACCAAGACTTCAGGACCCCCGAGACGAGCTCGGGGACTGCCCTCTTTTGTCCGTATGATAAAAATTATGCCTACAAGTATGTTACTCTTTGTCATGCCGCTTGGCACCGGGCTTGACAAGTCGGCCCGGGGACTTGCCGCCTTGCACTATGAAATGCTTCTTGCAGCCGGACAAGTAGTTTGTAGCACCTAAACCGTCTTATGTCAGAAGCCACAGCTCGCAGAGCGACTGTACGGTGGGCAGAGGTAAGGTAGAATGGGTGTTCGCATGAAAAATGGCTAAAGACTCAAAGCGTAAAACATAGCTCAAGACGGCTTCCAGCATTTCTCGCAAACCGACTCTCGGACAGTCGGATTGTCGTCTTCTATCCAACTTGCTCAAACAATCTTGAAATCGGCTAAGTACTTGCTTTCCCAAAGTAGCCTAGCACTTGATCCAGCAATAGTCCGCAGAGCGGCTGTCCGATTAGCAAGGCAGGCAACTAAAAGAAAGCGGCAAAGGAAAAAGCCAAAAGAACAATGAGCAAGAAAAGATATATATATATATATATATATATATATATATATATTTACATAACATAGGCCTTTGGCCGAATTGTCGAGTAGAGGTTCAAAATACACCCCGCGGGTGGAATTGTGCGAATTAACAAGTTCTTCAAAGACTACTGAAGCAGATAAAATAAAAGATACAACGGCAGCTTAGGAGGCAGCAGACGGATTCAGAGGGTCGGAGGAGGCGCCAGCGTCAGGCGTTGAGGCAGCCAGCTGGCTAGTCTCGGCTTGATCACCTCCGGCGGCAGTCGACTCGGTCGCACGCGGCTCGTTGCTGGAGGCACGGTCGGGCTGAGGCTGGCCATCTGCTCCGTCTTCTGGTGCCTCCGCCTCGCCTCCATCCTCCGCTTCGTCCTCCTCCTCAACGCTGGAGCCAATCACCTCCGCCGAGTCTTCGCCCTAGTCTGGGTTCATCCCAAACCACTCCGGCGGTACCTCCTTGCCGTCTTCAGACCGCTCGGGGACGAAGATGCTAGTGTCGGTATACTCGGTGATCGCCGCAGCACGTTTGACGAGGGCATCTTCCGCAGCCGCCAGCTCCGGCTGGGCCTCCGACCGAAGCGTGGCCAACCGGTCTAGATCCAGCCCCGGGTACCACGCCTTGACGAACTCCAAGGCCCGGCGCGCTCCAGCCCGGGCCGAAGAGCCCTTCCAGGCCTCAAGACGACCAGACGTGACCTCCAGCCAGTTGGCCGTCAGGCTGGGGGTGCGCGGAGCCTGCATATCCGGCCAAAGGGCGGCAATCGCCTGGGCACCGAGGCGCTGGAGCCGGCGCAGCATCCGGTGAGCCGACCGGAGGCGAGCCTCGATGCTCAGGATGTTCTCGTCAAGAGTTCGGGGGGCATCAGCGGCGATCTCTGCGCCCTCCGCCCTCCGACCTTCATGGTCAGCCTCGATGGCTTGGATGGTGGCCTGCGACTGCCCAGGGAAGAAGTCTGCACAGACACGAAGAAACGAAGAAGCTAGTCAAAACCAGGAGTCGGCACGATCTAAGTCGGCAACTCGAAGAAAGAAAATAAAGAGACTCACCATCAACGATGTCTTCAATTTCGTGGAAGCCGGAGGACAGCAGCGCCTCCTTGTCAGACCAGGAGGAGCGCTCACTCGCGAACTCGGCCAAGAGGGCGGTTTCCGTCTCCTCCGCCTCCCTCTGCGACTTCACAAGCAGCTCCTTCTGCTCTGCCAACTGAGTGGCCAGCAGATCGCGCTCTGTGGCGAGCTTGCTGCACTCCTCCCCTTTGGCGCGCAGGGCGGAGTTGGCTTCGCTCAGCTGCTGTTGAAGAGCAGCGTTGGCTCCTGAAGGAAAGGAAGAAAGATAACAGTCGTCAATAAAGTAGGTCGCCGGGGAGATCCGGCCCGACTGCTCAGCAGTCGGCCCGAATCTCGGGGACTATAGCCCGCGGGTGCGCTAGCACGCCCTCGCAGAGAAAAAAAGGGGGACTTACTCCGGCTCTCCGCCAAGTCGGCGGTCCGCTTGCCCAGCTCTTCAACGTTATGGTTGAAGGCAGTGACGCGGAGGTTGTGGTAATCCTGCGACAAGCATTTCAGACAAAGTTAGTACCCAGAAGTTCATCAATTGGAGTTCCGGGCCGCCTGCTCAGCAGCCGGCCCGAAACTCGGGGACTACACCCAGTGGGTGCGCTGGCGTGCCCCCACAGAGAGGAGCAAGAAAACAAAGACCAAAGAAAAAAACATACCCGGACGGCTGCCCGCGACGCTAGGAACGCCTTGGTGCAACTCTAGAGAGCGTCGCCCTCAGCATGGAGCTTCGCCTGGACGTCCAGGAGCGCCCGGTTTAGCGGCCCTGTGCCGCCTCCTCGCACCCACCCAACAGGTGCGGCGCTCATCGCTTCGGTGTCTGGGGCCGCCGAGCTGGCGGTGCCGGCTTCCAGGGGGCGGGGTGCCGAAGTCGCCTTCTCCAGACGACGGCGCGTTGGCGAGCCGACTTGGAGGAGCAGCCTCACCACGGCCTCGTCTTTGGTCGGCGGCACCGGAGGGTCCGCTGGCTGCTCGCCTTGCGCGCCTTCAGACGGCGGCGGAGGCGGTGGCGGAACGTGCGCGTCCGAAGTAGAGGGGTCGTCGCCTTCCCTCTCCTCGACGAGGTTCTCCCCGCCGGCTTCTCCAGTTGGCCCCGTGAACTCCGGAGGCGGCGGCACAGAGTTCAGCGGGGTGACAAGCAAGGCCGATTGGCGGCGTGCGGCTTCCTCAGCCTGCTGCTTCACCGCGGCGGCGGCTTCGGCCTCCGCTAGTTTTTCCTTAGTGGAGGCCTCCGCCCTGTCGGCCTCCACCTTCTCCAGGAGGAAGGCCTCTTCTTCGTTGCGCCTCTCCTGCGCATTCCGCTCCGTCGCCTCCCAGAGGTCAGCAGCGTGGTCAATCCGCTGGGTGGTGGCGGACGTCTCCGCTGACCCCATGACGGAGGCGGCGGCGACCCGCTCAAGAGAGAAGGGAGCCCTGAAGAAAGAGGGGCAAGCAGAGACTCAGACAAATCACGAAGAAAGAATAAAACTTTGAAGACAGAATACTTACGTGGAGACCAACGATGGCTTCTTCACTTCCTTACGGAAGCGGATGGCCTTCCCGGCTGCCTCGTCCCGCCGGGTCGCCGCAGCCGAGCCCTTGGGCTTCTTCGGCCAACTGCCGAACAAGGTCGGCACGGCCCTGCGCTTCTTCCCGCCGCCTGGAGCACCCGGCGCGGCGGAAGAGCATGCGCCAGGCTGGCTGGCCCCTGGCCAATGGCGAGGGGCGACTTCTCCCTCGGCGCTGTCTTCAGGCCAGTCGGTGAAGGTAGCCGAAGGCCTGAAGTCGCCTGCTGCCCCTCCTCCTCCCTCGGCGTCGTCTTCTAGAGCCGCCGCCCCCAGATCCGGGTCGTCGACATCGCTCTCCGCCCGATCGGCGACGAACTCACGGGCCGGCCCTGAGGTGCCAGCTGGTGGGTGAAGAAGGGGATTCTAACCAAAGCCGACTGGTTAAAACAAAACTCGGCAAGAAGAAGACAATCTAAAGAAAGAAAAGAAAGGCGACTCACCACGGGCGGGGGGTTGGCGCGGGAGTACGGCTCCTTGTCGAATCGCCAGTCCTCCGGGAGCCTGCTGTCCAAGAGGTAGTTCACCATGAGGGCCACCTCTTCGTGAGGCATGTCCTTGGTGCACATCCGACTTGGGTCGCGGCGCCCACTCATCTGGCATATCATGTGAGGGCGGCCTAGGAGTGGGAGAACTCAGCGCGAGACGAAGGCGGCCGGCAGGTCCGGACCAGTCAGACCCTCCGACTGCGTCAGCACTCGGAGTCGCGTGATGGCGCCGGCTCCCGCAGGCGTCAGCGACCTGGCCCGGTACGACCAGTTGGGCAGTCTCCCAGCCGGCGGGTCGGCTTCGAAAGCTGGCAGATTGACCCAGTCGCCCCTCGTGGCGACATTCCCGACGTAGAAGTAGGATCTCTGCCACATCTTCACCGACTTTATCAGCGAGATGGAGGGGAAGGGGTTGTCCGCTCCTGACCTTCGCACGGCGATGAAGGCGCCGCATTGAGCCAGCACGCCCGCGACCTTGGTGCCGAGCTTGGAGAAGAAGAAATCCCCCCAGAGCTCGAGGGTGGGGAGGACTCCGAGGAAGCCTTCGCACAAGGGCACGAAGGCGGACAGCAGCACCACTATGTTGCGGGTGAGGTGGTGCGGCTGGAGGCCGTAGAACTCCAAGAAAGACCGGAAAAAGCTGCTCGCCGGCAGCCCCAGCCCGCGCAGGCAGTGCGAGCGGAAGATGACCCGCTCGCCCTCCTGCGGGGCAGGGGAAATCTCCCCCTCCGGCGCAAGACGCACCTGCACGCGATCCTCGCCGGGAAGCCGACAGGTCCGGCGGAGGAACTCAATATGGTCTTTATGAACCTCGGAACCGTCCCAGGTGCCAGAACGCACTGGGGGAGGCGCGGCAGCGGAGGAAGAACTCATCGGGAGCTGTCGCCGCAGCGTTCGCCGGAGCTCGGGCATGCGGCGGAGCGAAGAAGAGAAGAGGAAGGAGGAGTGCGAGGAGCGGCAAGGAGGAAGAGAACGAAGAGTAGTGGGAAGGAGGGGCGCGCGTGCCCCCCTCTTCCCCCTACTTATAGCCCTGTGGGCTGGGAAGCCGAGGGGGTGGACGTGGGGATTTACTGCGCCCAAAACCCCACGACCCCCATGATCCACGTAAAGTTACTGTGCGCAGTAACTCCACGGGAATCCAAACCGTCCACCGGGGCCGCAGCGGATCCGCTCGGGCGCCGAGGCGCGGTAGTGGCGGGCCTAGCCTGTGGGCCTGTCCCGTCGCACGCGTGGGCTGGCAGGACGGCCTAGCCACGTGCCCTCGCGTGACAGGACAAGAACGGGTGGTGGCCTGGAGGCTTCGCTAGCATGCCACTTAAAATCCCGCCGCGACGTTCGAAATACCAAGCAAGTCGAAATGGAGTGAAGTCCGAGTTGAGCAAGTCCGACTCCTTCTAGACGGCCCGGCAGAAGTCAATCAAGATCATGTGTTGAGCACCCGGAAAGAGAAACTGTTGAGGCTTCTTGGCCGATCGTCCATAGCGCCTCACCAGCTTCGGGGACTACTGTCGGAGTAATGGGCCACGGGTAGGCCAACCAGAGTCCCATGACCCTTCAAGACATCAGGGCAGGCTGCGCCCCTCAAGACGCCGGGGGAAGAGCCGCCTCCTGAGGAGTCGACGGCAGGGCGGCCGACTGCCCGCTCATGACCGAGTCCCAGGGATGACTTCCAGAGAAGCCGGCTTTGGGGAGTCGGCCGGCGACTCCAACAAACCATGACCTCATCGAAGGGGACGGGGGCAGGGGCGTGGCTACAGTGAAGCCCACTCCCTGCCCCTTACCAAGGGCAGGCATGGCCACAGCACACCGTACCCGGGAAGATCTTCATGCGGCGTGGCACTGTTGCCCGGTCGGCCCTGACATCAGCACCACAGTACCAAGTCCTGCGCCCACGACGACTTGTCTGTACGGCCTGGAGGCAGTGGGGCCCACCAATCAGCGAGACCTCAGGAGACGGCGGGAGAACCGCCAGTTGGACCCGTCGGGAGTCGGCCCGGGGGAGTCGGCCGAGCCCTCCCCCGGGCCCACGCGCCATTAATCAAGATGAGATGGGGAGTGGCCACAGTGATCGCCCGCCAGGCGGCGGGGCTATTGCCACGACCCCATGACAAAGCCTGTGTCATCAGAAGCACGGCTACAGTAATCGGCGGCCGGCAAGACCCGCCCGCGGCGGACGCGGCCTGTCGGCTCCGTACCAGACCAGTCAGCGGGCCCCAGCAGTCGGCGGAGAAGTCGGAGGTCGGAGGCACTGACGGTTGGGCCCGCGCCCAGTCGAATTACCATTGTACCCCTGGGGGGTAGGCCTATATAAACCCCCAGGGCACCCATGCAAGGGGTTGGATCCCAGTAGTTCTAGACCATACCAGATAGAAGGAGAGAGCTAGCCTTGCCCTCTTCTACCACCAGAAACAGCTGAAGGAGCAACCGTGTAAACACTTGGCCATAATGATCATGCGGAGACCCCGCAGAGCAGCAGTAGGGGTATTATCTCCCCGGAGAGCCCTGAAGCTGGGTAAGATTCGCTGGCGTGCATGTCTTCGCCTCATCCCGTTTCCAGGCACCGACGACGTTCTACTCGCCCCCACCATGATAAGCCATCCGTTGGCATATGTTGCACCAAACCCCCGACACGCGCCATCGATTATGGTGCTTGGGGGACGAGCGAGTTTTACCAGGCTAGTGGGGACGTATAGTTTCGTCTGCCCATATAAAGGGATAAGGATTTACTTTTCCATCCACGCCTTCTTCTCCTTTGCTCATCCACCTTCGCACACTCGAGCTCCAGCGCCCAAGTTCGCATTTCCCACCTCGACCCTTTCCAACCATGTCTGGAGCGGGAGGCAGGTGGATGGTCTCCTCCGTTACGGAGGGACACATCAAGAAGCTGAGGAGAGCCGAATTCTTGCCAGACGACATCGCGCACCGGCTCCTAGAGGAGGGGCAGCTCATCCCCACCCCTAGGCCCCATGAGAGGGTAGTGTTGCTCACCCATTTCCTCCACGGACTGGGATTTCTTCTCCACCCATTTGTCCGGGGTCTCATGTTCTACTATGGCCTGGATTTCCATGATCTGGCCCCGAACTTCATCCTCAACATCTCGGCATTTATCGTCGTGTGCGAGGCTTTCCTCCACATCAGGCACCACTTCGGCTTATGGCTGAAGACCTTCAACGTCAAGACGAAGGTAGTGAGCAGCCGCCAGGCGGAGTGCGGAGGCGCCATGGTGGGCAAGATGCCCAACATCACATGGCTCGAGGGCTCCTTCGTGGAGACAATAAAGGGGTGGCAGTCGGGGTGGTTCTACATCACCGAGCCGCGTGACCCTACATGGGTAGCGGCCCCTGAGTTCCGATCTGGCTTCCCCACACGGCTCACCTCCCGGCAAGAGAAGGGCCTATGCTGGGGTAGTTCGAGAGAGCTGACCGGACTCAAAACATGTATTCAAAACATGGTCAACAAGAAGCTCAAACTCGTCAACGTAGTCCAGGTCATGCTCATCCGCCGGATCCTCCCGTGCCAACAACGGGCCTTCAACTTGTGGGAGTTTGACCTGGCGCAGCACCGAACTCTAAACAGGCTCTTCGACACAACTCACGAAGATGCCTGGAGGGTGCTGTTCAAGAGCGCCGAGGTCCCCCCTCCCACTACCGAGGATCGCGGATTCAGCGCGAAGCGCCAAGCCCGTGCGGTAGGCTGTTTTACCTCTCACATATTTTGTATAGATTGACTCCATGCGGGATCTAAACTCCCGTGCCTTTGACAGGACTGGCAGGAGACGGCCGGACAGATCGACTGTCCGGCTCCTTTGCCTGAAGGCCCAGCAAACGCTCTTCTGGCGAAGATGCTGACTCCGGCTCCTTATACGGTGCCGGAGAAGACCAAGAAGGCCAAGGGAACCCGGAAGAGTTCCCAACGCCAAACATCATCGGACTCACCGTCCGATGACTCTACGGCACTCTCCTCCCCCGAAGACGAGGAGGCAGAAGAAGACGCTCCCCCTCCAGACGGGGGAGACAAGAAGAGGAAGGCCGCCCCAACTGAGGAGGCCGAAGGGTCCAAGAAGGGAAGGACTCTCCTTCCCGACAGTTCCACCACCGCCACCGATGGCGAAGACGAGTGGCTACCCAGGGCCAAGACCCTGGGGAAATCGTAAGTATTCGGATACCAGAGTTACTCATAGCGTCCCTTTGCCGCACTACTTCACCTAACGCCGAAATATGATTATGCAGGCCACCCAGATCCCGTATCGATGTATCATCGGACGGCTCCCTGGCTTGTCGGATATGGATAGCGATCCAGTTCCGACCGCCACCTCCCCTCATCCTGCGGACGACGCTGAAGTGCTGTCTCACGAAGCACCGGGTCGAGGGGAGACAGTCCCGGAGGCGCTTCAAGGCGGCCTCCCAGACTCTAGGAGCAGAGGGGACAAAGCCCCTGAGGGCTCCGAGCTCGGCCCTTAGCCGGACACTGCGCCGGAACCTCCAGTGGTTCTGGACTCGGGCAGGCGGCCTCCTTCTATGAGGGGAAAGACGCCTGCATCGGCGACCTCTGTCCATCCAGAGGTGCCGGACAATCTGATGGAAGCGCTTCGCAACGCTTCCATCGACGAGGAGCACCGCACTATTATGAGTGCGGTGATCCAGAAGGTTCAGTCCGCTAAGAGCGGATTGACTGAAGCCTGTGCCAGCCTTCTAACAGGCTTTGAGGTAAGTGTTTAAAGTATAGGAAAAATATTACCGCATTGACAGTAGCCCCTGATGCTCTGTTCGGTGTTTGCAAAGAAAAGCCGAACAGAGGATCAAACAATATCGCAGGAGTCTAATATGAGTATGCATATGCAGGCTTCGCTGCTTGCGTCTGCCGCACTGACTGTGGAGGTCGCCGTACTGAAACAGGACCTTAAGGGCTCCCAGGACGAGCTCTAGTTCGGCCAGGATCCTCCTGATAAGGAGAGAGACCTTAACGAGTTCAATATGTCGCGAAAGGGTGAGTGCTGAAAAATATCCACGGAGGTAAACTCCATGATCGGCACCCAATCAGATTCGATAGGAACGGGCGCAGGCGGTTCGGAGTCCGTGGCCGGAGAAGGATCCGGCAGTTTATCAACACGACTCTCGTGCAAGGTAAGGTCGATGTTCGGTTTGATCGCCGTTGAGGATAAGGCCTCTGTGGCGGGGTCCATCCACCCGTCCGCAGAAGGCGCAACCGGCTCCAAATTGAGGGTCGGAGCGACTGCCAGTGCGATCTCCTGAACACTGTCCGATGGTAGAGCTAAATCGTACTCATCGTGACCGCGTGACACACAAGGCAGGGGCTCGAATCCATCGAATATCAACTCTCCACAGACATCGGCCGTGTAGTTTAAGCTTCCAAACCTGACCTGGTGGCCAGAGGCGTAACTTTCGATCTACTCTAGATGGCCAAGTGAATTGGCCCGCAGTGCAAAGTTGCCGAACACGAAGATCTATCCGGGGAGTAAAGTCTCACCCTGGACTGCATCGCTATCGATGATAGTAGGAGCCATCAAGCCTAATGGCGACGACACAGAGGAACTCTCAATGAAAGCACCAATGTCGGTGTCAAAACCGGCGGATCTCGGGTAGGGGGTCCCGAACTGTGCGTCTAGGCCGGATGGTAACAGGAGGCAGGGCACACAATGTTTTACCCAGGTCCGGGCCCTCTTGATGGAGGTAAAACCCTACGTCCTGCTTGATTAATATTGATGATATGGGTAGTACAAGAGTAGATCTACCACGAGATCAAAGAGGCTAAACCCTAGAAGCTAGCCTATGGTATGATTGTATGTTGTCCTACGGACTAAAACCCTCCGGTTTATATAGACACCGGAGAGGTTAGGGTTACACAAGGTCGGTTACAACGGAGGAGATATACATATCTGTATTGCCTAGGTTGCCTTCCACGCCAAGTAGAGTCCCATCCGGACACGAGACGAAGTCTTCAATCCTGTATCTTCATAGTCTAATAGTCCGGCCAATCGATATAATCCGGCTGTCCGGAGACCCCCTAATCCAGGACTCCCACACACTACTAGGGAAAACCTTATACACAGAAATTTAGCAACAGCACGGGTTAAAAAAGGGCGCTAGTGCTAGATAGCAGTAGCGGTTCAGAATAAACCGCGCTGCAGATACAATCCTAGCAGTAGCGCGTGTGCCCATAAAAGCGCTACTACTAATATTCCCATTGCTGGAACGATGGGCTACGCATAGTAGTAGTGGCCTTGTAGGAAGCGCACTACCGCTAGGGCATGAGTAGCAGCGCGTTTCCCTGTAACAGCGCTACTGCTAATGGAAATAGAATAAAATGAAAAACAAATAGAAAAGTAAATGAAAATGAAAGAAACAGAAAAAGGAGAAAGAAAAAAATAAAATGTAAAGCAAAATAAATGAAAAAGCGAAAAAACAGAGAAAGGCTTAGCTGTAGCGTGTGTTAGTAAGAGGCGCTGTAGCTAACGCGGCTGCAACGCGTTTCCAGGACCCCCGCTATAGAAACATAAACGGAAATAAAAAAGAGAGAATATTACATATGTATAGCAGTAGCGCGTTTTGGAAAAAGCGCTATAGCTACCTTAGCTATAGCGCGTTTTGCGAAACGCGCTACCGCTAGTTTTGACTTAACCAAAAAACAGTTTCCCCCCCCGGCCACCACTTGCCCCCCAAATCTCTCGACCCACCCCGCCTCCGTCTCCCCGATTCGCCGTCGCCCCACTTCGCCGCCGTCTCCTGCCGATGTCGACGCCCCCGGAGCCACCAGAGCCGTGCGCCGTCGACGCCACCGGAGCCGCCCCCAATGCCACGGAACCGCGCGGCCTCATCAACGCCATCGGAGCCACCGTCAACGCCATCGGATCCTCCCTCGCCACAACTGCCTCTCTCACCGTCACCAGAGACGCCCCTGCCTCCCTCGCCACCACTGCCTCCCTCGCCACCACCGGAGCCATCCTCTGTAAGCCCCCACCCCTCCTCTCTCTCACTCATAGGTTAGCTAGTTTAATTATGTTAATTATCTAGGTTAGGGCAAAAATTTAGTTAGGGCTTTGATAGAGAAGTAGTTAGGTTAACTAGTTTAATTAGGTTAATTACCTAGGTTAGTGCAAAAATTTAGTTAGGGCTTTGACAGAGAACTAGTCAGGTTAACTAGTTTAATTAGGTTAATTATCTAGGTTAATTAGGGAAATTTATTTTAAAGATGATCCCTTCCTAGACTTTTATTGTTGATTATATCTTTTCATTGAAGTGGTCATGTTGTTTGTGCCCAAGTGGCTTTGTTGTTTGAATGAAGCTGAGTGGCCTATATATGTTTTGCCGGAATGTTGATTCATTTCCGTTCTGGCAAATTTCAGGTTCTCGATTTGTCCACTTTTTAGCAAAGGTCATGTCGAAATTTTCCGTGAATTTCGGCATGACTTGTGCTACAAACTAGGACATATCGAGTGCCCGGGATTTGCCACACCAGGAAGGAGTCAACGTTCCTACTCCCTCCGGTCCTTTTTAGTTCGCATATAAGATTTGACTGAAGTCAAGCCTCGTAAAGTTTGACCAACTTTATAGAAAAAAGTACCAACATTCACAATCTGAAATCAATACCAATAGATGTGTCATGACTTAAAGTTTCATATTATATAACTTTAGTATGGCATATGTTGATACTTTTTCATATAAATACGGTCAAACTTTGTGAAGTTTGACTTCAGAGAATTCTAATATGCAGAGTAAAAAGGACCGGAGGGAGTACAAAACATAGGCCTTTTGTATGTCATTATTCATTTTATTAGGTCTAGAATTAATTTACTAGATTTAATCGTAGGAAACATGGCTAGCAACGATGAAGGATAGGGTTCTGGTGATTGCGACGACGTCTACTGGGCGGCAGACGAATTTTTTAGCCTTGGCGACGATCAACCAGTGGCATCGGGGACTGAGACCGACACGCAGACCGGTGCTAAGACTGAGACCAGCGCTAAGACTCAGACCGGCATCGAGACCGTCGCTGAGACTGAGACTGGTGCTAAGACTGAGACCGGCGCTGAGACTCAGACCGGCATCGAGACCGGCGCTGAGACTGAGACCGGCGCTGCCTCGGGGAGCGGAGCCGGTGTAGAACAAAAAGCAAAGAGGCAACGGCTTCCTAACAAACTCAAGACAACTAGACTGGTGGTCACGGAGGTGGACGACGGCAATTTTGAGCCAAAGGCGCCCAAGGAAGCGCGTCGATGCTACGGCAATCAAATAGGCTGCATCGTACGGACAACTGCCACCATCAACGATGAGAAACTACCGAAGATAGAAAATATGAGGAGCTCCCTCCTAAAGAAGTTTCACCAGATATTCTTGTTCCCGGGCCAGAATGAGAAGGATTATGAAGATCCAGATGAGGACCCGACAATGAAGAAGATAAACAAACACGCCATGACCAAGTTTAGCAACGTGTTGGCCGCCTGGAAAAATCAAGTGAAAGCAAAGATCATCGACAAGAAGGAACCCTACTCCAAGATTGTAAAGGATAATCCGACAATCATAGAAGAGCAGTTTCAAATATTCAAGGAGGCTTGCGAGGCCGAAGCTGCCAAAAAAAGTCTCAGTACATGAAGGGGCTTCAAGAGAGGAACATTGGGAGCCACCACCTCGGAAACCGTGGTTACGGCGGAAAGAGGTCCAAATGGGCCAAGGAGGACGCGGAAGCCACGAGTCTTGGCATCCCAGACCCCTTGGCGGATTTCACCGTCCCGTAGGAGCGTGACGTCCTCAGGGCCCGGCACCGTTGGGACCCAGTGAACAAGGTTTACGAGACAACACCGGTCATTACGGAGTTCATGAGACTGCTGGTAATTTTAGTTTCTGATCAATTCGACTGCACACGTTAGTCATATTTGTAAACGATCCTTGTGCCTTTTGCAGAGAGAGCAGCACTGGATTACGGCCGAAAGCGACTCGCCGTCTGAGGCATTGGCGAGGCCCAAGTGGGACACTCCATTCAACCGGGCGTTGAACATATTGAAACGACAACCAGTGGATACTCGACCATCGTATGGACGCATGCACGGTGTCGGAGACGGCGCCACGTGGAAGAAGTACTACCGTGAGACCACGGAGGAGAGAAAGGAAAGACGGAGGTTAACTGAAGAAAACATCGACAAGAAGGTTGAGATTGCGGTTGAGAAGAAATCATCTCAAACAGTCGCAACAGCGGTAGCTGCCGCAAAACAGGTGGTTGCAGATTTGTCTACTTCCTTGGTGACGGGCGTTATCACTTGGACAAGGCAAAATCCAGAAAAAATGCAGAGGACTTTCCCCTTGCCGACTTCTTGGGGAGCAGCTCGACTAGCGTTGCACCAGCACCTGCTCCCGCACCGGCTCCCGCACCTACTCCCGCACCGACTCCCGCACCGGACGTGCTCGGTGGTGCTTCATCTTTGGCTGAGCTCGACGCCCTCATGGTATCTGTCACACCGGCCCCCTTCAATATAAATGTATAATCTCCCGTTTTCATTGCCTTTCGGATGTCTCACGTCGCAGACTTTTCTTTGCAGGCCGATGAAACCCCGTGCACCATATTGTACACCATCGGCGACCAGAAGGTGGACGTGGGGAAGGCGACGATAATGAAGCCGAAGGAACCATTGTTCCACAGCCGCCCGATCCCCTCGAACGTCTTCAAGGTTTCCGTGGCCAGTGTCAAACCGGGCCATGAGAATTTGCCTCCTCCAATACTAGCGGGGGATGACGACGAGACACCGCGGCGGCTTGGTGATTGTTGCAATGGGTGGGTGCTGTTGTGGCCAAAGAGTCTGCTTCGTCTGGAGGCGGCCGGGAGCACACCCACGAGCACGCAGCCTCAGCAAGGTATGAACATCAACACCCCACCTACCCAATTAGCGTCGGGTGTCGGGTTGGGTGATTGCGGACGGGGTAAGGAGGAGGCTCCATTAGTCGCTGATGACGTCGCCATGGATGAGGATGAGGACGACGATGGCGCTGAACAATATGTCTATACTGGCGCCTCCTCAGGGTTTGAGTGTCATGAGTCGGTGCCTGAATTGTCGTCTCAACGTATTATGGACGACCTTCCGGTAATAAAGAAGTCTAGGAAGAGAGCGAGGAAAGGCAAAAAAGCTGATTCTATGATCCAGCCTCCTCAGCAGCCTCGGCTTTAGGACCGTATAGATATCCCCGATGCGGATAAATGGCATATCCCTGGTCAACCAATCCTACCTGCAACAGCGCTACGGGCTAGATTCGGCAATCTAAGGAGACTTCATGACGATGTGCTGCGGGTAGAGAAAGGCCTTATCGCCTCAAAAGATCCAGGATACCCACTCTACGTGGTTAACGTTCCGCGGCAAATGTCGTACGTCGACAGCTTCCCCGTGGATAAGTTCTTCCCCCGATTCGATTACATATTCGACATGTTTCATGTGAAGAAGCTGGATTTTACGTTTGTCCGCCTTTATGCCTTGCACATGAACTACATCATCGGGGTTGAACAGATATCTAATATCTGTGTCGCTGACCCGTACTACATGCACGAGGGCTTCTTGGGAGTCTGCGCAAAGCACCGTGAATACGTGAGGGATTACATTGTCACTTTCATGCTCGCCAATAAGGACAAGGAGGCGATTCTCGTGCCTTATCATCCCGTGTAAGTCATCCGCACTGCTATACTTCCTTCGATTTCAATCATTCATTTGCACGGCGGAGGCTAATTAATTTGAGGTGTACTTATTTTGCGCAGTGGCGGGCACACCGTCCTCATCGTCCTCTACCCCCGATTCTCCCACGCTCTTTATTTGGACTCGTCGAAGAACATTCACAAAAAGGATTACACCCACATCAAGGATGTTCTCGACAGTGCTATGTTTTACTACCAAGCAAGGGGTGGAGAGGTCAGGGACAAGAAGACAAGGGGCGGCAGGGCCGCCTTCGGCCATAAGACCGACTTCTGCTGCATCCAGCAACTGAACGATTCTCTTAATGATGGATTCTATGTCCTACACCACATGCTGGAGTACAGACGGGATCACCAGAACCTTCGCATGTCACCTAGATCCGGCGATGCCCATATTCTGCAATGGGCAAAGGAGATAGGAGATATCGAGGATCATCGACTTCGAGCTGAGTTCTATAACATCCAATGCGAACTTGCCCAAATCATCATGAAGGAGGTCGTCGAAAAAACAGGGATGTTCTACGGAGAAGGACAAATGTCACGGGAAGACGTCCGAACATGGATAGCCTCTCAGCATCTCGACATGAAGCCTTTCACTAAGCTCAAGGACTATCTCCCTGACTTGGATGGATTGGACGACATGTTAGAGTGATTGTCGATTATATGACAATGTGTCCGTTTAGTTCATACTTTCTGTATGACAAAACTTTGAGTTATGCATGGCGAAACTTTATTTGTGATGTAATTAAACCGTCCTCCTCCTCGACTAGCGAAAATCACTCTAGTTAGGGCATTTTGGGGTACGATGAACTTTGTTATTTATGCTTATGATATGTTGTTTCTATTTTTGCCAAGTCTATCTCTTTCTGTTGCTCAACTATATATGTTGCATATCATCGACTCATGTGACGATGCAGGTGCATAGATCATAGATGGCGAAGAAGTGCTACGCCAGGAGTATATATATGACAAGTGGCCGGAGTGTCAGGCCCAGGTGTACCGGTTTCCGGTTTCCGAGCGACAGGCAGTAGTTAGTTTAGGTTCACGCTAATGCGAGAGAGGGATACGAACTCATGTACTCAAAGTGATAGCTCTTCTCGCGTATATCATTGTTTAGATGGATGACAATGTATTTGCAAGTAATCGAGACTTGTATCGCTATTTTCGAGATGATGACGAGAGACCACTTTGTGTTGGATGATGATTATGATGAGACTATTTGTATGTATATGCTATGATTACATCTGTGGTCTCGCAGGAATTTGTATGTGTATCTGTTGGAAATATGCCCTAGAGGCAATAATAAATTAGTTATTATTATATTTCCTTGTTCATGATAATCATTTATTATCCATGCTATAATTGTATTGATAGGAAACTCAGATACATGTGTGGATACATAGACAACACCATGTCCCTAGTGAGCCTCTAGTTGACTAGCTCGTTGATCAATAGATGGTTACGGTTTCCTGACCATGGACATTGGATGTCGTTGATAATGGGATCACATCATTAGGAGAATGATGTGATGGACAAGACCCAATCCTAAGCCTAGCACAAAGATCGTGTAGTTCGTATGCTAAAGCTTTTCTAATGTCAAGTATCATTTCCTTAGACCATGAGATTGTGCAACTCCCGGATACCGTAGGAGTGCTTTGGGTGTATCAAACGTCACAACGTAACTGGGTGACTATAAAGGTGCACTACAGGTATCTCCAAAAGTGTCTGTTGGGTTGGCACGAATCGAGACTGGGATTTGTCACTCCGTGTAAGCGGAGAGGTATCTCTGGGCCCACTCGGTAGGACATCATCATATGCGCAATGTGACCAAGGAGTTGATCACGAGATGATGTGTTACAGAACGAGTAAAGAGACTTGCCGGTAACGAGATTGAACAAGGTAGGGATACCGACGATCGAATCTCGGGCAAGTACAATACCGCTAGACAAAGGGAATTGTATACGGGATTGATTAAGTCCTTGACATCGTGGTTCATCCGATGAGATCATCGTGGAACATGTGGGAGCCAACATGGGTATCCAGATCCCGCTGTTGGTTATTGACCGGAGAACGTCTCGGTCATGTCTGCATGTCTCCCGAACCCGTAGGGTCTACACACTTAAGGTTCGATGATGCTAGGGTTATAAAGGAAGCTTGTATGTGGTTACTGAATGTTGTTCAGAGTCCCGGATGAGATCCCGAACGTCACGAGGAGTTCCGGAATGGTCCGGAGGTAAAGATTTATATATAGGAAGTCCTGTTTCGGCCATCGGGACAAGTTTCGGGGTCATCGGTATTGTACCGGGACCACCGGAAGGGTCCCGGGGGCCCACCGGGTGGGGCCACCTGCCCCGGGGGCCACATGGGCTGTAGGGGGTGCGCCTTGGCCTACATGGGCCAAGGGCACCAGCCCCAAGAGGCCCATGCACCTGGGGAAACCCTAAAGGAAGAGTCCCAGAAGGGGAAGGCACCTCTTAGGTGCCTTGGGGGGGAAGGACTCCTCCCCTGGCCGCCGCCCCCTAGGAGATTGGATCTCCTAGGGCTGGCGCACCCCCCCTTTGGGATCCCTATATATAGTGAGGGTAGGAGGGCCTCTTAAGACACCCCTTATGCCTTTGGTGCAGCCCCTCCCTCTCTCCCAAGTTCTTCTCCTCTCCCGTGGTGCTTGGCGAAGCCCTGCAGGATTGCCACGTTCCTCCATCACCACCACGCCGTTGTGCTGCAGCTGGATGGAGTCTTCCTCAACCTCTCCCTCTCTCCTTGCTGGATCAAGGCTTGGGAGACGTCACCGGGCTGTACGTGTGTTGAACGCGGAGGTGCCGTCCGTTCGGCACTAGGATCATCGGTGATCTGAATCACGACGAGTACGACTCCATCAACCCCGTTCTCTTGAACGCTTCCGCGCGCGATCTACAAGGGTATGTAGATCCACTCCTCCCTCATTGCTAGATGACTTCATAGATAGATCTTGGTGACACGTAGGAAAATTTTGAATTTATGCTACGTTCCCCAACAGTGGCATCATGAGCTAGGTCTATGCGTAGTTTCTATGCACGAGTAGAACACAAAGTAGTTGTGGGCGTTGATTTTGTTCAATATGCTTGCCGTTACTAGTCTTATCTTGATTCGGCGGCATCGTGGGATGAAGCGGCCCGGACCGACCTTACACGTACTCTTACGTGAGACTGGTTCCACCGACTGACATGCACTAGTTGCATAAGGTGGCTAGCGGGTGTCTGTCTCTCCCACTTTAGTCGGATCGGATTCGATGAAAAGGGTCCTTATGAAGGGTAAATAGCAATTGGCATATCACGTTGTGGTATTTGCGTAGGTAAGAACCGTTCTTGCTAGAAACCCATAGCAGCCACGTAAAACATGCAAACAACAATTAGAGGACGTCTAACTTGTTTTTGCAGGGTATGCCATGTGATGTGATATGGCAAAAGGATGTGATGAATGATATATGTGATGTATGAGATTGATCATGTTCTTGTCAAGGGAATCACGACTTGCATGTCGATGACGAGACAACTTCAAGAAGACACGATGATGGAGATCATGATGATGGAGATCATGGTGTCATACCGGTGACAAGATGATCATGGAGCCCCAAGATGGAGATCAAAGGAGCTATATGATATTGGCCATATCATGTCACTATTATTTGATTGCATATGATGTTTATCATATTTATACATCTTATTTTCTTAGAACGACGGTAGTAAATAAGATGATCCCTTACAACAATTTCAAGAAGTGTTCTCCCCTAACTGTGCACCGTTGCTACAGTTCGTCGTTTCTAAGCACCACGTGTTAATCGGGTGTGATGGATCCTTACGTTCACATACAACGGGTGTAAGACAGTTTTACACATGCAAAAACACTTAGGGTTAACTTGACGAGCCTAGCATGTACAGACATGGCCTCGGAACACAGAAGACCGAAAGGTCGAGCATGAGTCGTATAGAAGATACGATCAACATAAAGATGTTCACCGACGTTGGCTAGTCCGTGTCACGCACAGATCGGACACGGCCTAGTTGACTCGGATCATGTAATCACTTAGATGACTAGAGGGATGTCTATCTAAGTGGGAGTTCATAAGATGAACTTAATTATCTTGAACATAGTCAAAAGGATTTTGCAAATTATGTCGTAGCTCGCGCTTTAGTTCTACTGTTTAGTTATGTTCCTAGAGAAAAATTAGTTGAAAGTTAATAGTAGCAATTATGCGGACTAGGTCCGTAAACTGAGGATTGTCCTCATTGCTTCTTAGAAGGCTTATGTCCTTAATGCACCGCTCAGTGTGCTGAACCTCGAACGTTGTCTGTGGATGTTGCGAACATCTGACATACACGTTTTGATAACTACATGATAGTTCAGTTAAACGGTATAGAGTTGAGGCACCAAAGACGTTTTGGAAACGTCGCAAAACATATGAGATGTTTTGAGGGCTGAAATTGGGATTTCAAGCTCGTGCCCACGTCAAGAGGTATAAGACCTCCGACGATTTTCTTAGCCTGCAAACTAAGGGAGAAAAGCTCAATTGTCGAGCTTGTGCTCAGATTGTCTGAGTACAACAATCGCTTGAATCAAGTGGGAGTTGATCTTCCAGATGAGATAGTGATGTTTCTCCGAAGTCATTACCACCAAGCTGCTAGAGCTTCGTGATGAACTATAATATATCAGGGACATATATGATGATCCTTGAGATATTCGCGATGTTTGACACCACAAAAGTAGAAATCAAGAAGGAGCATCAATCGTTGATGGTTGGTGAAACCACTAGTTTCAAGAAGGGCAAGGGAACAAAGGGATACTTCATGAAACGGCAATTCAGCTGCTGCTCTAGTGAAGAAACCCAAGGTTGAACCCAAACCCGAGACTGAGTGCTTCTGTAATAAGGGGAACAGCCACTGGAGCAGAATTACCCTAGATACTTGGTAGATGAGAAGACTGGCCAGGTCGATAGAAGTATATTGGATATACATTGTGTTGATGTGTACTTTACTAGTACTCCTAGTAGCACCAGGGTATTAGATACCGGTTTGGTTGCTAAGTGTTAGTAACTCGAAATAAAAGCTACGAAATAAACGGAGACTAGCTAAAGGTGAGCTGACGATATGTGTTGGAAGTGTCTCAATGTTGATATGATCAAGCATCGCACGCTCCCTCTACCATCGATATTGGTGTTTGCATTGAGCATAGACATGATTGGATTATGTCTATTGCAATACAGTTATTCATTTAAGGAGAATAATGGTTACTCTGTTTATTTGAATAATACCTTCAAATGGTCTTACACCTGAAATGAATGGTATATTGAATCTCGATCGTAGTGATACACATGTTCATGCCAAAAGATAGTAATGATAGTACCACCTACTTGTGGCACTGCCACGTAAGTCATATCGGTATAAAACGCATGAAGAAGCTCCATGTTGATGGATCTTTGGGCTCACTCGTTTTTGAAAAGTTTGGGACATGCGAACCATGTCTATTGGTATATATGCATGAAGAAACTCCATGCAAATGGACCGTTTTGTACTCGCTTGATTTTGAATCACTTGAGACATGCAAATCATACCACATGGGCAAGATGACTGAAAGCCTCGTTTTCAGTAAAATGGAACAAGAAAGAAAATTGTTGGAAGTAATACATTTTGATGTGTGCAGTCCAATGAGTGCTGAGGCATGTAGTGGATATCGTTATGTTCTTTCTTCACAGATGATTTGAGTAGATGTTGAGTACATTTACTTGATGAATCACGAGTCTGAATTATTGAAAGGTTCAAGTAATTTCAGGGTGAAGTTAAAAGATCGTCGTGACAAGAGGATAAAGTATCTATGATATGATCATAGAGATGAATATCTGAATTACGAGTTTGGCACAGAATTAAGACATTGTGGAAATTGTTTCACAACTAATACAGCCTGGAACACCATAGTGTGATGGTGTGTCCGAACATCATAATTGCACCCTATCGGATATGATGCATACCATGATGTCTCTTATCGAATTACCACGATAGTTTATGGGTTAGGCATTAGAGACAACCGCATTCACTTTAAAAAGGGGCACCACGTAATTCCGATGAGATGACACCGTATGAACTATGGTTTAGAGAAACCTAAGCTGTCATTTCTTAAAATTTTGGGGCTGCGACGCTTATGTGGAAAAGTTTCAGGCCGATAAACTCGAACCCAAAGCGGATAAATGCATCTTCATAGGACAACCAAAAAACTGTTGGGTATACCTCCTGTCTCAGATCCGAAAGCAATAAAGGATTGTTTCTAGAATCGGGTCCTTTCTCGAGGAAAAGTTTCTCTCAAAAGAATTGAGTGGGAGGATGGTGGAGACTTGATGAGGTTATTGAACCGTCACTTCAACTAGTGTATAGCAGGGCACAAAGAGTTGTTCCTGTGGCACCTACACCAATTGAAGTGGAAGCTTATGATATTGATCATGAGACTTCGGATCAAGTCACTCCCAAACCTCGTGGGATGACAAGGATGCGTACTACTTCAGAGTGGTACGTAATCCTGTCTTGGAAGTCATGTTGCTAGACAACAATGAACCTACGAGCTATGGAGAAGCGATGGTGGGCCTGGATTCCGATAAATGGCTTGAGTCCATATAATCCGAGAGAGGATCCATGCATGAAAACAAAGTGTAGACTTTGGAAGAACTACTTGATGGTCGTAAGGCTATTGAGTGTAGATGGATTTTAAAAGGAAGACGGACAATGATGGTAAATGTCACCATTAAGAAAGCTTGACTTGTCGTTAAGATGTTTTCTGACAAGTTCAAGGAGTTGACTACGGTGAGATTTTCTCACTCGTAGCGATGCTAAGAGTCTGTTGGAATTATATTAGCAGTCACTGCATTATTTATGAAATCTTGCAGATAGGATGTCAAAACATTGTTTCCTCGACGATTTTCTTGAGGAAAGGTTGTATGTGATACAACCGAAAGGTTTTGTCAATCCTGAAAGATGCTAATAAGTATGCAAAGCTCCAGCAATCCTTCTAAGGACTGGAGTAAGCATCTCGGAGTTGGAATGTATGCTTTGATGAGATGATCAAAGATTTTGGGTGTATACAAAGTTTATGAGAAACTGGTATTTCCAAAGAAGTGAGTGGGAGCACTATAGAATTTCTGATGAGTATATGTTGTTAACATATTTTTAATCAGAAATGACGTAGAATTTCTGGAAAGCATATAGGGATATTTGGAAAGTGTTTTTCAATGAAAACCTGGATTAAGCTATTTGAACATTGAGCATCAAGATCTATAAGGATAGATCAAAACGCTTAATGGTACTTTCAAATGAGCACATACCTTGACATGATCTTGAAGGTGTTCAAGATGGATCAGTCAAAGAAGGAGTTCTTGCCTGAGTTATAAGGTATGAAGTTAAGACTTAAAGCTCGACCACGGCAGAATAGAGAGAAAAGACGAAGGTCGTCCCCTATGCTTAAGACGTAGGCTCTACAGTATGCTATGCTGTGTACCGCACCTGAAGTGTGCCTTGCCATGAGTCAGTCAAGGGGTACAAGAGTGATCCATGAATGGATCACAGTACAGCGGTCAAAGTTATCCTTAGTAACTAGTGGACTAAGGAATTTTTCTCGATTATGGAGGTGGTAAAAGAGTTCGTCGTAAAGGGTTACGTCGATGCAAGCTTAACACCTATCCGGATAGCTCCGATAGAGATACCGGATACGTATAATGGAGCAACAATTTAGAATAACTCCAAGTAGAACAGTTATTTGGAATAGCTCCAAATAGAACGTGGTAGCTACATCTAGGAGATGACATAGAGATTTGTAAAGCACACACGGATCTGAAAGGTTCAGACCCGTTGACTAAAACCTCTCTCACAAGCAACATGATCAAACCCAGAACTCATTGAGTGTTAATCACATAGTGATGTGAACTAGATTATTGACTCTAGTAAACTCTTTGGATGTTGGTTACATGGTGATGTGACCTGTGAGTGTTAATCACATGGCGATGTGAACTAGATTATTGACTCTAGTGCAAGTGGGAGACTGTTGGAAATATGCCCTAGAGGCAATAATAAATTAGTTATTATTATATTTCCTTGTTCATGATAATCGTTTATTATCCATGCTATAACTGTATTGATAGGAAACTCAGATACATGTGTGGATACATAGAAAACACCATGTCCCTAGTGAGCCTCTAGTTGACTAGCTCGTTGATCAATAGATGGTTACGGTTTCCTGACCATGGACATTGGATGTCGTTGATAACGGGATCACATCATTAGGAGAATGATGTGATGGAAAAGACCCAATCCTAAGCCTAGCACAAAGATCGTGTAGTTCGTATGCTAAAGCTTTTCTAATGTCAAGTATCATTTCCTTAGACCATGAGATTGTGCAACTCCCGGATACCGTAGGAGTGCTTTGGGTGTATCAAACGTCACAACGTAACTGGGTGACTATAAAGGTGCACTACAGGTATCTCCGAAAGTGTCTGTTGGGTTGGCACGAATTGAGACTGGGATTTGTCACTCCGTGTAAGCGGAGAGGTATCTCTGGGCCCACTCGGTAGGACATCATCATATGCGCAATGTGACCAAGGAGTTGATCACGAGATGATGTGTTACGGAACGAGTAAAGAGACTTGCCGGTAACGAGATTGAACAAGGTATAGGGATACCGACGATCGAATCTCGGGCAAGTACAATACCGCTAGACAAAGGGAATTGTATACGGGATTGATTAAGTCCTTGACATCGTGGTTCATCCGATGAGATCATCGTGGAACATGTGGGAACCAACATGGGTATCCAGATCCCGCTGTTGGTTATTGACCGGAGAACGTCTCGGTCATGTCTGCATGTCTCCCGAACCGTAGGGTCTACACACTTAAGGTTCGATGACGCTAGGGTTATAAAGGAAGCTTGTATGTGGTTACCGAATGTTCTTCGGAGTCCCGGTTGAGATCCCGGACATCACGAGGAGTTCTGGAATGGTCCGGAGGTAAAGATTTATATATAGGAAGTCCTGTTTCGGCCATCGGGACAAGTTTCGGGGTCATCGGTATTGTACCGGGACCACCGGAAGGGTCCCGGGGGCCCACCGGGTGGGGCCACCTGCCCCGTGGGCCACATGGGTTGTAGGGGGTGCGCCTTGGCCTACATGGGCCAAGGGCACCAGCCCCAAGAGGCCCATGCGCCTGGGGAAACCCTAAAGGAAGAGTCCCAGAAGGGGAAGGCACCTCTTAGGTGCCTTGGGGGGGAAGGACTCCTCCCCTGGCCGCCGCCCCCTAGGAGATTGGATCTCCTAGGGCTGGCGCACCCCCCCTTTGGGATCCCTATATATAGTGAGGGTAGGAGGGCCTCTTAAGACACCCCTTATGCCTTTGGTGCAGCCCCTCCCTCTCTCCCAAGTTCTTCTCCTCTCCCGTGGTGCTTGGCGAAGCCCTGCAGGATTGCCACGTTCCTCCATCACCACCACGCCGTTGTGCTGCTGCTGGATGGAGTCTTCCGCAACCTCTCCCTCTCTCCTTGCTGGATCAAGGCGTGGGAGACGTCACCAGGCTGTACGTGTGTTGAACGCGGAGGTGCCGTCCGTTCGGCCCTAGGATCATCGGTGATCTGAATCACGACGAGTACGACTCCATCAACCCTGTTCTCTTGAACGCTTCCGCGCGCGATCTACAAGGGTATGTAGATCCACTCCTCCCTCATTGCTAGATGACTCCATAGATAGATCTTGGTGACACGTAGGAAAATTTTGAATTTATGCTACGTTCCCCAACAGTATCATGATGACATTTGTATGTGCTAAAGATTCTTCTATAAAGCTTGTTCAAATACAAAACAAATATGCCGAAAAAACAAAAAACTACTAAAATTAGCAGTAGCGAGTGGAGAAAAGTTAGCAGCAGCGCGGTAGTAGCTGTAGCACGCACGGAAGAAGCGGGCTATAGCTATTAGCAGTAGCGAGCTTCCACTAAGCGCGCTACTGCTACACTTGTGTAGCAGTAGCGCTGGTGAGCACGCGCTACTACTATGTGTTAGCTGTAGTGCCTTATTAGTAGCGTCGGTCCGCGTGCTACTGATACACCTAAAACCCGCGCTGCTGCTAGCCTTTTCCCTACTAGTGACAGTCTCCTACTGATTGATACCTTGGTTCTCAAAAACTGAGGGAAATACTTACACTGCTTTACTGCACCACCCTTTCCTCTTCAAGGGAAAACCAACGCAGTGTTCAAGAGGTAGCACCACACAAGTTGCACGTATAGATAACAGATTTACTAGTAATAAATTCTAAAGGACAAATGTCAGTATGCTACACAAGTTCATCTCCACTTCATGTGATAAATTTGTGCATGGCTACTCTACATATATTTACAGCACTACCATTCACAATTTACCATACTCCACTTACACGTTATAGATGGGCTCCATGTCCTCCTCCAGGTTCCAGTCTCAGGTGTTCTTCATAGATGGCACGATCCATAGTGGTGGGCGATGTGAATCATTGTCATAGCTTTCTAGTCCGGTTCCACACGATGGAGACTCATCCAAGCTGAAGCGGCATAAATCAGGGATAGTGTGTCCCAGCATGTCGTTCATCTGGTGGTGTGCACTGAAGACATAACCATGCTTCATGAACGGCAGGCCTTAGGTGTCATGCACGGAAGGTGGCATCTGCTTCACAATGGGGTGGCGGTCCCCAATGAAACGCGAGTACTCTCCAAGTGTGTTCCTCGGCACCCACATAGCATCACGGGGGTCAAACTCGGCGCCATTCATCTGGTACATGTGGCATCTCAGATCTGGACACATGGTGACGTACATGGCCAAGGTCCATGCATGATAATGTTGTGCTCAAATATGGCGGTCAGTAATATTGTGCAATAAGTAGTAGTACTCCAGTATAGAGGAAGTAAAATAACTAGCTTATTATATATAGCCACTCTTGGTACATGGATGAGATAGTAAGACATGGAAAAACAAAAATGGTGGGAGCTAGTGGGTTCAAGTCTTCAAGGGCCTAGCTAGCTATATGCGTCCTCCAAGGTAAAAAGTACTAGTACTCGTAAGTAGGAGTACTCCTTAGTACTACAATGAAAGAGAAGGTGAGAGGGTTAAAAAATCTAATACTAAATTGTAGCACTAGTATAGTAAACATGACCTAGTCAAAGAAAAGAAAAGAACAAACAAGTACTAGTACTCTAACAGACAACAATGAGAAAATGGAATACTTGGGTAGATGGTGACGGTCCGATCGTGGTAGATCGTGTGACCATGTTGCACATCAGTGGTACCATGGGCAACGACCGCTGAGATAGTTGATCCCAATATGCCAAAGTCAGCTACAAGGTTCCAAGTTAGACCGAATCATGGATGCAAATGCACATCTAGGATCGGCGATCTTATTTTGATTGGGGCATGAATGGTCCCTACAAAATAATGGATTACCATTAGGGATGCAAATGATGGTTTGTGCATTCCATTTGTAATCTTCCGTACCATAGGATGGCAACCAGATGAAACAAGTCCCTTGGCTTGTCACCGCAAACATGCAGCCTACATGGCACACGACGTCTTCGAACGTGTAGGGGTACAAATTTGTTGTGGCCAACATGTGCCAGCCTCTGCCATTACGGCCTTTTGCATTGATGGTAATCCTTATGTCGAACACCGCGATGAGATAGTAATCGTCATAGCCGCGTCGCTTTGTCGGTGGGTCCGCACTTGCTATCTTCTTCAATCTCATGTAGGCATCATCATACGTATTCAAGCCCAGCCAGTTATGACCCACAAGTATAGGGGATCAATCGTAGTCCTTTCGATAAGTAAGAGTGTCGAACCCAACGAGGAGCAAAAGGAAATGAAAAGTGGTTTTCAGCAAGGTAATCTCTGCAAGCACTGAAATTGTAGGTAACGAGTAGTTTGATAGCAAGATAATTTGTAACGAGCAAGTAATGGTAATAGTAAGTAAAGTGCAGCATGGTAGCCCAATCCTTTTGAGGCAAATGACAGGCCAAAACCGTCTCTTATGATAAGCAAAGTGTTCTTGAGGGTACACGGGAATTTCATCTAGTCACTTTCATCATGCTGGTTTGATTTGTGTTCGCTACTTTGATAATTAGATATGTGGGTGGACCGGTGCTTAGGTGATGTTCTTACTTGAACAAACCTCCTACTTATGATTAACCCCATCGCAAGCATCCGCAACTACGAGAAAAGTATTAAGATAAAATCTAACCAAAGCATTAAACTTTTGGATCCAAATCAGTCCCTTACAAAGTAGCGCATAAACTAGGGTTTAAGTTTCTATTAGTCTAGCAACCCATCATCTAATAACTACTCCACAATGCATTCCCTTAGGCCTTAATAAGGTGAAGTGCCATGTAGTTGATACGTCTCCCTCGTATCTATAATTTTTGATTGTTTTATGCCAATATTATACAACTTTCACATACTTTTGGCAACATTTTATATGATTTATTGGACTAACCTATTGATCCAGTGCCCAGTGCCAGTTCCTGTTTTTTGCTTAGCAGAAAATCCATATCAAACGAATTCCAAACGCGATAGAAATTTACGGAGAATTATTTTGGAATATATGTGATTTTTGGGAGGTGGAATCAACGCAAATGGGGGCCGACAGGCCCCAAGATACACTAGGGCGCACCCTAGGCCCCAAGCGCGCCCATGTGTCTTATGCTCACCTTGTACGTCGGTTGGATCTCTACTTCGGGCACAAGGAAGCTTTGAAGGAAATATGCCCTAGAGGCAATAATAAAGTTATTATTTATTTCCTTATATCATGATAAATGTTTATTATTCATGCTAGAATTTTATTAACCGGAAACATAATACTTGTGTGAATACATAGACAAACAGAGTGTCACTAGTATGCCTCTACTTGACTAGCTCGTTAATCAAAGATGGTTATGTTTCCTAGCCATTGACATGAGTTGTCATTTGATTAACGGGATCACATCATTAGGAGAATGATGTGATTGACTTGACCCATTCCATTAGCTTAGCACTCGATCGTTTAGTATGTTGCTATTGCTTTCTTCATGACTTATACATGTTCCTATGACTGAGATTATGCAACTCCCGTTTACCGGAGGAACACTTTGTGTGCTACCAAACGTCACACCGTAATTGGGTGATTATAAAGGTGCTCTACAGGTGTCCACGAAGGTACTTGTTGGGTTGGCGTATTTCGAGATTAGGATTTGTCACTCCGATTGTCGGAGAGGTATCTCTGGGCCCTCTCGGTAATGCACATCACTTAAGCCTTGCAAGCATTGCAACTAATGAGTTAGTTGCGGGATGATGTATTACGGAATGAGTAAAGAGACTTGCTGGTAACGAGATTGAACTAGGTATTGAGATACCGACGATCGAATCTCGGGCAAGTAACATACCGATGACAAAGGGAACAACGTATGTTGTTATGCGGTCTGACCGATAAAGATCTTCGTAGAATATGTGGGAGCCAATATGAGCATCCAGGTTCCGCTATTGGTTATTGACCGAAGACGTGACTCGGTCATGTCTACATAGTTCTCGAACCCGTAGGGTCCGCACGCTTAAAGTTTCGATGACAGTTATATTATGAGTTTATGAGTTTTGATGTACCGAAGGTTGTTCGGAGTCCCAGATGTGATCACGAACATGACGAGGAGTCTCTAAATGGTTGAGACATGAAGATTGATATATTGGAAGCCTATATTTGGATATCGGAAGTGTTCCGGGTGAAATCGGGATTTTACCGGAGTACCGAGGGGTTACCGGAACCCCCCCGGGGGCTTAATGGGCCATAGTGGGCCTTTGTGGAGAAGAGGAGAGGCGGCCAGGGCAGGGCCGCGCGCCCCTCCCCCGTAGTCCGAATAGGACAAGGAGATGGGGGCGGCGCCCCCCTTTCCTTCCTCTCTCCCTCCTCTTTCCTCGTCCACTCCTAATCCAACAAGGAAAAGGGATGGAGTCCTACTCCCGGTGGGAGTAGGACTCCTCCTGGCGCGCCCCTCCTGGCCGTCCACACCTCCCCCCTTGCTCCTTTATATTCGGGGGCAGGGGGCACCCAAGAGACACAACAATTGATCGTTTGATCTTTTAGCCGTGTGCGGTGCCCCCCTCCACCATAGTCCACCTCGATAATACTGTAGCGGTGCTTAGGCGAAGCCCTGCGTTGGTAGAACATCATCATCGTCACCACGCCGTCGTGCTGACGAAACTCTCCCTCAACACTTTGCTGGATTGGAGTTCGAGGGACATCATCGGGCTGAACATGTGCTGAACTCGGAGGTGTCGTGCATTCGGTACTTGATCGGTCGGATCATGAAGACGTACGACTACATCAACCGCGTTGTGCTAACGCTTCTGCTTTCGGTCTATGAGGGTACGTGGACAACACTCTGCCCTCTCATTGCTATGCATCACCATGATCTTGCGTGTGCGTAGGAATTTTTTTGAAATTACTATGTTCCCCAACAGTGGCATCCGAGCCAGGTTTTATGCGTTGATGTTATATGCACGAGTAGAACACAAGTGAGTTGTGGGCGATATAAGTCATACTTCTTACCAGCATGTCATACTTTGGTTCGGCAGTATTGTTGGATGAAGCGGCCTGGACCGACATTACGCGTACGCTTACGCGAGACTGGTTCTACCGACGTGCTTTGCACATAGGTGGCTGGCGGGTGTCAGTTTCTCCAACTTTAGTTGAACCGAGTGTGGCTACGCCCGGTCCTTGCGAAGGTTAAAACAACACCAACTTGACAAACTATCATTGTGGTTTTGATGTGTAGGTAAGAAAGGTTCTTGCTCAGCCCGTAGCAGCCACGTAAAACATGCAACAACAAAGTAGAGGACGTCTAACTTGTTTTTGCAAGGCACGTTGTGATGTGATATGCTCAAAGCATGATGATAAATTTTATTGTATGAGATGATCATGTTTTGTAACCGAGTTATCGGCAACTGGCAGGAGCCATATGGTTGTCGCTTTATTGTATGAAACGCAATCACCCTGTAATGCTTTACTTTATCACTAAGCGGTAGTGATAGTCGTAGAAGCATAAGATTGGCGAGACGACAACGATGCTACGATGGAGATCAAGGTGTCGCGCCGGTGACGATGGTGATCATGACGGTGCTTCGGAGATGGAGATCACAAGCACGAGATGATGATGGCCATATCATATCACTTATATTGATTGCATGTGATGTTTATCTTTTATGCATCTTATCTTGCTTTGATTGACGGTAGCATTATAAGATGATCTCTCACTAAATTTCAAGATAAAAGTGTTCTCCCTGAGTATGCACCGTTGCCAAAGTTCGTCGTGCCCAGACACCGCGTGATGATCGGGTGTGATAAGCTCTACGTCCATCTACAACGGGTGCAAGCCAGTTTTGCACACGCAGAATACTTAGGTTAAACTTGACGAGCCTAGCATATGCAGATATGGCCTCAGAACACTGAGACCGAAAGGTCGAGCGTGAATCATATAGTAGATATGATCAACATAGTGATGTTCACCATTTAAAGCTACTCCATTTCATGTGATGATTGGTTATGGTTTAGTTGATATGGATCACGTGATCACTTAGAGGATTAGATGGATGTCTATCTAAGTGAGAGTTCTTAAGTAATATGATTAACTGAACTTAAATTATCATGAACTTAGTGCCTGATAGTATCTTGCTTGTCTATGTTGATTGTAGATAGATGGCCCGTGATGTTGTTCCGTTGAATTTTAATGCGTTCCTTGAGAAAGCAAAGTTGAAAGATGATTGTAGCAATTACACGGACTGGGTCCGTAACTTGAGGATTATCCTCATTGCTGCACAGAAGAGTTACGTCCTGGAAGCACCGCTAGGTGTACCACCCGCGCCAGCAACTGCAGACATTGTGAATGCCTGGCGGTCACGTGTTGATGACTACTCTATAGTTCAGTGTTCCATGCTTTACGTCTTAGAACCGGGACTTCAACGACGTTTTGAACGTCATGGAGCATATGGGATGTTCTAGGAGTTGAATTTAATATTTCAAGCAAATGCCCGGATTGAGAGATATGAAGTCTCCAATAAGTTCTAGAGCTGCAAGATGGAGGAGAATAGTTCTGTCAGTGAGCATATACTCAAAATGTCTAGGTATAATAATCACTTGATTCAACTGGGAGTTAATCTTCCGGTTGATAGCATCATTGACAGAATTCTTCAATCACTGCCACCAAGCTACAAGAGCTTCGTGATGAACTATAACATGCAAGGGATGGATAAGACGATTCCCGAGCTCTTCGCAATGCTAAAGGCTGCGGAGGTAGAAATCAAGAAGGAGCATCAAGTGTTGATGGTCAATAAGACCACCAGTTTCAAGAAAAAGGGCAAAGGGAAGAAGAAGGGGAACTTCAAGAAGAACAGCAAGCAAGTTGCTGCTCAAGGGAAGAAACCCTAGTCTGGACCTAAGCCTGAGACTGAGTGCTTCTACTGCAAGCAGACTGGTCACTTGAAGCGGAACTGCCCCAAGTATTTGGCGGATAAGAAGGATGGCAAGGTGAACAAAGGTATATGTGATATACTTGTTATTGATGTGTACCTTACCAGAGCTCGCAGTAGCACCTGGGAATTTGATACTGGTTCTGTTGCTAATATTTGCAACTCGAAACAGGGACTACGGATTAAGCGAACACTGGCCAAGGACGAGGTGACGATGCGCGTGGGAAACAGTTCCAAAGTCGATGTGATCGCCGTCGGCGAGCTACCTCTACATCTACCTTCGGGATTATTATTAGACCTAAATAATTGTTATTTGGTGCCAGCATTGAGCATGAACATTATATCTGGATCTTGTTTGATGCGAGACGGTTATTCATTTAAATCAGAGAATAATGGTTGTTCTATTTACATGAGTTTCTTTTATGGTCATGCACCCTTGAAGAGTGGTCTATTTTTGATGAATCTCGATAGTAGTAATACACATATTCATAATGTTGAAGCAAAAAGATGCAGAGTTGATAATGATAGTGCAACTTATTTGTGGCACTGCCATTTGGGTCATATTGGTGTAAAGCGCATGAAGAAACTCCATACTGATGGACTTTTGGAATCACTTGATTATGAATCACTTGGTACTTGCAAACCATGCCTCATGGGCAAGATGACTAAAACACTGTTCTCCGGAACTATGGGGCGAGCAACTGATTTGTTGGAAATCATACATACTGATGTATGTGGTCCAATGAATGTTGAGGCTCGCGGCGGGTATCGTTATTTTCTCACCTTCACAGATGATTTAAGCAGATATGGGTATATCTACTTAATGAAGCATAAGTCTAAAACATTTGAAAAGTTCAAAGAATTTCAGAGTGAAGTTGAAAATCATTGTAACAAGAAAATAAAGTTTCTACTATCTGATCGTGGAGGAGAATATTTGAGTTACGAGTTTGGTCTACATTTGAAACAGTGCGGAATAGTTTCGCAACTCACGCCATCCGGAACACCACAGCGTAATGGTGTGTCCAAACATCGCAATCGTACTTTACTAGATATGGTGCTATCTATGATGTCTCTTACTGATTTACCACTATCGTTTTGGGGTTATGCTTTAGAGACGGCTGCATTCACGTTAAATAGGGCACCGTCGAAATCCGTTGAGACGATGCCTTATGAACTGTGGTTTGGAAAGAAACCAAAGTTGTCGTTTCTTAAAGTTTGGGGTTGCGATGCTTATGTGAAAAAGCTTCAACCTGATAATCTCAAAACCCAAATCGGAGAAATGTGTCTTCATAGGATACCCAAACGAGACTGTTGGGTACACCTTCTATCATAGATCCGAAGGCAAGATATTCGTTGCCAGAATGGATCCTTTCTAGAGAAGGAGTTTCTCTCGAAAGAAGTGAGTGGGAGGAAAGTAGAACTTGATGAGGTAACTGTACCTGCTCCCTTATTGGAAAGTAGTTCATCATAGAAACCGGTTCTTGTGACGCCTACACCAATTAGTGAGGAAGTTAATGATGATGATCATGAAACTTCAGATCAAGTTATTACTGAACCTCGTAGATCAACCAGAGTAAGATCCGCACCAGAGTGGTACGGTAATCCTTTTCTGGAAATCCTGTTACTAGACCATGATGAACCTATGAACTATGAAGAAGCGATGGTGAGCCCAGATTCCGCAAAATGGCTTGAAGCCATGAAATCTGAGATGGGATCCATGTATGAGAACAAAGTGTGGACTTTGGTTGACTTGCCCGTTGATCGGCAAGCCATTGAGAATAAATGGATCTTCAAGAAGAAGACTGACGCTGACGGTAATGTTACAGTCTATAAAGCTTGACTTGTTGCGAAAGGTTTTCGACAAGTTCAAGGGATTGACTACGATGAGACCTTCTCACGCGTAGCGATGCTTAAGTCTGTCTGAATCATGTTAGCAATTGCTGCATTTTATGATTATGAAATTTGGCAAATGGATGTAAAAACTGCATTCCTGAATGGATTTCTAGAAGAAGAGTTGTATATGATGCAACCAGAAGGTTTTGTCGATCCAAAGGGAGCTAACAAAGTGTGCAAGCTCAAGCAATCCATTTATGGACTGGTGCAAGCCTCTAGGAGTTGGAATAAACGCTTTGATAGTGCGATCAAAGCATTTGGTTTTATACAAACTTTTGGAGAAGCCTGTATTTACAAGAAAGTGAGTGGGAGCTCTGTAGCATTTCTGATATTATATGTGGATGACATATTGTTGATTGGAAATGACATAGAATTTATGGATATCATAAAGGGATACTTGAATAAGAGTTTTTCAATGAAAGACCTCGGTGAAGCTGCTTATATATTGGGCATCAAGATCTATAGAGATAGATCAAGACGCTTAATTGGACTTTCACAAAGCACATACCTTGACAAAGTTTTGAAGAAGTTCAAAATGGATCAAGCAAAGAAAGGGTTCTTGCCTGTGTTACAAGGTGTGAAGTTGAGTAAGACTCAATGCCCGACCACTGCAGAAGATAGAGAGAAGATGAAAGATGTTCCCTATGCTTCAGCCATAGGCTCTATCATGTATGCAATGCTGTGTACCAGACCTGATGTGTGCCTTGCTATAAGTTTAGCAGGGAGGCACCGAAGTAATCCAGGAATGGATCACTGGACAGCGGTCAAGAACATCCTGAAATACCTGAAAAGGACTAAGGATATATTTCTCGTTTATGGAGGTGACAAAGAGCTAGTCATAAATGGTTACATCAATGCAAGCTTTGACACTGATCCAGACGATTCTAAATCGCAATCCGGATACATGTTTCCATTGAACGGTGGAGCTGTCAGTTGGTGCAGTTCTAAAAAAGCATCATGGCGGGATCTACGTGTGAAGCGGAGTACATAGCTTCTTCAGAAGCAGCAAATGAAGGAGTCTGGATGAAGGAGTTCATATCCGATCAAGGTGTCATACCTAGTGCATCGGGTCCAATGAAAATCTTTTGTGACAATATTGGTGCAATTGCCTTGGCGAAGGAATCCAGATTTCACAAGAGAACCAAGCACATCAAGAGACGCTTCAATTCCATCCGGGATCTAGTCCAGGTGGGAGACATAGAAATTTGCAAGATACATATGGATCTGAATGTTGCAGACCCGTTGACTAAGCCTCTACCACGAGCAAAACATGATCAACACCAAGGCTCCATGGGTGTTAGAATTATTATTGTGTAATCTAGATTATTGACTCTAGTGCAAGTGGGAGACTGAAGGAAATATGACCTAGAGGCAATAATAAAGTTATTATTTATTTCCTTATATCATGATAAATGTTTATTATTCATGCTAGAATTTTATTAACCGGAAACATAATACTTGTGTGAATACATAGACAAACAGAGTGTCACTAGTATGCCTCTACTTGACTAGCTCGTTAATCAAAGATGGTTATGTTTCCTAGCCATTGACATGAGTTGTCATTTGATTAACGGGATCACATCATTAGGAGAATGATGTGATTGACTTGACCCATTCCATTAGCTTAGCACTCGATCGTTTAGTATGTTGCTATTGCTTTCTTCATGACTTATACATGTTCCTATGACTGAGATTATGCAACTCCCGTTTACCGGAGGAACACTTTGTGTGCTACCAAACGTCACACCGTAATTGGGTGATTATAAAGGTGCTCTACAGGTGTCCACGAAGGTACTTGTTGGGTTGGCGTATTTCGAGATTAGGATTTGTCACTCCGATTGTCGGAGAGGTATCTCTGGGCCCTCTCGGTAATGCACATCACTTAAGCCTTGCAAGCATTGCAACTAATGAGTTAGTTGCGGGATGATGTATTACGGAATGAGTAAAGAGACTTGCTGGTAACGAGATTGAACTAGGTATTGAGATACCGACGATCGAATCTCGGGCAAGTAACATACCGATGACAAAGGGAACAACGTATGTTGTTATGCGGTCTGACCGATAAAGATCTTCGTAGAATATGTGGGAGCCAATATGAGCATCCAGGTTCCGCTATTGGTTATTGACCGAAGACGTATCTCGGTCATGTCTACATAGTTCTCGAACCCGTAGGGTCCGCACGCTTAATGTTTCGATGACAGTTATATTATGAGTTTATGAGTTTTGATGTACCGAAGGTTGTTCTGAGTCCCAGATGTGATCACAGACATGTCGAGGAGTCTCGAAATGGTCGAGACATGCAGATTGATATATTGGAAGCCAATATTTGGATATCGGAAGTGTTCCGGGTGAAATCGGGATTTTACCGGAGTACCGAGGGGTTACCGGAACCCCCCGGGGGCTTAATGGGCCATAGTGGGCCTTTTTGGAGAAGAGGAGAGGCGGCGAGGGCAGGGCCGCGCGCCCCTCCCCCTAGTCCGAATAGGACAAGGAGAGGGGGCGGCACCCCCCTTTCCTTCCTCTCTCCGTCCTCTTTCCCCCTCCACTCCTAATCCAACAAGGAAAAGGGAGGAAGTCCTACTCCTGGTGGGAGTAGGACTCCTCCTGGCACGCCCCTCCTGGCCAGCCGCACCTCCCCCTTGCTCCTTTATATACGGGGGCAGGGGGGCACCCTAGAGACACAACAATTGATCGTTTGATCTTTAGTCGTGTGCGGTGCCCCCCTCCACCATAGTCCACCTCGATAATACTGTAGCGGTGCTTAGGCGAAGCCCTACATCGGTAGAACATCATCATCGTCACCACACCGTCGTGCTGACGAAACTCTCCCTCAACACTCGGCTGGATAGGAGTTCGAGGGACGTCATCGGGCTAAATGTGTGCTGAACTCGGAGGTGTCGTGCGTTCGGTACTTGATCGGTCGGATCGTGAAGACGCACGACTACATCAACCACGTTGTGCTAACGCTTCCGCTTTCGGTCTACGAGGGTACGTGTACAACACTCTCCCCTCTCGTTGCTATGCATCACCTTGATCTTGCGTGTGTGTAGGATTTTTTTTGAAATTACTACATTCCCCAACAAGCTTATATCCGGAAAAAATTGTGTTAAATTTTCAGCCCAATCAGAGTTACGGATCTCCCGGAATATAAGAAACGGTTTTCGGCTAGATCTGGGGAACGCGAAACAGAAGAGAACAGAGGGATAGATCCAATCTCGGAGGGGCTCCTGCCCCTCAGCCACCATGGAGGCCATGGACTAGAGGGGGGGGACTCTCCTCCCATCTAGGGGAGAGCCCAAGGAAGAAGAAGGAGGAGGGGGACTCTCTCTCCTTCTCTCCCGGCGGCGCCGGGGTGCCGCCAGGGCAAGGATCGTGCCGATGATCTACATCAACAATCTTGCTACCGTCAACACCAACTTTATCTCCCTCTATGCAGTGGTGTAGCACCTCTTCTCCCCGCTGTAATCTCTACTTAAACATGGTGCTCAACTCCATATATTATTTCCCAATGATATTTGGCTATCCTATGATGTTTGAGTAGATCCGTTTTGTTCTATGGGTTAATCGTGATCTTGGTTGGTATGATTGTATATTTTATTTATGGTGTTGTCCTATGGTGCCCTCTATGTCGCGCAAATGGAGCCCCCCCCCCCCCCCCGCTGTAGGGTGTTGCAATATGTTCATGGTTCTCTTATTATTTGTGTTGTGGGGGTGACAGCAGCGTAAACGCGGATAATTGGGTTATGGCATATGGGAGTAAAGAGGACTTGATACTTAATGCTATGGTTGTGTTTCACGACCTTAATGATCTTTAGTAGTTTTGGATGCTTGCTAGGGGTCCAATCATAAGTGCATATGATCCAAGTAGAGAAAGTATCTTAGCTCATGCCTCCCCCTCATGTAAAATTACAAGAATGATTACCGGTACTTGTTATCGATTGCCTAGGGACAAATGACTTTCTTGTTGACAAAAGTTATCTACTTTGATTACCTTGCAATTTATCCGTAGTTTTATTCTCGCAAAGTACTCGTAGTTTTATTCTTGCAAAATAGTTTCATACTTGTTTTAGGTAAAGAAAACGTTAAGTGTGCGTAGAGTTGTATCGGTGGTCGATAGAACTTCAGGGAATATTCGTTCTGCCTTTGGCTCCTCATTGGGTTCGACACTCTTATTTATCGAAGAAGGCTACAAACGATCCCCTATAATTTTGGGTTATTAGTAGTCGATGTTCACATGACACCACTAAGGGAATCACAACATACATATCATTGAAATATCGAACACATATCAAGTTCACATGATTACTTGCAACAAGATTTCTCCCATGACCTCAAGAACAAAAGTAACTACTCACAAATGATAATCATGCTCAAGATCAGAGGGGTATTAAATAGCATAATGGATCTGAACATATAATCTTCCACCAAATAAACCATATAGTAATCAACTACAAGATGTAATCAACACTACTAGTCACCCACAAGTACCAATCTGAGGTTCCAGTACGAAGATTGAACACAAGAGATGAACTAGGGTTTGAGAGGAGATGGTTGATACATCTCCAACGTTTCTATAATTTATGAAGTATTCATGTTGTTTAATTATCATTCTTGGATGTTTTACAATCATTTTATAGCAACTTTATATAATTTTTTGGGACTAGCCTATTGACCCACTGCCTAGTGCCAGTTGCTGTTTTTGCTTGTTTTTTTACATCGCAGGAAATCAATATCAAACGGAGTCCAAACACTCTGAAACTTTTTGTGGATTTTTTGTGGACCAGAAGACTCCTGATGGGCCAGAGCAGCACCTGGGGGTGCCCTGAGGGGGGCACAACCTACCAGGGCGCGCCTGGGGGCCCAAGCACGTCCAGGTGGGTTGTGCCCACCTCGCTGGCCTCCCGCACTCCCTCTTTTCCCTGTAAAATCCCAAATATTACAAAAACCCTCGCGGTTAACCTAGATCAGAAGTTTTGCCGCCGTAGGCCTCTATAGCCACCGAAAACCAATCTAGACCCCGTTCCGACACCCTACCGGAGGGGGGGATCATCTCCGGTGGCCATCTTCATCATCTCGGCGGCCACCGACGAGGAGGGAGTAGTCCACCCTCGGGGCTGAGGGTTTGTACCAGCTATGTGTTTAATCTCTCTCTCTCTCTCGTGTTCTTGAGATGTCATGATCTTGATGTATCACGGGCTTTGTTAATATAGTCGGATCATATGGTGTTTTCCCCTCTCTATCTTGTTGTGATGAATTGAGTTTTCCCTTTGAGATTTCGTTTTATCGGATTGAATACTTTTATGGATTTGAGAGCACCTGATATATGTATTGCATATGAATACTCATGGTGACAATGGGGTATCGTATTGATTCACTTGATATATTTTTTGGCACTCAACTCGCGGATTCCGGAGGTGACATTGGGGTAATCTACGCATAGGGGTTGATGCACGTTCTTGTCTTTGTTTCTCCGGTAGAAATCCTGGGGCACTCTTTGAGGTTCTTTGTGTTGGATTGAGTATTATGAATTTGAGATTATTTGGTGTTATTTTAGTATGAACTCTTGGATAGATCGATCGGAAAGAATAGCTTCGAGGTGGTTTCGTACCCTACAAACGATTTCTTCTTATGTTCTCCGCTAAATAGGAACTTTGGAGTGATTCTTCATCGCACTTTGAGGGGTGGTTATATGATCCAATTATATTAGCATTGTTGAGAGATTTCACTAGCGAAAGTATGGACCCTAGGCCTCATTTTCAAGCATTGCAATACCGTTTTTGTGCCCGTTTACTATTTGCTACCTTGCTGTTTTTATTTATTCTGATTATAAAAATATATTTCTACCATCCATATTACAGTTTTATCACTATCTCTTCGCCGAACTAGTGCACCTATACAATTTGCCATTGTATTAGGTCTGTTGGGGACACAAGAGATTTCTTGTATTTGGTTGCAGGGTCATTTGAGAGAGACCATCTTCATCCTACACCTCCCATGGATTGATAAACCTTAGGTCATCCACTTGAGGGAAAATTGCTACTGTCCTACAAAACTCTACGCTTGGAGACCCAACACGTTTCTACAAGAATAAAGTTGCACAGTAGACATCAATGGTGTTGTTGAAGATGTTGATGGAGATTGCCCTCCCAAAGATGGGAGAGTTGTTGGTGACGATGATGATGATGATTTCCCCTTCCAGGGGGAATTTTCCCCCGCAGAATCGCTCCACCGGAGGGCAAAAGTGCCCCTGCCCTAGTTCCACCTCGAGACGGCGGTGCTTCATCCCAACAGTCCTCCTCTTATTTTTCTCTAGGTCAAAATGACTTATATACCAGAAGATGGGCACATGAGGTGGGTCGAGGAGGGCACAACCCACCAGGGCGCGCCCAGGTGGGTTGTGCCCACCTAGTGGGCCCCATCTGGTAGTTATTTGCTCCAATAATTCTTAAATATTCCATAAAAAATCTCCGTGAAGTTTCAGCTCATTTGGAGATGTGGAGAATAGGTAACTCTGACGTAGCTTTTTCAGGTCCAGAATTCCCACTGCTGGCATTCTCCCTCTTTGTGTAAACCTTGCATATTATGAGATAAAAGGCATTAGAATTACTCCATAAAGAATTATTATGCATAACAACATTATAAATAACTGTAGGAAAACATAATGCAAAATGTACGTATCAACTCCCCCAAGCTTAGACCTTGCTTGTCCTCAAGCGAAAACCGAAATTGAAAAACATGTCCACATGCTTAGAGAGAGAGGTGTCGATAAAAACAAAATATAGACATAGAAGCATCATGTATATTATTATAACAGCAAGGAACTTTAACATAAAACTTTATCACATATTTTTTATGATATAACTTCTATCATCTAACTTCTATCATATAACTTCTCACGAGTAAGTAACAATTCATCACAACATCGACGTATAAAGCATAAACCTTATTGAAAACCAACAAACTATGTTCTCAGTCAACTTTGCAACTACAATTCATCATCTTTTTAGAAAAGGTCGCGTATCAGAGCTTTTTGGCAAGTCCACATACTCAACCATCATATAGCTAGTCTTCTATGATTGCTAACACTCACTGCATACACATGAGCAAAAAGTTTCAACCCGACACATTGAAAGATAGGGGCTTATAGTTTCTCCTCCCAACGTATTCACCTCAAGGGTGATGTCAACAATAATAACTCATGCCCACCCATATCCAACTAGATATATGTGCCTAGATCTTTCCTCACCACATGGTGCTTGCAAAAGGAGAAAATAAAAAGGAATAGAGAAGGATACTTTGACTCTTGCATAAAAGTAAAAGATAGGCCCTTCGCAGAGGGAAGCAGAGGTTGCCATGCGCTTTTTGGTTGTATGCTCAATCTCTTAGTGCAAAAGAACGTCACGATATATTGCCCCTTGTGATAGCAACCTTTATTATGCAGTCTGTCACTTTTATTATTTTGCCATCACAAGTCCGTACAACGCTCAATTTTATCTTACACTAAATGATCTAACACATTTAGAAGCAAATTTATTGCCTTTTTGCACCGATGACAACTTACTTGAAGGATCCTACTCAATCCATAGGTAAGTATGGTGGACTCTCAAAACAAGATTTGGGTTTAAGGGTTTTGGATGCACAAGTAGTATCTCTACTTAGTGCGGAATGTTTGTCTAGCAAAGATAGTGAGCAAGCACCACATGTTAAAGGATCTATGACAATATAACTTCTGTGTGAATATGAACATGAATAAATCATGGCGTTGTCTTCCTTGTCCAACGTCAACAATTTTGGCATATAATATTTTGATGGGGGCTCACAATCATAAACGATGTCCAAGATAGTGTATTTACATGTGAATATTCTCTTCCCTTATTAATTCTTTCATGAATTGCATCATTGACCAATGCTATGTTTGTCAATTTCTAATAAATTTTACCACTTATACTCTTCCTTATGTGATGTCATTACTTACCATAAGATTAGCATATGATCTTTTTTCATTTATTTCCTTTATCTCGCACACGATTACATCGAAAGATGGATCATTAAGCAAACACTCAAAGGAAAGGGTTGAACTAAAACTTTTATTTAACTAAAACAAAATATAACTAAAGATCAAACTAAAATAGATAAGTACTAAGATAGTGGTGGTGATACGACACTGGGGCACCTCCCCCAAGCTTGGCACAAGCCAAGGGGAGTGCCCATACCATGAACTCAAGTCTCCTTTGGTGATGAAGGTGGTCGTGATGATGAGGCGGTATCCTTCTTGTCTTCAGGCTCAAAAGATACTCCAATCTACGGATGACGCTCCGGAGGACAATGATGTGCTCTTGCAGTAGAATATTTTCAGGAGTAAGATATTTATTTTGCACACGAACCATTTTGACGATCCAAAAAGCTACAATCTCAATGGGGTTAAGATGATCATAGTAAGGATTAAGGATATCTTCTTCTTGGGCTCCCACTGGAATGGTTTGCCCCACTGCTGGGGCTTGATTTCCTGCAGCTTCCTTGGCCTTGTCACCCTCGATGATTCCTTCTGGTGCCTCTCTCTTCAGTTCTATATTCACCAACCAAGCATCTTCTTCTACTTTGTTGGAAGAGGGGTAAGACATGATGCCCAGCTTAATGAATCTGACAGAAAAACAACAAGAAAGAAGAACATGAGATTTCTCCGTGATACGGTGGTCAATGCGTTTGGGGGGTATATAAAGATTTTTTATCTTGTGAAACAAGCAAATGGCAGAAAAATGGAGTCCGGAAGGTTCTCGAGGTGGGCACAACCCACCTGGGCATGCCAGGGGGTCCAACGCGCCTTGGTGTCATGTGCCCTCCTCGAGTGCCTTCCTGGTTGTTTCTTATTTTCCTATTCTTTTAAAATATTCCAAAACCGATAGAAAATATTTTTGTAGATTTTTCGGAGTTCGTTTACTTACCATATCACGTACCTCCTCTTTTTTGGTTGTTCTGGAGCGTTCCGGGAGGTCTCCTTTATATGTTCCTCAGGTGTCATAGTTTGAATAATATTGCTTTCAACATTAATAGGCATACCTGAGATATAGTGTTTAATTCTTTGCCATTTGACCAAATTCGGGTTAGTACCTTCGGAGTTATTTATTTTAATGGCTCCAGAACGATAAACCTCTTCGATGATATATGGTCCTTCCCATTTAGAGAGGAGCTTTCCTGCAAAGAATCTGAAACAAGAGTTGTACAAAAGGACATATTCACCAAATTTAAATTCTCACTTTTGGATTCTTTTGTCATGCCATCTTTTAACTTTTTCTTTAAACGACTTGGCATTTTCATAAGCTTGGGTTCTCCATTCATCTAGTGAGCTAATATCAAATAACCTCTTTTCACCGGCAAGTTTGAAATCATAGTTGAGTTCTTTAATTGCCCAATGTGCTTTATGTTCTAACTCAAGAGGCAAATGACAAGCTTTTCCATCAACCATTTTTTAAGGAGACATACCCATAGGATTTTTTATATGCTATTCGGTAGGCCCAAAGTGCATCATCCAATTTCTTAGACCAATTCTTTCGGGACCTATTAACAGTTTTTATAATATTAATTTTACTTCTCTATTGCTAAGTTCAACTTGACCACTAGATTGAGGATGATAGGGTGATGCAATTCTATGGTTAACATCATACTTAGCAAGCATTTTACGGAAAGCACCATGAACAAAGTGTGAACCACCATCAGTCATTAAATATCTAGGGACTCCAAACCTTTGGAAAATAACTTCTTTAAGCATTTTAATGGAAGTGTTGTGATCAGCACTACTAGGGAATAGCGTCTACCCACTTAGTGACATAATCAACGACAACCAAAATATGTGTATACCCATTAGAGGAAGGAAAAAGTCCCGTATAATCAAAATCCCAAACATCAAATGGTTCAACGGTAAGTGAATAATTCATAGGCATTTCTTGACGCTTACCGATATTACCAATTCTTTGGCATTCATCACAACATAAAACAAACTTACGGGCATCCTTGAAGAGAGTAGGCCAATAAAAACCAGATTGCAATACCTTGTTAGCAGTTATATCTCCCGCATGATGCCCACCATAAGCTTCGCATTGACATTTCCATAGGATTTGTCCTTATTCATGCTCAGGTACACAATGTCTAATAATACCATCTACTCCTTCTTCATAAAGATGTGGGTCATCCCAAAAGTAATGTCTTAAATTATAGAAGAATTTTTTCTTTTGTTAGTATGTGAAAGTAGGTGGTATGTATTTAGCAACAATATAATTAGCATAGTTAGCATACCAAGGAGTGTTATGAGAAACATTTATTGCAACTAATTGTTCATCAGGAAAACTATCATCAATAGGTAGTGGGTCATCAAGAATATTTTCTAGCCTAGACAAGTTATCAGCAACGAGGTTCTCAGCTCCTTTCCTATCAGTAATATGTAAATCAAATTCTTGTAGCAAGAGAACCCACCTAATGAGTCTAGGTTTACCATCTTTCTTTTCCATAAGATATTTAATAGCAGCATGATCGGTGCGAACAGTAACTTTGGAATCAACAATGTAAGATCTGAATTTAGCACAAGCAAACACAACTGCTAAAAATTCTTTTTCAGTAGTAGCATAATTTGTTTGGGCACTCTAGATTTTTGCTAGCATAATGGATAACATTTAATTTCTTATCAACTCTTTGTCCTAGAACAGCACCAACAGCATAATCACTAGCATCACACATGATTTCAAAAGGCAAGTTCCAATCAGGTGGTTGAACAATAGGGGGCAGAAATCAAGGCTTTCATAAGTGTTTCAATGGCTTCTACACAATCATCATCAAAAACAAATGGAACATCCTTTTGTAAAATATTTGTAAGAGGCCTAGAAATTTTAGAGAAGTCTTTAATAAATCTCCTATAGAAACTAGCATGACCAAGGAAACTACGAATACTTTTAATACCTCTGGGACATGGCATTTTCTCAATTGCATCAACTTTAGCTTTATCCACCTCAATACCTCATTCAAAAATTTTATGCCCGAAGACAATACCTTTGTAAACCATAAAGTGACACTTCTCCCAATTCAAGACAAGATTAGTTTGCTCACATCTCTGCAAAACTCGATCAAGGTTGCTTAAGCAATCTTCGAAAGAAGTTCCATATACAGAAAAATCATCCATGAAAACCTCGACAATCTTTTCACAAAAATCAGAGAATATAGCAATCATACATCTTTGAAAGGTAGCAGGTGCATTACATAAACCAAAAGGCATACACCTATAAGCATAAGTTCCAAAAGGACAAGTAAAGGTATTTTTTTCTTGATCGGGTTGTGAAATAGGTATTTGAGAAGTGGGGGAGATGAAAACGAGAGGCAAATGGAAAATAATTTAAATTGCAAGGAGATGAGATTTGTGATAGGAACCTGATAGATGTTGATGATGTCTCCACGGCAAAGGCGCTAGAAATTCCTTTGACGTGGCTAGACTGCGTCGGTATTTTCCCAAAGAGGAAGGGATGATGCAACACAGCTATGGTAAGTATTTCCCTTAGTTGTGAAACGAAGATAGCAATTCAGTAGGAGAACCAAGCAACACTATATAAATGGTACCTACACATAAAGAACAAATACTTGCAACTTGATGCGTAAGAGGGGTTGTCAATCCCTCCTTGATAAAAAGATAGATTTAATTTGTATGAGTTTGCATAAATAGATCTGAATAAAACCCGAAATAAAATAAGTAAAGAAAAAGTGCAGCAAGGTATTTTTGGGTTTTTGGAATAATAGATCTGAAAACCAATACGGCAAAAGATAGATCAGAAAGGAAACATGATAAAAGATAGACCTGGGGGCCGAAGATTTCACTAGTGGCTTCTCTCGAGAAAATAGCATACGGTCGGTAAAAAAATTACTGTTGGGCAATTGATAGAAGAACAAATAATTATGACAATATCCAAGGCAATGATCATGAATATAGGCATCACGTCCAAGATTAGTAGACCGACTCCTGCTTGCATCTACTACTATTACTCCACACATCGACCGCTATCCAGCATGGATCTAGTGTATTAACTTCATGGAGAAACGGAGTAATGCAATAAGAACGATGACATGATGTAGACAAGATCTATTCATGTAGTAATAGATACCATCCTTTTATCCTTAATAGCAACGATACATGCGTGCCTCGCTACCCCTTCTGTCACTGGGTGAGGACATCGCAAGATCGAACCCATCACAAAGCACCTCTTCCCATTGCAAGAAAAATCAATCTAGTTGGCCTCACTAAACCAAAGATTCCAAGAAGAAATACGAGGATATAAATAATCATGCATATAAGAGATCAAAGAAGAATCAAAATAATATTCATGGATAAAAATATGATCATAAACTCGAACTTCGTCGGATCCCAACAAACACACCGCAAAAAGTCATTACATCAAATAGATCTCCAAGAGACCATTGTATTGAGAATCAATAAGAGAGAAGAAGCCATCTAGCTACTGCCTACGGACCGGTAGGTCTATGGTGAACTACTCAAGCATCATTGAAGGAGCACCAAGGAGGATGATGAACCCCTTCGTGATCGTGTTCCCCTTTGGCAAGGTGCCGGAATATGGCTCTAGATTGGATCTCGTGGTTCTGGAACTTGCGGTGGCTGGAATTGTGTTTCGTCGACTCCCCTAGGGTTTTTGGAATAGAGCTGAGAGGTGGTGGAGGAGACCCTCGTGGGCGCAACAACCCATCGGGGCGCGCTAGGGGCCTCTAGCATGCCCTGGTGTCTTGTGGTCCCCACATGCCTCCCCCCAGGTGCTTCCTTGGCTCCCAAGTTGTCTTCTGGTCCAAAAAGAAATCTCCAAAAAGTTTTGCTGCGTTTGGACTCCGTTTGATAGGGATATTCTGCAAAGTAAAAACAAACAAAAAACAACAACTGGCATTGGGCACTATGTCAATAGGTTAGTCCCAAAAAATGATATAAAAGTTGCTATAAAATGATTGTAAAACATCCCAGAATGATAATATAACAGCATGGAACAATAAAAAATTATAGATACAATGGAGACGTATCAGGGATTAACAGAATTGTTGACATCATGGCTCAACCGATAAAGATCTTCGTGGAATATGTAGGAACCAATATGGGCTTCCAGGTCACGCTATTGTTTATTGATCGAAAAGATGTCTTAGTCATGTCTACATGATTCTCGAACCTGTAGGGTCCGCATGCTTAAAATTCGATGACGCTTGAGTAGTACTGGGATATATGCATTGGTAACCGCATGTTGTTCGGGGTCCCGGATGAGATCGCAGACATCACAAAGAGCTCCAGAATGGTCCCGAGGTAAAGATTTATATATTGGAAGTCCTATTTTGGCCGCGTGGAAAATTTTTAGGCATTACCGGTAGTGTACAGGGAGTGCCGAAAGGGGTCCGGGGTCCACCTGTCCTGGGGCCCACATGGGTTGTAGGGGGTGCGCCTTGGCCTATATGGGCTAGGGGCACCAGCCCAAAGAGGCCCATGCGCGAAGGAGAGGTGGAGGAGGAAGAGTCCTAAGGGGGGAAGGCACCCCCTAGGTGCCTTGGAGAGGGAGGACTCCTCCCTTGCCTGCCTCCCCTCCTTGGAGGAGGGGCTAGGGCGACGCCCCAACCCTCCCCCTTGCCTCCTATATATAGTGGGGGAGAGGGAGGGGCTGAACGCACCAATTCCCATGCTCCAACGGTAGCCCTACCTCTCCCACAACTCCATTTTCCCCTCAGATTGGTTCCGGCAGTGTTTGGCGAATCCCTGTCAGCACTACACCACCACCATCTCCACCACGTCATTGTGCTGGTTGAGATCCCATATACTTCTCCTCTCTTGCTTGCTGGATCAAGAAGGATGAGACGTCATCGAGCTGCACGTGTGTTGAACGCGGAGGTGTCGTCCGTTCGGTGCTAGATCTGATTGGATCGTGATCGGATTGTGAAGAGTACGACTACATCAACCGCGTTATATACGCTTCCGCTTTTGGTCTACAAGCACTAGTGCGTGTTGGTCCTAAACAAACGGTTTTAACCCCTTTCCGCAATAGCATTTGGAACCATCGCCAAGTGAGTGTTTGCGATAGCGTGTCCTTCGCACATGACCCAGAAATCGTCGGGGATAGGCCCTCCTGGGACCTAGGCTGGGGCCGTGTGCGATCGAGCAAGACATCGAAACCCAATCATTTCCGTAGGTATGTACATCCCACACGGTAATACGAGAAAATCATTTCCGTAGGTATGTACATCCCACACGGTGAATCCCGGAAAAACATTTCCGTCCGTATGTATATCACACACAGTCAATCCAAGGAATACGTTTCCGTTCTTATGTACATCCCACACAGTCAATCCAGGGAACACATTTCTGTTTGGACGTACATCCCACATAGTTTTATGTGTAGGCTCGTGTGTGAAAGGTGTAACTATCTCACACGGTTTGCCATGGTTAACTGTTTGCTTTTATCAACCATATCACACATGATTTGATGAAGAAAACCGCGTGGCATTGGGCTATCCATCGCAAGCGCTTTTTTTGCTAGAACTGTTTGCAAAGTTCCATGACACATTTAGTAGGTTTATTAGGTTACAATTAATAATTCCAGTATTACGCGAATTCATATTTCATATCGAACAGTTGTTTGCCAATTTCATATCAAGCACATAAATATATTATAACATCACAGTACGGTAGCTACATGAAAACAACACATTACAACATATAGCTAGTTCAACTTCATAAGAACAATATATTCATTTCCCTAATCGGGATCATCCAGGCTCGTCTTATCCACCTCTGCTCTCAATTCAGTAAGAACCCGTTTTGCATGGGCCAACTGGGAAAGTGCCTTCTCCTTCGCCAACACCATCTTAGCAAAGTCTGATTTAAAAAATCTGAGCTCATTCTCCACCTTCAACTTTTTATCCCGCATCTTGAAATATGCTTCAGAGTTGACAACACTTTCTCTAAGCCTACGTGTGTTCTCTTCCTCATACATGCTCCAGAGCTTCGCTAGGCACATCTTCAAAGACTGTGGCCACTCTTGATCAACCCACTCCAAGTAAGAACACTTCCGTTCATCCTATAATATTTAAAACTAGATCAGTAACAATTGTAGGGGAAATGGGTTTATAGCAACATAGAAAATCACCAATTCTTATTTTGAAAAACTAAAGAAACATGTGAATTATGACATATCTTCTCAAAAAGATCAATGTGCAAATGAAATAACTGGTACTGAGACAACAACCAAATTCTGTAACATCAGAAGCTATAATAAACTACAACGATGCTACAAGTTCTTACGCATGTACAATAAATAACAAATTGGACATTTTATGAGGAAGGTAAATATAACTGCAACAGCATAGCGACAGTGTTTGGATGACAGCAAATTGATATTAACAGGTGTGTACATGCACAAATTTAGTAACATAGAACTAATAGCACTAAGGCCGTCCACTATGTATTCCAAAAATGGGGTAAAGACAACTGTTCCCACATCTCTCACCAGTGCCCTGCACTAGCAAGCCGATGCAGCGGAAAACAAAATCAGGGACTCGGACTCCGGAGCACGTAGTTGCTCTGATGCCCAGTTCCTTCGTGCCATAAAGATTTAGTATTTTACTGCTTGGCTACTTGGATGTGTGGACCAAAGTTGGCTCCACAAACTACTGAAGCGGTGCCAAATAATTTTCCAATGGCACCACTGATGGGATGGCAACAATTTAAGATACTAGGTATAAACCATGACACTGTCTTAGGATGTGTTTGGTTGAAGGTGTGGTATGAATGGGTTGGGACCGTGACAGTGTCTGAATCACATCTAACAAATGATTTGTAACAACGAAAGAGGGTATAACCTTCTCTGCATATGCCAGAAACTTCCTCCCACTGTCCACAGAATCAAATGCAACTAGCTTCATGCATGGAGATTGATGGTGACAACGAGCAGATAGATCTTCAGCCACCCCGCTCCATTCGTTGCCACTAATGGTCTTAGGGAGCTATAAGAGGAAAAAATGACTCAAATCGACCGCCGGGTAAAAATCCTTCATTCCAAGTCATAGCCCGAGAGAGAGAGAGAAGAGAGGCATACCCGGGTGGTGAAGGAGTAGTCGCCGGAGGAGGAACCGCTGGAGATGTCTTTGAAGAAGACCATGGTGACCCCGGCGGTAGGATGCGAGAGGGCAAGAGCGAGGAAGCGGCTATAGCTTAGCAAGGAAGGAAGGAAGGAAGGAAGGAGGAAACAGGGGAAGTGTGACTTGTGGTCGGGGAGAAAAGGGGGTGGGGAAGGGGGGAAGGGGGCGGGGGTAGATATTTTGGCAGTAGGCCAAAATTTTGGAAATGTGGAGGGAAACTTTGCGTGCGGTGCCGCCAGACCATTCATTTTGAACGATTGTGTGCATCGCAAACGATTCTTCTGCTTTGCACGCATGGGATGAGTTTGATAATTCAAATTTTGGTGGAAATTTCCCCGGGTACGTCATTGCATAATTTAACATCGCATGCTAATTTGGGCACACAAAAGAGCGTACAGCAGACAGACTACACTTACTGAATCGAGCCATTTTACTAATTAAACAGAGCCATTTGACCTAAACATTGCTAAACAAAAGACCGGCATTAAAAACAAAGCCTAAGTACACATAATTTTACCAAATCCGCCGCTGCGCCGGCCGATGCATTGCCGGTGTGAGATGAGACGTTGATGACTTGTCCTGGCGACATGCCGCCGTTGGTGCACTCCGCGTCCCCCTTGCTGAAGACGACCGCGTCCTCATCCTCATCCTCGATGCCGCCCTCAAGGTTGTAGTACTTGTAGTAGTGGCTGCGCCAGAGCTCGCGTTGGTACTCCACCGCCGATTCCTCGACGGACAGACTCTTCTCTACCTCGACCTCGGCCACGCGCAACTCCTCCTCCCAGCGCTCCTCGATCTCCGCCGCCTCCTGCATCTCTAGCTCCTGCTCGGCGACCTCATGAGGAAGCAGGTGCTCCATGGCCACCATCGCCTTTTCAGATGTGGGTTGCATGTGGAGTCCGAGCTGGCCTGGAATATCTTGGCGTGTGCATCCTAGATCTTGGCGTGGATGGCCTCGACCCGAGCCAGGGCGACATCAGTCGCACGGACGGCAGCTCGAGCGCTCTCGGCGTTTGCAGCCGCCATCGCAGCAGCAGCTGCAGCCATCTCGGCTGCTGCAGTTGCCCTGTCGGCTACTGCAGACGCCCTCTCGGCGGAAGGGACCGCGCTCAATGCGAATGTGGTGGCACTCTCGGCATAGGCGGCCGCGCTCTCGGCGCAGGCGGCGACGCTCAGGGGGGGGGCATCGTACGGGCCTTCACGAAGCGTTTCCACCGCGTCATCTTTGCGAGAAGGGGGTGTGGGAATGGGGGTCGGGATTCATGGATTCGGGGGTTGCCGTCACTAGAGCACACGAGCCGGCGAAGCTTAAGGAAGGAGACTTAAATATACCCAAATATTTTCATCGCAAACGGTTCCTCGAAAACAACTATGTGTGATATTGTAGATATTTTTTATTAGCTGTGAAAGACGAATTTGGAGTACAGTGGCAACGGATGGTGTTTTAAATGTACGAGAAATTTTGTAGTACTAATACAACTATCATGTCAAATTTTGAAAAAATTCAGGGGTCATTTGACCTTTTAAGACATTTAAGTGATTTTCTAGCCATTTAATGACTGTAATTGAAATTTGAACTACATGTACATACAACAGCTAACCATAACGGTTTGAAAACTCATATTTTGTGTACTTGTGTGCGATTTAGTTCCATGTGCAGTAAATTGGAAGGAATTTTCAAACATATTGGTCCCAAGGCTATGACACAATTAAGCATGGAGTGACATGGCATTTTAATTCCAAAAAATTTGAAAAAATATCAGAAACACATGAAACCTTGGTTGATGTAATGTCATGCCACCAAGATAATGTGGTAAAAAAATTGGCATGTTTGACGAAAGTTTGGACACACACCCCTCACAAACCGGAGCAACTCACTAGAAGGCTCGTGGTTCCGAGAGGGAACAATGCATGTTTGATGATGAATGGGAGATAGCTTCCTCTTTCGGCCTTCAAATTTTTTCTATGTCTAACATGCACTACTACAACTGTAATGTGAAAATTTTGGAAATTTTAGGGGTCATTCGACCTTTTAAAAAATTTAAGAGATTTTCTAGCCATTTAATGAGCGTAATTCTAATTTGAACTACATCTACATGCAACGCCTAACAAAAACGGTTTGAAAAATCATATCTATGTACTTGTGTGCAAGTTAATTCCATGTGCAGTAAATTAGAAAGAATTTTCAAACATATTGGTCTCACGACATGGACAGATGCATACGTATGCATGGAGTGACATGGCATTTTAATTCCAAAAAATTAAAAAATGATCAGAAAAACATGAAACCTTGGTTGATTTAATTTCATGCCACCAAGATGACGTGGTAAAAAAATTGGTCTATTTGACGAAAGTTTGGACACACACCCCTCACAAACCGGAGCAACTCATGATACGTCTTCAACGTATCTATAATTTTTGATTGTTCCATGCTATTATATTATATGTTTTGGATGTTTATGGGCTTTATTATGCACTTTTATATTATTTTTGGGACTAACCTATTAACCCAGAGCCCAGTGCCAGTTTCTATTTTTTTCCTTATTTTAGAGTATCGTAGGAAAGGAAAATCAAACGGAGTCCAATTGACCTGAAACTTCACGGAACTTATTTTAGGAACAGAAGCAATCCAGAAGACTTGGGGTGTACGTAAGGGAAGCAACGAGGAAGGCACGAGGCAGCGGGGGGGCGCCCACCCCCCTGGGCACACCCTCCACCCTCGTGGGCCCCTCGTGGGCCCCCTGGCGTATTTCTTCCTCCTATATATACCAATATACGCTAAAACCATCGGGGAGCTGAATAGATCGGGAGTTCCGTCGCCAGAAGCCTCCGTAGCCACCAAAAACCAATCTAGACCCGTTCCGACACCCTGCCGGAGGGGAAATCCCTCTCCGGTGGCCATCTTCATCATCCTGGTGCTCTCCATAACGAGGAGGGAATAGTTCTCCCTCGGGGCTGAGGGTATGTACCAGTAGCTATGTGTTTGATCTCTCTCTCTCTCTCGTGTTCTTGAGGTGGTACGATCTTGATGTATCGCGAGCTTTGCTATTATAGTTGGATCTTATGATGTTTCTCCCCCTCTACTCTCTTGTAATGGATTGAGTTTTCCCTTTGAAGTTATCTTATCAGATTGAGTCTTTAAGGATTTGAGAACACTTGATGTATGTCTTGCGTGGGATAACCGTGGTGACAATGGGTTGTTCTATTGATTCACTTGATGTATGTTTTGTGATCAACTTGTGGGTTCCTCCCATGAACCTATGCATAGGGGTCGACACACGTTTTCGTCTTGACTCTCCGATAGAAACTTCGGGGCACTCTTTGAAGTACTTTGTGTTGGTTTGAATAGATGAATCTGAGATTGTGTGATGCATATCGTATAATCATACCCGCGGATACTTGAGGTGACATTGGAGTATCTAGGTGACATTAGGGTTTTGATTGATTTGTATCTTAAGGTGTTATTCTAATACGAACTCTAGGATAGATTGAACGGAAAGAATAGCTTCATGTTATTTTACTATGGACTCTTGAATAGATCGATCAGAAAGAATAACTTTGAGGTGGTTTCGTACCGTACCATAATCTCTTCGTTTGTTCTCCGCTATTAGTGACTTTGGAGTGACTCTTTGTTGCATGTTGAGGGATAGTTATATGATCCAATTATGTTATTATTGTTGAGAGAACTTGCACTAGTGAAAGTATGAACCTTAGGCCTTGTTTCAACACATTGCAATACCGTTTATGCTCACTTTTATCATTAGTTACCTTTCTGTTTTTATATTTTCAGATTACAAAAACATTTATCTACCATCCATATACCACTTGTATCACCATCTCTTCGCTGAACTAGTGCACCTATACAATTTACCATTGTATTGGGTGTGTTGGGGACACAAGAGACTCTTTGTTATTTGGTTGCAGGGTTGCTTGAGAGAGACCATCTTCATCCTACGCCTCCTACGGATTGATAAACCGTAGGTCATCCACTTGAGGGAAATTTTCTACTGTCCTACAAACCTCTGCACTTGGAGGCCCAACAATGTCTATAAGAAGAAGGTTGTGTAGTCGACATCAAGCTCTTTTCTGGCGCCGTTGCCGGGGAGGTTAGCACTTGAAGGTATATCTTTAGATCTTGCAATCGAATCTTTTTGTTTCTTGTTTTAGCACTAGTTTAGTTTATCAAAGTAAATTACAAAAAAATATGGAATTGAGGGTACCTCATATGCTTCATGTTTTTTAATATCTATCATGAAAATAAGGATTCCGATAATTGTGATCAAGTGCTAGAAGAAGAATGCATTAGAATGTTTGGCACTAAATATTTGAATGATGAGCATGATTGCAATGTTGTTAGTATGAATTCCTTGAATATCCATGATGTTAATGATATGCAAAGCCACAAGCTTGGGGAAGCTATGTTTGATGAAGATGATATTTTTGTCCCCCAAGTTTTGATGAGCAAATTTATTATGATGAAAGCATGCCTCCTATTTATGATGATTATATTGATGAAAGTGGATTTGGAGAGGTCGTGACTTTATTTAGTGATGAATCCACTATTTCGGAAGAGGTTCCAATTGATTATGAGAACAAAGTTGCTATGTATGATGATTATTGTGATGACTTGTATGCTATTAAAAATAATGATAACCATGAAATTTTTCATCATGATTTTAACTTTCAATTGGATTATGCCTCACAAGATAGTTATTTTGTTGAGTTTTCTCCCACTACTATTCATGAGAAGAAATTTGCTTATGTGGAGAGTAATAAAAATTCTATGCTTGTAGATCGTGAAAAGAATGCCTTATGTGATGGTTATATTGTTGAATTCATTCATGATGCTACTGAAAATTATTTTGAGGGAGGAACATATGCTTGTAGGAATTGCAATAATGTCAAGTTTCCTCTCTATGTGCTTAAAGTTTTGAAGTTATGCTTGTTTTGCCTTCCTATGCTAGTTGATTATTGTTCTCATAAGTTGTTTTCTCAAAAAATCCCTATGCATAGGAAGTGGGTTAGACTTAAATGTGCTAGTCATATTCTTCATGATGCTCTCTTTATGTTACAATTCTTATCTTTTATGTGAGCATCATTGAAATCATCATGCCTAGCTAGGGGCGTTAAACGATAGCGCTTGTTGGGAGGCAACCCAATTTTATTTTAGATCCTTGCTTCTTGCTCCTGTTTAGCAACAAATAATTTATCTAGCCTCTATTATTATTGAGTTTATGTTTTAATTAGTGTTTGTGCCAAGTAGAACCGTTGGGAACACTTGGGGAAAGTCTTGTTGATCATGCTGTAAAAAACAGAAACTTTAGTGCTGACGAGAATTGCTGCCATTTTTTATTGGAGAGTGATATTTAGTTAATTCTTTTTGAAGATGATTAATAGATAAATTACTCACGTCCAGAAATTTATTTTAGAATTTTTGGGGTTACAGAAGTTTGCGTTAGTCACAGATTACTACAGACTGTTCTGTTTTTGACAGATTCTATTTTTCGTGTGTTGTTTGCTTATTTTGATGTATCTATGGCTAGTAAAATAGTTTATAAACCATAGAGAAGTTGGAATACAGTAGGTTTAACACCAATATAAATAAAGAATTAGTTCATTACAGTACCTTGAAGTGGTGTTTTCATTTCTTTCTGGACCCCCTAATCCTGGACTCCCGCAGTAGCCCCTGAACCAGGCTTCAATGACGATGAGTCCGGCGCGCAGTATTGTCTTCGGCATTGCAAGGCGGGTTCCTTCTCCGAATACATCACAGAAGAATTTGAATACGAGGATAGTGTCCGACCCTGCAAAATAAGTTCCACATACCACCGTAGAGAGAATAATATTTTCGCAAATCTAATTTGCTGACTTGTTTTGACAGTATGACGTTATGTCATGGCTCGGTGATTATTCGAACCATTTCCTTTAACCAGCCCCGCACATAACGCGAGGCAGTTTTTCGACACGTCTTGTCAAATCAGATATCGTGTCCCCTTATTATGGGATTCTCATTAATACGGGCGTGGGTAACCCAACCGTGTCTAGGACTCCTAGATTATAGTCAAGTCCCAAACGGCTACGGAGAGGACGCTTGATATTCATCCTCTTTATAAAGGGACAAGGTTTTCGCTTTTTTCCTCTCGTGCTCAATCGAACCCTTCCCCCACCTCGAGTTCTAACACCCGAAGCCCAGGTCAGGTGCTCCGGATCTTCAATCATGTCCGGATCCAGCCTTCAAGGCCGATGGATGCCCTCCTCCGTTATGGAAGAGGATATCAAGAAGTTGAGGGAGGCCAGATACCTGACTGCCGAGGTTTCGCACCGGCTGCCTGCTCGAGGGCAGGTCGTCCCTACTCCCGAACCCTATGAGAACGTCATGTTCGTCTCCCACTTCCTCCGAGGCCTAGGCCTCACTCTGGATCCCTTCGTCAAGGGTTTGATGTTCTATTACGGGCTAGATTTCCATGATCTAGCTCCGGACTCCTTTCTCCACATCTCGACATTTATTCTCATGCGTGAGGCCTTCCTCCGCATTACCCCTCAGTTCGGCCTGTGGCTCAAGACCTTTGAAGTGAAGCCGAAGATGATCGAGGGGCAACATGCAGCGTGCGGAGGCGCATCAATAGGCAAGATGGCAGGAGCTCCATGGTCGAAAGGTTCCTTTCCAGAGGTGTCCGAATTATGGCAACTGGAGTGGTTTTACACCACGGCTCCCATAAGTGCCAAGTGGGCGGCTGCCCCCGCCTTCCGCTCAGGACCCCCACCATAACTGATGTCATGGATTAGCAGAGGTCTGAGCTGGGGTCCAGCCAAGGACGTGCCTATACTGCAAAGCCGCATTCAAGATCTCTTCGAGGGAGATTTTAATTTGGTTGTGGTAATGCAAGTTATGCTGGTTCGTCAAGTCCAGCCTTGCAAACGCCGGCCCCTTCGCTTGTGGGAGTTCAACCTAGAAGGGTCGCGTGCCATTCAAAGTTTCCTCGGCCTGACGCATGAGGAGATGTACAACTCATTCTTCGGACCTCAAATAGAGTGTCCGGATACTACCGAGGACGTGGGCCTGAGCAGTAACCGCGCCGCCGAACAAGTAAGAAATCCTCTAGCCGAACACACCGTCTTTTATTCATCATGAAGTTATTTCTAAGAGTTCGCTCTTTGACCAGGACTGGCTAACAAAGGCAAAGATGATTCGGTGTTTGGCCCCCCTCCCTGAGGGTTTGGAAAATCCGGTATTGGAAAAGATGCTCGAGCTCGCACCTTGCCCGGAGCCCTCGAAGGAAGACACAGGGGGAATAATACAGGTAGACGCGGGCCCCCATCGCTGCCAGTTCCAACCGAGGGAACGAGCGCCTCCATGAAGGAGGATAACCGGGGGAGGAAAAGGACTGCTTCCGAGGATCCGGAAGCCGAGGCCTCCAAACGAGAGAATAAGTCTCCAACAGAGGGTCCTGCCTCAGGGGGTGCTCTTGCCGCACAAGGTCCGCAGGGGGATCAGCCCTCCAACGAGTCGTAAGTGATCCAAAAAATACTTTAATAGTGAAGGTATACTATCTTTCTTCTAAGAAAATGACCGCCGCATATATCTTGCAGTTCGGGCCTTAGCCCCTCTCAGCTGAGCTCGTCTTCGGGGGATCTTCTTCCGGAGATGATGGAGAGCGAAACGCCTCCCCCGGACTCCTCCGCTCAAGAAGCGGGCGACCCCGAAGTGTCGTCACGGAGGGCCTCTCCGGATCCGGTGAGTCCAGAAGATAATCCCATAGACCCCCGAAGTCCCCAGCGTCCGGCTCTCGAAGAGAGCAAACAAAAGAGTCCGGCACCATCGGTATGCGGTCAGACGTTCTGAGGGAGCTGGTGGGGCGAGCGGCCATCTCAGAAGAACACCATACGCTGATGGGTACGGTGATGGAGAGAATTTCGTCCGCCTAAAGCGGATTACATGAAGCCTTTATGAGTCTACTGACAGGCTTTGAGGTACGTGAGATAATATGTGATAGTATCGCACATGTTAGGTGTGCCCTGTGTAGATAGTAGCCCCTGAAACTCTGGTTGTCGTCGAGAACGACGGCGAACAGAGGATCATAGTCCCAGGCAATAACCAGACTGCCTTTATGTGCAGGTGGTGGAAGCTCCGGTGGCTAGCCGGACTAGTGAGTTTGCCGAATTAAAACGGCAACTGGATGCGGCAGACGCCGACATCGAGCTTGTTAACAAGAGGCTTGACGAGGCACAGGGTAAGTGTTATTTTCTGGTGAATGCCACGTAGTAAGAGCAGCATGATGCCAGTATCTTTAATATGTTGTGACTGCAGATGGAGCTGCCACCGTGGAAACCTTGTGGGCAGAACTTGCCCGAGCCAAAGAACAAGCGAGGATTAGTAATGCGGCTGCTTTGAAGGCGGGCAAAGAGTTGAAAGCCGAGAAGGCCGCACATTGCGAGAGCAATGAGAAGATGGCAAGATGGTCGTAGAACTAAAAGACACTGCCGACCGTTGCCGGCTCCTTGAAAGAGAAAACCGAGCAAAGACAGCGGACCTTGAGAAGGCCACGATGGCGGACAGAGACACCCGCTCTGCTATGAGAGCGAAGAAGGAGGAGCTGCGGGAAGCCGGGGATATTGCGGCTGGGAAGCCCTTCATGCTACGGAGGAATTTCGGAGATCCACGATATGCCCCTCTGGATCGGCTGTGGAGTTCGGCAGATGCATATATGGACTTGGCGGCGAGCGCTGCCAATGCGGCCAAATACTTCCAAGGTCAAACAGATCGTGAGGTGGACAAGCTGTTCTTGTCGCAATTCAACGTTCTAGAGCATCTGCTTTCATTGACTGACCAGCTAGCTGAATGGGCCAAACTGAATAGGTTGTCCGGACTTGCCATGAGGTCTGTCGTGGATCAGCTATGGCCGGAAAAGCCAAAGCCGAACAGCTATTTCAGCTTAGTGCAGTAGGTCCTTGGTGCGGTGTCGCGCATTAATGCGATGAAGAGGTCGGCGTGCATAGAAGGCTCACGGATGGCCCTTGCCCGTGTTAAAGCATACTAGGCGGAGATGGACGCTACCATTGTTGCGGCGCAGGGTTCGGCCATAGGCCGAGTGGCTGCCGAGCACTATTTCGAGGAGGTTCTCGAGGGTGCTCGTTTGATAGAGGCCCAGTGCTCGAAGAATATTATATTTGAGTGACATGTATTCCCATTGTAAACACAATGTTTTTATGAAATTTTATAAGGCTGTGTTTATACTTTTGCCTGAAAGTAATATGATGCCTCCTGTGCGGCCGTTTATGTATACATGTGTATAACCTAAAAGATTGTAGTCGTCGGCTTCAGCCCCCACGCATATAATGCAAAGGTGCTCGAAAAAAACGCATGTTCACACTTAACCCAACGTCTTGGTCCTATTAAGGAGGTGGTAGCGCAGCGAACGAGGCAAGTGGACTATAATGCTTCAACACTTTCACTTAGCCATAGGAGTTTGACAGTGGGGCTACTAGATAGCCCCTGGTGGCTCCTCACTCTCCCGATCTCGGGGTGCGTACATGCCTCTCCGGAAAACGGCCCTCCGTTAAGGCGGAGGAATTCTAACATTCTGATAGGTCATCGAGTGTTTTACCAGTCTCACGCTATATCATGACAGTCAGTTTTCGGCTTTCTCTACTGAGGTGCTCGTTCGGATGAACCAGGGCACAATCGCAGTAGTTCTCCTGGTGCTGCCTTAGCCGATAAAGCGGAACGTAAGGCACCAAAACACAGGAGCCGGGCAAACCCAACATTTGACCAAAGACAATGATTCGGAGCTAATGCATATAAGGCCAAACTCGCGACGCCGAACACTCCCTAACGTATTCGGTCTCTATGGTATAAACCGGGCCTAAATAGTGCCCTTTGTAAGAAGCCCCTTGTGTCCAGGTACATGCATTATTCTGATGTGGCCACATGCCAAGACGTCAGCATCCTTCTCAATTGTGCTGAGAATTCGGTGGATGTGTATCAACAAGAGACAGTAAAAAAGGTTTACGCAGGGTCTTAATCTAAAAAGAATCCTTGGAACGGGTCCCTGCTACACGTCTGCGCCTGTGTCTCCGTTGTGCCGTATCCTGGACGGGTGTAGCACGATGGTCATCTATAAAAGAGAGGAACTTAGGTGAAAAATTTGTTGTGCAAAAAGTTGGTTTTTTAAAGAAACCATGTATAACTAGAAATGAGTAGAAATTGCCACTTCTCTGCGCGCGTTGAGCCCCTTGTATTTGTAATAGGGGTGTGGCCATCAATCCGGTACAAATTACATATAGCAGCGCCGAACTCGTCTAACCGCATCCGTGGTCTTGACGACCTATCAAATGCTTTAGTTGGTGAGGCAGTTTTTAGTGTGTGGCTGCCAAGGCAGTCGCATTCTCTTCGGCGCGCAAAGATCGCTTAATACTTTCGTTCACTGTAATGATGCCATGTGGACCGGGCATCTTGAGCGTGAGGGAAGCGTAATGCGGTATTGCATTAAAGTGAGCAAAAGCTTCATGTCCAAGTAGTGCTTGATAACCGCATTGGAATGGAGCAATGTGGAAGGTTAAGTGTTCGCTACAGGGGTTATCGGGGAAGCCGAATATAACCTTTAGTAGCAGGGAGCCCGCGCAGTGAGCCCCTGGGCCTGGCGTTACTCCTTTAAAGGTAGAGTTGCTATGGAAAATTTTTGTTGGGTCTATCCCCATTTCGCGGATTGTATCCTGGTATATCAGGTTTAAACTGCTGCCACCGTCCATCAGGACTCGTGCAAAGTGGTATCCGTCAATTATTGGGTCTAATACCAGGGGAGCCCATCCTGCCCGCCGGATACTTGCTGAGTAGTCACGATGGTCGAAAGTGATCGGTTGAAACGACCAGTGGCAGGGTTTCACGGTGATATGCCCTTGGGCGTATTTATCTGGGAGGGCCGCTTTGCTTCCCTTGATCACGTGTAATACATTGACTGTTTTGACTTCTGATGGAAACTTCTTTTGTTCCCCAGTGTCTTGCTTGAGAGGCTCATCCTCATCTTTGCTTGGTGTATCCTCCTCCTTTTGTACGGCGTTGAGCTTGCCGGACTGCTTGAAGACCCAACATTCTCTGTGGGTATGATTAGCAAGTTTACTAGGGGTGCTATGGATCTAACATACTTGGTCTAGAATTTTGTTCAGGCTGGACAGTTCATCTCTAGCGCCTTTAAAGGGTGGCTTTTGCTGACCTGGCCGAGAGCTTCGAAATCCGGCGTGTACCGCCATGCTCTTCGAGCTGTCTTCTTTATTCCGACGCTTATTATTTTTGCTGTGTCGGGATTTCCCGTTTTCTTCTCTAACTTCGGATGTGCTTGGGTCGCTTGTGCTGCATCTGGCTAGCCAGCTATCCTCACCCGCGCAAAAGCGGGTCATGAGGCTTGTTAATGCTGCCATTGTTCTTGGCTTTTCTTGGCCGAGGTGTCTGGCAAGCCATTCGCCGCAGACGCTATGCTTAAAAGCTGCCAAGGCTTCAGCGTCCGGGCAGTCAACTATTTGGTTCTTCTTAATAAGAAACCTGTTCCAAAGCTTTCGGGCTGACTCTCCGGGCTGTTGAGTTATATGACTCAGATCGTCCGCATCCGGGGGTCGGACATAAGTCCCTTGAAAACTTGCCCAAAAAGCGTCTTCGAGCTCTTCCCAGCTTCTAATGGAGTTTTCGGGGAGGCTTTTAAGACAGTGCCGAGCTGGCACTTTGAGCTTGAGTGGTAAGTACTTGATGGCATGGAGATCATCTCCTCGAGCCGTGTGGATATGGAGGATGTAGTCCTCAATCCAGACCCCAGGGTTTGTTGTTCCGTCGTATGCTTCTATGTTTACGGGTTTGAATCCCTCTGGAAATTCATGGTCCAGCACCTCATCGGTGAAACATAGGGGGTGTGCGGCACCCCTGTATCTGGGTGTACCGCGTTGTTTTGATGTTTGTTGTGTTACATCATATGCTGGGGCGCGCTTGCGTGGTCCATAGATGGATCTGGTTGCGCCATCCTTTTGGTGCGAGCCCTCGTGTGGATCGCTTATTGGCTTGTGAGTGGATCTCTTATCTAGGGCCTCCTCGTCGAATTCGGGTAGCAACTTCCGCTTCGGGTAGCTCTTGGTGGGGCGATTACCACCATACTTCGCTGCTGTGTTGAGTACTTTACTCCATCTGATTTGGAGTGTGTCCTGCGCAGCCTTGAGCCTTTGCTTCTGCTTTTTCAAACTCCTCGCGATGGCAACAAGCCTTTGACGGGCATTCTGCTGCTCTGGGTGCCTGTCCGGCGTTATGTCATCCGGACTGTTATCTTTGACAGAATTGGTTTGTTCGGTTTGATTCTCCGTATTGCCGTGGTCCGGCAGTGGTTCGTCCTGCTCCAAAGCTGGGTCTGTATGATCGTTATTTCTGCCGAGGCGGGATTTGGGGCGGCGCTTACGCCGCTGCTTTGACTGCTTCCCGATGGGACAAGCCTTCGTTGCGTCCTTCCATTCCTCGTCGTCGTCTTCTTTTGGTGTGTCCACCATGTATACGTCATATGATGAGGTGGACGTCCAGCGCCCTGTGGGTGGTGGTTCCTCTTCGCCTCCCGCATCGTCGTCCATACTGTCGATGTCTTCGGAGTCGAAGTCGAGCATGTCGGTTGAGTCATCGACAGTGGCTACCAAGTGGGTGGTGGGTGGGCCTCGAATTTCTTCATCGTCCGCGTCCCAGTCCTGCCGGACATAGTTCGGCCAAGATTCTCCTGACAAGGAGAGAGACCTTAATGAGTTCAGTATGTCGCCAAAGGGTGAGTGCTGAAATATATCCGCGGAGGTAAACTCCATGATCGGCGCCCAATCGGATTCGATAGGGACGGGCGCAGGCGGTTCCGAGTCCATGGCCGAAGAAGGATCCGGCAGTTTAACAACACGGCTCTTGTGAAAGGCAAGGTAGATGTTCGGCTCGATCGCCGCTGAGGGTAAGGCCTCCGTGGCGGGGTCCATCCACCCGTCCGCGGAAGGCGCAACTGGCTCCGAATTGAGGGTCGGAGCGGCTGCCGGTGCGATCTCCTTAACACTGTTCGATGGGAGAGCTAAGTCATGCTCATCGTGACCGCGTGGTGCACGAGGCAGAGGCTCGAATCCGTTGAAGACCAAATCTCCACGGATATCGGCCGTGTAGTTTAAGCTTCCAAACCTGACCAGGTGGCCAGGGGCGTAACTTTGCATCTGTTCCAGATGGCCAAGCGAATTGGCCCGCGGTGCAAAGCCGCCGAGCACGAAGATCTGTCCGGGGAGAAAAGTCTCACCCTGGACCGCATCGCTATCGATGATAGTAGGAGCCATCAAGCCTAACGGCGACGACACAGAGGAACTCTCAATGAAAGCACCAATGTCAGTGTCAAAACCGGCGGATCTCAGGTAGGGGGTCCCGAACTGTGCGTCTAGGCCGGATGGTAACAGGAGGCAGGGGACACAATGTTTTACCCAGGTTCGGGCCCTCTTGATGGAGGTAAAACCCTACGTCCACCCAGATTAATATTGATGATATGGGTAGTACAAGAGTAGATCTACCACGAGATCGAGGAGGCTAAACCCTAGAAGCTAGCCTATGGTATGATTGTATGTTGTGGTATTTGTCCTATGGACTAAAACCCTTCAGTTTATATAGACACCGGAGAGGGTTAGGGTTACACAAGGTCGGTTACAAAGGAGGAGATATCCATATCCGTATTGCCTAGCTTGCCTTCCACGCCAAGTAGAGTCCTATCCGGACACGAGACGAAGTCTTCAATCTTGTATCTTCATAGTCTAACAGTCCGGCCAATGTAGATAGTCCGGCTGTCCGGAGACCCCCTAATCCTAGACTCCCTCAACAACCAAGAGCGTAAGCTTGGGGATGCTCCAGAAGGCATCCCCTCTTTTGTCTTCGTTCATCGGTAACTTTACTTGGAGCTATATTTTTATTCGCCACATGATATGTGTTTTGCTTGGAGCGTCATTTTATTTTCTTTTGTTTTGATTGATGTTTGAATAAAATACCAAGATCTGAAATTCTTAAATGTTAGAGAGTCTTCACATAGTTGCATGATTATTCGACTACTCATTGATCTTCACTTATATCTTTCGGAGTAGTTTGTCATTTGCTCTAGTGCTTCCCTTATATCCTTTCAGAGCATGATGGTGGTTTTATTTTAAAGAAATAGATGAACTCTTGTGCTTCACTTATATTATTTTGAGAGTCTTTAGAACAGCATGGTAGTTTGCTTTCGTTATGAGACTAGTCCTAATATGATGGGCATCCAAGTGGGGTATAATAAAAACTTTCGTATAGAGTGTATTGAATACTATGGGAAGTTTGATACTTGATGATTGTTTTGAGATATGAAGATGATGATATTATAGTCATTCTAGTTGATTAGTTGTGAATTTGAGAGATACTTGTGTTAAAGTTTGTGATTTCCGTAGCATGCACGTATGGTGAACCGTTATGCGATGAAGTCGGAGCATGATTTATTTATTGATTGTCTTCCTTATGAGTGGCGGTCGGGGAAGAGCGATGGTCTTTTCCTACCAATCTATCCCCCTAGGAGCATGCGCGTAGTACTTTGTTTCGATAACTAATAGATTTTTGCCATAAGTATGTGAGTTCTTTATGACTAATGTTGAGTCCATGGATTATACGCACTCTCACCCTTCCGCCATTGCTAGCCTCTCTAGTACCGCGCAACTTCCGCCGGTACCATAAACCCACCATACCTACCTATTATGGCATTTCCGTAGCCATTCCGAGATATATTGCCATGCAAATTTCCACCGTTCCGGTTACTATGACATGCTCCATCATTATCATATTGCTTTGCATGATCATGTAGTTGACATTGTATTTGTGGCAAAGCCACCGTTCATAATTCTTTCATACATGTCACTCATGCATCATTGCACATCCCGGTACACCGCCGGAGGCATTCATATAGAGTCATATCTTGTTCTAAGTATCGAGTTGTAATCCTAGAGTTGTAAGTAAATAAAAGTGTGATGATCATCATTATTAGAGCATTGTCCCAGTGAGGAAAGGGTGATGGAGACTATGATTCCCCCACAAGTCGGGATGAGACTCTGGACTAAAAAAGAGGCCCTAAAAAAGAGAAAAGGCCCAAAAACAAAAAATGAGAGAAAAAGAGAGAAGGGGCAATGCTACTATCCTTTTACCACACTTGTGCTTCAAAGTAGCACTATGATCTTCATGATAGTCTCCTATGTTGTCACTTTCATATACTAGTGGGAATCTTTCATTATAGAACTTGGCTTGTATATTCCAATGATGGGATTCCTCAAAACGCCCTAGGTCTTCGTGAGCAAGTGAGTTGGATGCACACCCACTAGTTTCTTTTGTTGAGCTTTCATATACTTATGGCTCTAGTGCATCCGTTGCATGGCAATCCCTACCCACTCACATTGATATCTATTGATGGGCATCTCCATAGCCCATTGATACGCCAAGTTGATGTGAGACTATCTTCTCCTTTTTGTCTTCTCCACAACCACCCTTCTATTCCACATATAGTGCTATATCCATGGATCACGCTCATGTATTGCGTGAAGATTGAAAAAGTTTGAGAACATCAAAAGTATGAAACAATTGCTTGGCTTGTCATTGGGGTTGTGCATGATTTAAATACTTTGTGTGATGAAGATGGAGCATAGCCAGACTATATGATTTTGTAGGGATAGCTTTCTTTGGCCATGTTATTTTGAGAAGACATGATTGCTTTATTAGTATGCTTGAAGTATTATTGTTTTTATGTCAATATTAAACTTTTGTCTTGAATCTTATGGATCTGAATATTCTTGCCACAATAAAGAAGATTACATGGATAAATATGTTAGGTAGCATTCCACATCAAAAATTCTGTTTTTATCATTTACCTACTCGAGGACGAGCAGGAATTAAGCTTGGGGATGCTGATACGTCTCCAACGTATCTATAATTTTTGATTGTTCCATGCTATTATATTATCTGTTTTGGATGTTTATGGGCTTTATTATGCACTTTTATATTATTTTTGGGACTAACCTATTAACCCAGAGCCCAGTGCCAGTTTCTGTTTTTCCTTGTTTTAGAGTAACGCAGGAAAGGAAAATCAAACGGAGTCCAATTGACCTGAAACTTCACGGAACTTATTTTTGGAATGGAAGCAATCCAGAAGACTTGGGGTGTACGTAACGGAAGCAACGAGGAAGGCACGAGGCAGGGGGCGCGTCCTCCACCCTCGTGGGCCCCTCGTGGCCCCCTGACGTATTTCTTCCTCCTATATATACCAATATACCCTAAAACCATCGAGGAGCAGAATAGATCGGGAGTTCCGCTGCCAGAAGCCTCCGTAGCCACCAAACACCAATCTAGACCCGTTCTGGCACCCTGTCGGAGGGGAAATCCCTCTCCGGTGGCCATCTTCATCATCCCGGTGCTCTCCATGATGAGGAGGGAGTAGTTCTCCCTCGGTGCTGAGGGTATGTACCAGTAGCTATGTGTTTGATCTCTCTCTCTCATGTTCTTGAGGTGGTACGATCTTGATGTATTGCGAGCTTTGCTATTATAGTTGGATCTTATGATGTTTCTGTTGGAAATATGCCCTAGAGGCAATAATAAATTAGTTATTATTATATTTCCTTGTTCATGATAATCGTTTATTATCCATGCTATAATTGTATTGATAGGAAACTCAGATACATGTGTGGATACATAGACAACACCATGTCCCTAGTAAGCCTCTAGTTGACTAGCTCGTTGATCAATAGATGGTTACGGTTTCCTGACCATGGACATTGGATGTCATTGATAACGGGATCACGTCATTAGGAGAATGATGTGATGGACAAAGACCCAATCCTAAGCCTAGCACAAAGATCGTGTAGTTCGTATGCTAAAGCTTTTCTAATGTCAAGTATCATTTCCTTAGACCATGAGATTGTGCAACTCCCGGATACCGTAGGAGTGCTTTGGGTGTGCCAAACGTCACAACGTAACTGGGTGGCTATAAAGGTACATTACAGGTATCTCCGAAAGTGTCTGTTGGGTTGGCACGAATCGAGACTGGGATTTGTCACTCCGTGTAAACGGAGAGGTATCTCTGGGCCCACTCGGTAGGACATCATCATATGCGCAATGTGACCAAGGAGTTGATCACGGGATGATGTGTTACGGAACGAGTAAAGAGAATTGCCGGTAACGAGATTGAACAAGGTATAGGGATACCGACGATCGAATCTCGGGCAAGTACAATACCGCTAGACAAAGGGAATTGTATACAGGATTGACTAAGTCCTTGACATCGTGGTTCATCCGATGAGATCATCATGGAACATGTGGGAGCCAACATGGGTATCCAGATCCCGCTGTTGGTTATTGACCGGAGAACGTCTCGGTCATGTCTGCATGTCTCCCGAACCCGTAGGGTCTACACACTTAAGGTTCGATGACGCTAGGGTTATAAAGGAAGCTTGTATGTGGTTACCGAATGTTGTTCGGAGTCCCGGATGAGATCCCGGAGATCACGAGGAGTTCCGGAATGGTCCGGAGGTAAAGATTTATATATAGGAAGTCCTGTTTCGGCCATCGGGACAAGTTTCGGGGTCATCGGTATTGTACCGGGACCACCGGAAGGGTCCCGGGGGCCCACCGGGTGGGGCCACCTATCCCGGAGGGTCCCATGGGCTGAAGTGAGAAGGGATCCAGCCCAAAGTGGGCTGGGGCGCCACTTCCCCTAGGGCCCATGCGCCTAGGGTGAAAGGGGAACCCTAAGGAAGAGTCCCAAGGAGGGAAGGCACCTCCTAGGTGCCTTGGGGGGAGGGAAACCTCCCCTGGCCACCGCCCCCTAGGAGATTGGATCTCCTAGGGCTGGCGCACCCCCCCCTTGGGCTCCCTATATATAGTGAGGGTAGGAGGGCCTCTTAAGACACCCCTTATGCCTTTGGTGCAGCCCCTCCCTCTCTCCCAAGTTCTTCTCCTCTCCCGTGGTGCTTGGCGAAGCCCTGCAGGATTGCCACGTTCCTCCATCACCACCACGCCGTTGTGCTGCTGCTGGATGGAGTCTTCCTCAACCTCTCCCTCTCTCCTTGCTGGATCAAGGTGTGGGAGACGTCACCGGGCTATACGTGTGTTGAACGCGGAGGTGCCGTCCGTTCGGCACTAGGATCATCGGTGATCTGAATCACGACGAGTACGACTCCATCAACCCCGTTCACTTGAACGCTTCCGCTTAGCGATCTACAAGGGTATGTAGATGCACTCTCCTTCCCCTCATTGCTGGTCTCTCCATAGATAGATCTTGGTGACACGTAGGAAAAATTTTGAATTTCTGCTACGTTCCCCAACAGTTTCTCCCCCTCTACTCTCTTGTAATGGATTGAGTTTTCCCTTTGAAGTTATCTTATTGGATTGAGTCTTTAAGGTTTTGAGAACACTTGATGTATGTCTTGCGTGGGATAGCCGTGGTGACAATGGGTTATTCTATTGATTCACTTGATGTATGTTTTGGTGATCAACTTGCGGGTTCCGCCCATGAACCTATGCATAGGGGTTGGCACACATTTTCGTCTTGACTCTCCGGTAGAAACTTTGGGGCACTCTTTGAAGTACTTTGTGTTGGTTTGAATAGATGAATCTGAGATTGTGTGATGCACATCGTATAATCATACCCGCGGATACTTGAGATGACATTGGAGTATCTAGGTGACATTAGGGTTTTGATTGATTTGTGTCTTAAGTAGTTATTCTAGAACGAACTCTAGGATAGATTGAACGGAAAGAATAGCTTCATGTTATTTTACTACGGACTCTTGAATAGATCGATTAGAAAGAATAACTTTGAGGTGGTTTCGTACCCTACCATAATCTCTTCGTTTGTTCTCTGCTATTAGTGACTTTGGAGTGACTCTTTGTTGCATGTTGAGGGATAGTTATATGATCCAATTATGTTATTATTGTTCAGAGAACTTGCACTAGTGAAAGTATGAACCCTAGGCCTTGTTTCAACACATTTCAATACCGTTTACGCTCCCTTTTATCATTAGTTACCTTGTTGTTTTTATATTTTCAGATTACAAAAACCTTTATCTACCATCCATATACCACTTGTATCACCATCTCTTTGCTGAACTAGTGCACCTATACAATTTACCATTGTATTGGGTGTGTTGGGGACACAAGAGACTCTTTGTTATTTGGTTGCAGGGTTGCTTGAGAGTGACCATCTTCATCCTACGCCTCCTACGGATTGATAAACCTTAGGTCATCCACTTGAGGGAAATTTGCTACTGTCCTACAAACATCTGCACTTGGAGGCCCAACAACGTCTACAAGAAGAAGGTTGTGTAGTAGACAGCAACTCACTAGAAGGTTCGTGGTTTCGAGAGGGAGCAATGCATGTTTTATGACGAACGGGAGATAGCTTCCTCTTACGGCCTTCAATTTTTTTCTATGTATAACATGCACTAATAAAACTGTAGTTTGAAATTTTTGAAAATTCAAGGGTGATTTGACCTTTTAAAGACATTTAAGTGATTTTCTAACCATTTAATGACAGTAATTCAAATTTGAACTACATCTACATGCAACGCCTAACCATAACGGTTTGAAATAACACATTTTTGTGTACATATGTGCGAGTTAATTCCGTGTGCAATAAATTAGAAGGAATTTTCAAACATAATGGTCTCAAGGCATGGGCACACATGCATGGAGTAGCATGGCATTTTAATTCCAAAAAATTAAAAAAAAATGATCAGAAAAACATGAAAGCTTGCTTGATTTAATGTCATGCCACCAAGATGATGTGGTAAAAAAATTGGCCTGTTTGACAAAAGTTTGGACACAGACCCTCACAAACCGGAGCAACTCACTAGAAGGTCGTGGTTCCGAGAGGGAACAATGCATGTTTGATGACGAACGGGAGATAGCTTCCTCTTACGGCCTTCAATTTTTTTTCTATATTTAACGTGCACTAATACAACTGTCTTGTGAAAATTTGGAAAATTTCAGAGGTTATTTGACCTTTTAAAGACATTTAATTGATTTTTTAACCATTTAATGACCGTAATTCAAATTTGAACTACATCTACATGCGACGCCTAATCATAACGGTTTGAAAAATCATATTTTTGTGTACTTGTGTGCGAGTTAAAGAATCATCAGACGATGTAAATATCTGGTGCTCAAAAAAGAAAATGTAAAGATCTGGCAAGACAACCGGCCCCCACACGATTGGCAGTCTATCTCGCGGCTCGAGGTTTGGTAGGTGAATGGCGGGGATCATTAATCAGACACAGTTTTGCATTGGAAACCGTTAGCTATTATGTTCACACACGGATTTTGGCTATTATGTTCACACACGGATTTTGCTGCGGGAATCGTGTGTAATTCAAACTACAATACTCATAAATTCCGACGACCGGCGTTTGTACTATCCCTGTCGATCTGCCTGCATTCTCATCTACATCCTCCCCTCGCTCGCCCTCTCTCTCTCTCTCAAATCTCTACCATGGCGTCGCCGGTCTGCCCACGTGCCGATGAGGAGTCGCCGCCCCCGGAGGACGCTCACTTGATTAGCAGCGACGAGGACCCCTATGCGCTGCCTGACGAGGTTGCGCCGGACCCCCCAACTTTTGATTGGTTTTGGGTCCAGTACAATCTTTGTCTGTGGAAGTCGATGCCGCCGGCTGAGAAAGAGAGGCAAGTGGCGTTCAAGAAGGAGATGGCGGAGGAGGAAGCCAGGTTCCGGGCGGCCTGTGAAGCCTGTGATGCCGCCTGGAAAAAGGAGGCGGCGGAGCTTTGGGGCCGGGCGCGTCGTCGTGCCGAGGAGGTGTACAAAGACGGATACTTCGCGAGGAAGGTCATAGGCGATGGGTGCCTCGTCACTGCATGGAGGTGGGCCAATAAGCTTCAGCGTGCCACTGATGAGGAGCTCCGGTGGGCGCCCAACGAAATGGCAAGATCGGCCACGCACGTCTGCCAGCAAGAGGCAGATCGGTACGTCAAGCGCTGCGAGGCAGAGGAGGCGGAGTACTGCCTCCGCACTGGGAAGACGCCACGCACCAGGGAGCTTCTGTCGAGGGGCTGCCGGAATACTGGCCCTATGAGGGATTATTAGTTTTAGTATTGTTCGTTTTCAATTTTATGCATTGTACCTAGTAGTTAAGTATCATCACGTATACTAATTGTTCCTCTACTGATCACCAGCTCGAGGATGCGACGGCCATGTTCCTCTACTGCACCCAAGTGGACACCTGGGCCAAGGAGGCAGTCAAACCTACGGACCAACGCGTTGGCATCCAGCGGGCCGCGGACAAGGCGAACGGCGGCACCCATGCGAACGGCGCGGTGGGCGTCCGGTGCAAGTACGGCATGGTGCTACCTCTTGAGCATGTGTTGGTTTTCCCTTGAAGAGGAAAGGGTGACGCAGCAAAGTAGCGTAAGTATTTCTCTCAGTTTTTTAGAACCAAGGTATTCATCCACTAGGAGACTGCACGCAAGTCGCCTAGTACCTGCACAAACAATCAAGAACCTCGCAACCAACGCGGCAAAGGGGTTGTCAATCCCTTCACCGTCACTTGCGAAAATGAGATCTGATAAAGATAATAAGATAAATATTTTTGGTATTTTTGTATAGATTGGAAAATAAAGATTGCAAAATAAAATAAATAGTAAACTAGAATTATAGATCGGAAACTTATAAGATGTAAAGTAGACCCGGGGGCGATATGTTTCACTAGTGGATTCTCTCATGATAACATGTATTATGGTGGGTGAACAAATTACTACCGAGCAATTGATAGAAAATCGCATAGTTATGATGACATCTAAGGCAATGATCATGAATATAGGCATCACGTCCGTGTCAACTAGACCGAAACGATTCTGCATCTACTACTATTACTCCACACATCGACCGCTATCCAGCATGCATCTAGAGTATTAAGTTCATAAGAACATAGTAACGCATTAGGCAAGATGACATGATGTAGAGGGATAAACTCAAGCAATATGATATAAACCCCATCTTTTGATCCGCGATGGCAAAAATACAATACGTGCCTTGCTGCCCCTGCTGTCACTGGGAAAGGACACCGCAAGATTGAACCCAAAGCTAAGCACTTCTCCCATTGCAAGAAAGATCAATCTAGTAGGCCAAACTAAACCGATAATTCATAGAGTCTTGCAAATATATCAAGTCATGCATATAAGAATTCAGAGAAGAACCAAATAATATTCATAGATAGTCAAATTCATAAACCCATAATTCATCAGATCTCAGCAAACACACCGCAAAGTATTACATCGAATAGATCTCCAAGAACATCGAGGAGAACTTTGTATTGATAACCAAAGAGAGAGAAGAAGCCATCTAGCTAATAACTATGGACCCGAAGGTTTGTGGTAAACAACTCACACATCATCGGAGAGGCTATGGTGTTCATGTACAAGCCCTCTGTGATCGAATCCCCCTCCGGTAAATCGCCGGAAAAGGCCCCCAGATGGGATCTCACGGGTACAGAAGGTTGCGGCAGTGGAAAAGTGGTTTCGTGGCTCCCCCGGATGTTTTCAGGGTATAAGAGTATATATAGGCGAAAGAAGTAGGTCGGTGGAGCTCTGTGGGGCCCACTAGGGTGGGGGTGCACCTACCCCCTGGGCGCGCCCTCCTACCTCGTGGAAGCTTTGCGGACTTCCACACTTGTACTCCAAGTCTCCTGGGTTGCGTTTGTTCCAAGAAAGATCCTCACGAAGGTTTCGTTCCGTTTGGATTCCGTTTGATATTCCTTTTCTGTGAAACACCGAAATAGGCAAAAAACAGCAATTTGCACTGGGCCTTTGGTTAATATGTTAGTCCCAAAGATAATATTAAAGTGCATATTAAAGCCCATTAAACATCCAAAACAGATAATATAATAGCATGGAACAATCAAAAATTATAGATAAGTTGGAGACGTATCAAGCATCCCCAAGCTTAATTCTTGCTCGTCCTTGAGTAGGTAAATGATGAAAATAGAATTTTTGATGTGGAATGTTACATGGCATAATTTTCAATGTAATTTTCTTTATTGTGGCATGAATATTCAGGTCCAAAAGATTCAAGACAAAAGTTTAATATTGACATAAAAATAATAATACTTCAAGCATACTAACAAAGTAATCATGCCTTCTCAAAATAACATGGCCAAAGAAAGCTATCCCTACAAAATCACATAGTCTGGCTATGCTCTATCTTCATCACACAAAATATTTAAATCATGCACAACCCCGATGACAAGCCAAGCAATTGTTTCATACTTTTGATGTTCTCAAACGTTTTCAATCTTCACGCAATACATGAGCACGAGGCATGGACATAGCACTATAGGTAGAATAGAATGGTGGTTGTGGAGAAGACAAAAAGGAGAAGATAGTATCACATCAACTAGGCGTATCAACGGGCTATGGAGATGCCCATCAATATATATCAATGTGTGTGAGTAGGGATTGCCATGCAACGGATGCACTAGAGCTATAAGTGTATGAAAACTCAAAAAGAAACTAAGTGGGTGTGCATACAACTCGCTTTCCCACGAAGACCTAGGGCATTTTGAGGAAGCCAATCATTGGAATATACAAGCCAAGTTCTATAATGAAAAATTCCCACTAGTATATGAAAGTGACAAAATAGTAGACTCTCTACCATGAAGATCATGGTGCTACCTTGAAGCACAAGTGTGGAAAAAGGATAGTAACATTGCCCCTTCTCTCTTTTTCTCTTTTTTTTTCATTTGGGCCTTTCTCTCTTTTTATGGCGTCTTTTTTTCGTCCGGAGTCTCGTCCCGGCTTGTGGGGGAATCATAGTCTCCATCATCCTTTCCTGACATGGGACAATGCTCTAATAATGATGATCATCACACTTTTATTTACTTACAACTCAAGAATTACAACTTGATACTTAGAACAAAATATGGCTCTATGTGAATGCCTCTGGCGGTGTACCGGGATGTGCAATGATTCTAGAGTGACATGTACAAAATTATGAATGGTGGCTTTGCCACAAATACGATGTCAACTACATGATCATACAAAGCAATATGACAATGATGAAGCGTTTCATAATAAATAGAACGATGGAAAGTTGCATGGCAATATATCTCGGAATGGCTATGGAAATGCCATAATAGGTATGTATGGTGGCTTTACTGAGGAAGGTAAATGGTGGGTTTAGGGTACCAGCGAAAGTTGCGTGGTACTAGAGAGGCAAGCAATGGTGAAAGGGTGAGAGTGCATATAATCCATGGACTCAACATTAGTCATAAAGAACTCACATACTTATTGCAAAAATCTATTAGTTATCGAAATGAAGTATTAAGCACATGCTCCTAAGGGGATAGATTGGTAGGAAAAGACCATCGCTCGTCCCCGACCGCCACTCATAAGGAAGACAGTCAAAAAATAAATCATGCTCCGACTTCATCACATAACGGTTCACCATACGTGCATGCTATGGGAATCACAAACTTTAACACAAGTATCTCTCAAATTCACAACTACTCAACCAACATGACTCTAATATCACCATCTTCATATCTCAAAACAATCATAAGGAATTAAACCTCTCATAGTATTCAATGCACTTTATATGAAAGTTTTTATTACACCCATCTTGGATGCCTATCATATTAGGACTAATTTCATAACCAAAGCAAATTACCATGCTGTTCTAAAATACTCTCAAAATAATATAAGTGAAGCATTAGAGCAAAATTATCTAGCTCAAAAGATATAAGTGAAGCACATAGAGTATTCTAATAAATTATGATTCATGTGTGTCTCTCCCAAAAGGTGTTTACAGCAAGGATGATTGTGGTAAACTAAAAAGAAAAGACTCAAATCATACAAGACGCTCCAAGCAAAACACATATCATGTGGTGAATAAAAATATAGCCTCAAGTAAAGTTACCGACAGACGAAGACGAAAGAGGGGATGCCTTCCGGGGCATCCCCAAGCTTAGGATTATGCTTGTCCTTGAATTTTACCTTGAGGTGCCTTGGGCATCAACAAGCTTAGGCTCTTGCCACTCCTTGTTCCAAAATCCATCAAATCTTTACCCAAAAACTTGAAAACTTCACAACACAAAACTCAACAGAAAATCTCATGAGCTCCGTTAGTATAAGAAAACAAACTACCACTTTAATGTACTGTAATTAACTCATTCTTTATTTATATTGGTGTTAAACCTATTGTATTCCAACTTCTCTATGGTTCATAACACCCGACACTAGCCATAGTTTCATCAAAATAAGCAAACAACACATGAAAAACAGAATCTATCAAAAACAGAACAGTCCATAGCAATCTGGAGGTTTCGAATACTTCTGTAACACCAAAAATTCTAAAAAAAATTAGGACAACCTAAATAATTTGTCTATTGATCTACTGCAGTACGAATTGGTATTTTATCGCTCTCTGGTAAAAAATGAAAATTATTCTCGTGAGCGCATACTTTTTTTCCAGCAAGATCAAACAACAATCATAACAAAGGATAGATGAATTATTTATTACTAAACAGGAACAAAAGGCAAGGAACAAAAATAAAATTGGGTTGCCTCCCAACAAGCACTATCGTTTAACGCCCCTAGCTAGGCATAAAATGCAAGAATAGATCTAGGTATTGTCACCTTTGGTATGCAATCCATAAGTGGCTCTCATAATAGATTCATAAGGTAATTTAATTTTCTTTCTAGGAAAATGTTCGATGCCTTTCCTTAATGGAAATTGGAATATGATATTTCCTTCTTTCATGTCAATAATTGCACCAATCGTTCTAAGGAAAGGTCTACCAAGAATAATAGGACATGTAGGCTTGCAATCTATATCAAGAACAATTAAATCTATGGGCACATAATTCCTATTTGCAACAATAAGAACATCATTAATTCTTCCCATAGGTTTCTTAATGGTGGAATCCGCAAGATGCAAATTTAAAAAACAATCATCAAATTCACGGAAACCTAGCACATCACAAAAGTTTTTGGAATTGTGGAAACACTAGCACCCAAATCACATAAAGCATAGCATTCATGATCTTTAATCTTAATTTTAATAGTAGGTTCCCACTAATCATAAAGTTTTCTAGGGATAGAAACTTCTAGTTCAAGATTTTCTTAACGGGATTGCATTAAAGCATCAACGATATGTTTAGTAAAGGCCTTATTTTGATCATAAGCATAAGGAGAATTTAGCACGGATTGCAACAAGGAAATAATATCTATCAAAGATAAATTATCATAATTAAATTCCTTGAAATCCAAAATAGTGGGTTCATTGCTATGCAAAGTTTTGACCTCTTCAATCCCACTTTTATTAATTTTAGCATCAAGATCTAAAAACTTTGAATCATTGGGACGCATTTTAACTAAAGTTGACACATCTCCACTCCCATCTTTATCAAGATTCATACTAGAAAACAAAGATTTAATAGGAGACACATAAATCACTTTTATGTCAACATCATTATTATCATGAAAACTAGAAGAACACGCTTTCACAAAGCAATCTTTTTAGCACGCATCCTAGCGGTTCTTCTTTGCACTCATCAATAGAAATTCTCATGGCTTTGAGAGACTCATTGATATCATGCTTAGGTGGAATAGATCTAAGTTTCAAAGAATGAACATCAAGAGAAATTCTATCCACGTTCCTAGCCAACTCATCAATCTTAAGCAATTTTTCTTCAAGCAAAGCATTGAAATTCTTTTGCAAATTCATAAATTCTTTAACACTAGTCTCAAAATTAGAGGGCATATTATTAAAATTTCCATAAGAGTTGTTGTAGGAATAACTTACTCTCTCTCAGTTTACAGGGTGTGCGCGTACCCCTAGGTCATCAATTTGACCAACCTAATACAAGTCATATATTACAAAAAATATACCAATATAAACTTCAGATGTTCTATTTTCAAACGGTATAATTTTTGTGTTATATAGTTTATATTAGGGTAATAAAATTGGCAACCTAGGTATACGCGCTGGACTTGTAAACTGAAACGGAGGGAGTACCATAATTATTAGAGGGTTTACTAGGAAACGGCCTAGAATTAAAAAAAATTCTATACGCGTTGTTACCAAAATTGTTCCTACCAACAAAATTCACATCCATAGATTCATTATTATTCTCAATCAAAGTGGACAAAGGAATATCATTAGGATCAGAAGAAACACTCTTATTAGCAAACAATTTCACAAGTTCATCCATCTTTCGACTCAAAACATTAATCTCTTCAATAGCATGAACTTTTTTACTGGTGGATCTTTCGGTGTGCCATTGAGAATAATTAACCATAATATTGTCTAGGATTTTAGTAGCTTCTCCTAAAGTGATTTCCATAGAAGTGACTCCCGCGGCCGAATCCAAAAGATTTCTAGAAGCAAAATTCAATCCAGCATAAAAATTATGTATAGTCATCCATAAATTCAAACCATGTGTAGGGCAATTATGTATCATTAATTTCATCCTCTCCCAAGCTTGTGCAACATGCTCATGATCAAGTTGGTTAAAATTCATAATATCATTTCTAAGAGAGACGATCTTAGCGGGAGGAAAATACTTAGAGATAAAAGCATCTTTGCACTTACACTACTAGGGAAAAGCCTAGTAGTAGCGTGGGTTTCATGTCTATTAGTAGCGCGGGGAACCGCGCTACTAGTAAGGCGCTACAGCTATTACTTAGCAGTAGCGCATGCGGCACACGCTACTGCTAAGACATATAGTCGCAGCGCGTGTTTACCCTAGCGCTACTGCTAATCTAACTAGTAGTAGCGTGTTTCCTGTGCATCGCTACTAGTATTATTTTTTTCATTTTTTATTTTTAGTGTATTTATACGCCGTTATACAAATTTTGGTATAATACCAATTATGACGTTGTTATATCAATATGTCCATAACAGTGTGTCAAATGAAGGTGAATTAGGTTCAAGTGGAGGCAAGATGTGGTGCATGTCAAAAGCATACTACTAATCCAAACTTGATCTAGTTTGGACTAGTAGTACTTTCGATGTGCACCACATGTTGCCTCCACTTGAATCTAATCCGCCAACACAACCTATTTAATCATCATCATAGTCATTACCACCAATAGTAGCTATTTAATCATCATAGTCATAGTGTAGCACACATCATCATCTTCAAACTCATTCTAGCTAGCTAATCACCACCAACACTAGTTGTGGTAGCTATATCTAATCACCACCAATAGTAGCTAATAATAATCATCATAGGCATTACCACCAACACTAGCTATTTGATCATCATAACTCATTTCTAGCTAGCTAATCACTCCTGCTGCTCTCTCTCTCAGGTAAAATAGCATAAAACATGTGTAGCACTCCTGCTTCATCAAGTTGGAGCATGCAGATGAACCTGTCTCCTAATTGTGGGCTGCTCTTCTGATTGCTGCCCCCTAGTACTTCTCTGCGATCGTTCACAAAATTTTGCTCCAGTCTTTCAGTATTAAGCATTCCTCGCTATTAGAAATCCTGAATGTACTAAAGTTTGTTGTAGGATGTCTTGGCCGTAAGCTAACAATTCTCATGTGACCTTTAGTCTCAATCCAATGAGGCACAACATTCATTGGGAGTCCCTATTGAAGAACATTGTATAGTAACATACTTAGCAATGAAGTTTAGCTTAAAAATAATGTATGCAAAAGATGCACTAAGGACAAATAGTAAAAGTCTTACCATCTTTCCTAAATAGATGTGACCGTAGTTCAATACGAACACTATTGGTCACACATTTTGAGTACTAAGATTTTTAAGTCCAGAAAAATAATTTGTCTTGACAGTATGAAGATACTCAAGCCATGGAACACAATGACTTATCTCCTCGCAGTTTAGTCCAACCCCGGGACAATAGTAGGTCCTGTCTACCAAGCGCTGGACATGTTTGCTTGAACGGAAATAAGCTGTCAATAGAAATTAGTTGTCAACTATTTTTGAATAAACAATATTGAAGACATAAATATGGTTGAGAAAGTCACATAATGGTATAACTAGAGGCGTCTGCACATCTACCCAGATGTCGATATTACCTTCAATATCATCTTCCGGATGAATATCAAAGGTGATAACCATATCAGGCTCAAATGCATAAGTATTGCATAGTGCTTGCCAAGTTTTGCATTCAAAATAGGTGTAGGTGTCTGCGTTGTATAATTTTGCATGGAAAGTATAACCATGCTCGGTCTTCAAGTAAACTCTCTTTACCTCCATAGTAGTTTTCATAGGGCTGAAACCTATCTTATCCAAGACAAAAACTCTTGCATGGCAGGGGATACACTAGTAGAATAGTACAAAATTTAAATTATAAGTTGAAGCAAATGACGCAAATGTCATGCTTAATTACGAAAAAAGACTTGTCATTGTGACTTACTGTATCCACTTCAAAGTTCTTGTCCAGCTTGATGTTGAAGCGCATATCATCATCTAGGAAGATTTTGTCGCACAGGCCGCGCTCATCTTTGCAGTATTCACAAATACCGAAATACTTTTCGTCGTCAGACATTTCTATGTTCATAGTGGAAACATTAATTGAAAATCGATCGAAGGCAACTACCAGGATATTCAACAAACAAATCCGGGGCACTCGATATTTCCTACATATTCTGGCACAAGTCATGCCAAAATTCACGGAAAAATCCGGCATGACCTTTGCTAAAATAAGACATATCGAGTGCCTGAAATTTTCCGAAACGGAAATGAATCAACACTCCGGCAAAACATAGGCCACTCAGAGGTGTAACCTGCAAACATGACCGGCCACTTGGGCAAGCACATATCCTATTTGAGCAAGACAAGATATGCATTTCAAAATATCTTATAGGACTCATATTGACATGAGCATTGAATAAGCAAAACCTAATCGTAAAATAAATAAGTATTCAAATTAGCATGCATTTAATAAGCAAAAGTAAATCATCTCATGCATCTGTACATCATCGAATATTATCACTAATACATCCCGAGTAGTATCATACATATAACATCACTAATACAACTAAAACCCTAGCGCACGACGGGTATCGGCGCGGGCGGTGGACACCCAAAGAGAAGGAACAATCACAGGATCATAGCTCCAGTGAGATCCCTATAGAACCTGCCAGGTATTGGAGAACATGTGCTCCAACGCAAACAAATAGCGATGGACATGCATGTCCTTCTCGCTGACACGATGATGTACCACCTCCGCGGGGTCCTCAAGCCTCTGCACCATCACTAGCACACACGACCGCCACCAAAGAAGGTTAGGGTCAACGACGGGCTGGCTCCTCACCAATTTGCGCCCCCGGTAGGTAGCGCCTCCCAGTACCAGCCCGACGGGGCCCAGTCCCGGACATGGCCCATCTGGTCAAGCAGGTGTCCTCCGCCGAATCGACGACGAGGATGCGGGATAGGCATCGTCGACGTCGATGCGGGAATAATTGTTTTAACTAAAAAAATAACAACAATGTGACATGTTCAAGTAGTTCTTACTAAAAATAAACTTACTATAAATGTAGCGACCAGACCTCAAACAGTCTGATCTCTGTGCTTTAGTGTCATCCCTGGATCAGTAATGCTGACATGCATAGTACTTGAAGGATTTATAACAGAGTAGCAATCACACACTTATTACATCGAGTGTCTCAATTACAATAAATATGGCTTAAGGCCATCTAATAACGATAACAGCGGAAGGCTTGGAAGATAAGTGAGTCCATCAACTCCAACGGCATCACTGAGTATAGAACCACGACCTAAAGGCACCTTACTCGTCGTCTGAAAAGTCTGCAACATGAACGTTGCAACCCGAAACGGGTCACACATGGAATATGCTGGCAAGGTAACACGTAGAGAATAATGGAAGAATAAAGCTATACTACATGCATATTTGGCTGGTGGAAAGCTCTATGGTTACAGTTTTGCGTAAAGCCAATTTTTCCCTACTACAAAGGAATAAATTTTATTTAAATATCATGGTAGTTGTTAAACATTGAGAGTCTAGGCACCCTCTCAATCCCAATTAAGCATCAACATTAAAACCCAACAACATTAATTAGAGTAACATGATGAGATTCACATGATAATCCAAGTACTAGATACTCAAGTTGTCCATAACCGGGGACACGGCTAACCATGATTAGTTTATACACTCTGCAGAGGTTTGCGCACTTTTCCCCACAAGACTCGATCTCCTCCGTTGGAATTCTTGCACTACATGATGTTTGAGAAACGGATGACCGAGACATAGTCTTTCAGAAACGCTAGCACCTTACGAACGGGTCGACCGTACCAACCTACATCCCCTACATCTGCTAGTCTACCACTGTAAGAGTTCGCACGACTTAGTCAACTATACTAGAGCCCATAGTAGCTTGTGGCTGCACACGGAAGTTTCTAGCATGAATAATCTCATGATCCCTTTGAGCCTGGGTGGCGGTCCAAAAGAAATCAGGCAATCGCTGAAATACCCAGGTGCCTCAATCCACCCAGATGTGTGTTTAAGTTGCCACCTTAGATAAACCATTAATTTAACAATCTCACATCTGTCATGGATACACTCACCCAATCCACGTCTACTAGCATAGCATGGCAATATAAGCAAACGTAGAAGTAACTCCCAAAGGTTTGATAATGAAACAGGTAGTAGGTACTACCTCATCTACTTCCCAAAACCCACAATTTAATTTGATCCTAATCATGCAATTGTTTGAGGGTTGATCTAATGCAATAAAACTGGGTAGTAGGACGTATGATCAAAGTGTTACTTGCCTTGCTGATGATCCGCGAAACCTAGCGATTCGAAGTAGCAAGCGGCGCAATCTGGGTACTCTATCACAAACAAACAAGCATCCAATAAGTACTCATCCAATGCACTGGTAAAACTCAAATAAGAGATCTAACAAGAAAGTTCAACTTAAGAACTACGGTTGGCAAAAAGAATCAAAGCGAACGAAGCAACGAAAGACAAACGGTGAAAGAAACAAACTCCGTTTACTAATCTGGATCTACGTCAAATTTTACAAAAGCAAAAACTTGTTTGAGTTGGTTAAACGGAAAGAGTGTTTCAAGACGAAACTCCAGGCGCTTGAATCGCCTGATTCCGATAAACGAGCGAAAAGTTATACTAGAACGAAAATCGGATCAGAAATCGCGATCAAAAATAATCGCGGAAAATCCGAGAAAAAGAAAAACGACGAACAGATTAACGAACGAACGTTCGTTTTTTGGAACTAAATGATGAACGTGTTCGTTAAAACAAACGAACGAGCGAACGCTCGCTGATTAAACTAAACCTGAAAAAAAACCGATCTAACTAAAAAAATGGATCTAAAAAAACCAAATGAAAACCGGCGGAAAACCGAACGGTTTTCTAGGAAACACTGGCGGCGGGTTAACCTCGTCGGCGGCGGCGGGGTCCGGCGGCGGCGGCGCGCGGCGGTGGCTTGGGGCAGCTCGGGCTAGGGTTTCGCGCAGGGTGGGCTTGGGGCTCTGGGTCGGCTCCTTATAAAGGCCCGACGGACGGAGTCCTGGCCGATTACGGCCCAAGGTCGGTTTCGCGTTTTTTTATAAATAATTACACGCAGAAAAACAAACAAAAGGAATACTAAACGGGCTCCAAAAATCTCGAAATAAATTTTCCCCGGCTTCTAAAATCAAGCCAAACAGGATGAACATTTATTTGGGGCCTAAATGCAATTTTGAAAAACGTGCATTTTTTCTAAATTCAAATAAAATAGCAAATAAATCCAAAATAAAATCTCTTTTGATTTTTTTATTAAATCCTCAATATTTCTTTATTTTGGCAAAGTCATTTTATTCCCTCTCTCATATTTTTATAATAGAAATAATTGAAGATAAAATAAATCAAATCAAATGATCCTATTTTCAAATTTTGAGAAAACTCAAATATGAAAATAACGAAATCCCCAACTCTCTCCGTGGGTCCTTGAGTTGCGTAAAAATTTCTAGGATCAAACCAAAGGCAATTAAAATATGATATGTAGTGATGATCTAATGTATAACATTCCAAATCGAAAATTTGGGATGTTACAATAAATAAAATTAAACTAGTACCTAATTAGTACCTAGTTCTTACTAACTAATTAGTACCTAGGAACTACTGCCCTAATTACCATCTAATTTGATGAACCTAGGGGTGGAAAGTGGTAGCGGATAATCCGAAATATCTGATATTCGTATTCGATCGGATATTCCAATTATCCAACTTAAAAGTCAAATAAGTGGTCAAATTTTACTCGTTTTATGATTAATCTTAGAAATTATTGTGCATTACAATAGTGTTTATTCATAAATCTATTTATCATTGACTTACTGTATGTCACAAGTTGAATACTTCTTGTCACATAGCTATTGAATAATACACTTAAGCAATATGTCGCTATTATTCGTATCTGTTCCGAATCAAGAAAACATCTGATTCGTTTCCAGCCCTAGATGGACCCTAACTAATTTGATGCAATTAAAATTTGAAGAACCCTAGGCAGACGTATGGGAGGGGGAGGAGCAGGCATGCTCACCTCGGATGCCCGCAGCAAACGAGGGGCAGGCGGCGTCGAGGTCGGGGTCGGGGCTCGGGCGCGCAGCGGAGGGCGGCGTCGGGGTCGGGAGCGGCGTCGAGGGTATGCGGAGAGCGACGGGAGAGCGCGCGGAGGCCGACGGGCGACGGCGGCGGCAATAGCGAGGAGTTTGGATTTGGGGGAAGTGGCCGTGGGGAGGAAAGAACCGCGCGGTTAAGTCAAAAGTAGCAGTATCGCGTTCTGGGAAGTGCGCTACTGCTAAGTTAGCTATAGCACGTTTCTGGATATGCGCTACTGCTATTCCATTCTATTTTTCCCTTTTTCATTTATTTTTATTTACATTTTATTCTTTTCCTTTCTCCTTTTTCTATTTCTTTCATTTTCATTTACTTTTCTATTTGGTTTCCATTTAATTTTATTTCCTTTAGCAGTAGCGCTTTTCTGCGTAAACACGCTGCTACAAACCAACTACCAGTAGCGCTGTTCACAGTAGATCGCTACTACTATGTGTAGCCTATCGGCTTGGCAGTGGGAATTTTAGTAGTAGCGCTTTTATCTTCAGGCGCGCTACTGCTACAATTGTATCTGTAGCGCGGTTTACGCCAACGCGCTACTGCTATTTAGTACTAGCGTGCTTTTTTAACACGCGCTACTGCTAAAGTTCTGTGTATAAGATTTTCCCTAATAGTGTTATTTCATGAATCAATACTATTTTAGGCAAAGAGAAAACCAAGTTTTGGCACGATCTCTAAGTGAAAACAAAAGTAGCTTCAATTTAACAATATAATTGTCCACATCTTTCTTCTTTTGCATATCGCACAAATCAACAAAGTTGTTTAGATGGGTAGCGGCATCTTCACTAGGAAGGCCGAAAAATTGATCTTTCAAGACAAGATTCAACAAAGCAGCATTAATTTCACAAGATTCAGCATCGGTAATAGGAGCAATCGGAGTGCTAATAAAATCATTGTTGTTGTTATTGGAAAACTCACATAATTTAGTATTATCTTGAGCCATCGTGACAAACAATCAATCCAACACACAAGCAAACAAGAAGCAAGCGAAAAGAGGCGAACGAAAAAGGGGCAAATAAAACGATAAAGGTGAAGTGGAGGAGAGGAAAACGAGAGGAAAATGGCAAATAATGTAATGCAAGGGATAAGAGTTTGTGATGGGTACTTGGTATGTCTTGACTTGAGCGTAGATCTCCCCAGCAACGGCGCCAGAAATCCTTCTTGCTACCTCTTGAGCATACGTTGGTTTTCCATTGAACAGGAAAGGGTGATGTAGCAAAGTAGCATAAGTATTTCTCTCAGTTTTTGAGAACCAAGGTATAAATCCAGTAGGAGACTACACGCAAGTCGCCTATTACCTGCACAAACAATTAAGAACCTCGCAACCAATGCGATAAAGGGGTTGTCAATCCCTTCACGGTCACTTGCGAAAATGAGATCTGATAAAGATAATAAGATAAATATTTTTGGTATTTTTGTATAGATTGGAAAATAAAGATTGCAAAATAAAATAAATAGTAAACTAGAATTATAGATCGGAAACTTATAAGATGTAAAGTAGACCCGGGGGCTATATGTTTCACTAGTGGATTCTCTCATGATAACATGTATTATGGTGGGTGAACAAATTACTACCGAGCAATTGATAGAAAATCGCATAGTTATGATGACATCTAAGGCAATGATCATGAATATAGGCATCACGTCCGTGTCAACTAGACTGAAACGATTCTGCATCTACTACTATTACTCCACACATCGACCGCTATCCAGCATGCATCTAGAGTATTAAGTTCATAAGAACATAGTAACGCATTAGGCAAGATGACATGATGTAGAGGGATAAACTCAAGCAATATGATATAAACCCCATCTTTTGATCCGCGATGGCAAAAATACAATACGTGCCTTGCTGCCCCTGCTGTCACTAGGAAAGGACACCGCAAGATTGAACCCAAAGCTAAGCACTTCTCCCATTGCAAGAAAGATCAATCTAGTAGGCCAAACTAAACCGATAATTCGAACAGACTTGCAAAGATATCAAATCATGCATATAAGAATTCAGAGAAGAACCAAATAATATTCATAGATAACCAAATTCATAAACCCAAAATTCATTAGATCTCGGCAAACACACCGCAAAAGAGTACTACATAGAATAGATCTCCAAGAACATCAAGGAGAACTTTGTATTGAGAACCAAAGAGAGAGAAGAAGCCATCTAGCTAATAACTATGGACCCGAAGGTCTGTGGTAAACTACTCACACATCATCAGAGAGGTTATGGTGTTGATGTAGAAGCCCTCCGTGATCGATCCCCCTCCGGCGGATCGCCGGAAAAGGCCTCCAGATGGGATCTCACGGGTACAGAAGGTTGCGGCGGTGGAGAAGTGGTTTAATGGCTCCCCGGATTTTTTCAGGGTATAACAGTATATATAGGCAAAAGAAGTAGGTCGGTGGAGCTCCGTGGGGCCCATGAGGGTGGGGGCGCGCCTACCCCTAGGCGTGCCCCCTACCTCGTGGAAGCTTCGCGGACTTCCATACTTGTACTCCAAGTCTCCTGGGTTGCGTTTTTTCCAAGAAAGATCCTCGTGAAGGTTTTGTTCCGTTTGATATTCCTTTTCTACAAAACACTGAAATAGGCAAAAAAAACAGCAATTTGCACTAGGCCTTCTGTAATAGGTTAGTCCTAGAAATAATATGAAAGTGCATATTAAAGCCAATTAAACATCCAAAACAGATAATATAATAGCATGGAACAATCAAAAATTATAGATACGTTGGAGACGTATCATGCGGCTGGCCCCTAGTGCAAGTACGGCGCTGAGGGCCTCTGCCCACTCCTGGCGAGGAATGGGGGTACTGACCGGACATGTACCCAGCTGCGACGTCGTGTTGAAAGCAGGCAAGCGCCAATGGATCCGCTCTTGCTGTGTGGCGCGCCGCGCCTCTCGCTCTGCGGCGCTCCAATGGTCTCGCCGTGCGGCGAGCTGTAGCCTATCGGCGCGGACGCGCCTGGCTTGCTCTCGACGCACCATCGATCATGTTGTGTGATACGTCTCCGTCGTATCTACTTTTCCAGACACTTTTGCCCTTGTTTGGACTCTAACTTGTATGGTTTGAATGGAACTAACCCGGACTAACGTTGTTTTCAGCAGAATTTCCATGGTGTTGTTTTATGTGCAGAAAACAAATATTCTCGGAATGACCTGAAACTCCACGAGATGTCTTAGAAAAAATAATAAAAAATCCTCGCCAAAGATGAAGACCAGGGGGCCCACACCCTTCTCATGAGGGTGGGGGGCGCGCCCCCCCTAGGGCGCGCCCCCTACCTCGTGGGCCCCCTGGAAACCCTCCGACGCCAACTCCAACTCTATATATTCGCTTTCGGAGAGAAAAAAATCAAAGAGAAGAAATCATCACGTTTTACGATACGGAGCCGCCACCAAGCCCTAAAACCTCTCGGGAGGGCTGATCTGGAGTCCGTTCGGGGCTCCAGAGAGGGGGATTCGTCGCCGTCGTCATCATCAACCATCCTCCATCACCAATTTCATGATGCTCACCGCCGTGCGTGAGTAATTCCATCATAGGCTTGCTGGACGGTGATGGGTTGGATGAGATTTATCATGTAATTGAGTTAGTTTTGTTAGGGTTTGATCCCTAGTATCCATTATGTTCTGAGATTGATGTTTCTATGACTTTGCTATGCTTATGCTTGTCACTAGGGCCCGAGTGCCATGATTTCAGATCTGAACCTATTATGTTTTCATGAATATATGTGAGTTCTTGATCCTATCTTGCAAGTCTATAGTCACCTACTATGTGTTATGATCTGGCAACCCCGAAGTGACAATAATCGGGACCACTCCCGGTGATGACCATGGTTTGAGGAGTTCATGTATTCACTATGTGCTAATGCTTTGTTCCGGTTCTCTATTAAAAGGAGGCCTTAATATCCCTAAGTTTCCAATAGGACCCCGTTGCCACGGGAGGGTAGGACAAAAGATTTCATGCAAGTTCTTTTCCATAAGCACGTATGACTATATACGGAATACATGCCTACATTACATTGATGAATTGGAGCTAGTTCTGTGTCACCCTATGTTATGACTATTACATGATGAACCACATCCGGCATAAATATCCATCACTGATCCGGTGCTTACGAGTTTTCCATATACTGGTTCTCGCTTATTTACTTTCCTGCTGCTACTGTTACAATCACTACAAAATACCAAAAACATTACTTTTGTTGTCTTTACTTTTGTTGCCATTACCACTACTATCATATTATTGTGCTACTAAACACTTTGCTGCAGATACTAAGTTTCCAGGTGTGGTTGAATTGACAACTCAGCTGCTAATACTTGAGAATATTCTTTGGCTCCCCTTGTGTCGAATCAATAAATTTGGGTTGAATACTCTACCCTCGAAAGCTGTTGTGATCCCCTATACTTGTGGGTTATCATTGTGCGGCGAGCTGCAGCCTGTCGGTGCTGACATGCCTATCTTGATCTGTGGTGCTCAAGCGCCATGCGCCAATGGTCTGCTCAACCCTGGCGATGGCGCGCATCACGGTGTCGTCCATCGCGTTGCCGGGGAGCGCCTCGGCCTCGACGGGTTGTGGCACCTGCTCGTTTTCCTCGTTGACAAGGTTGGTGGCAGAGGCGGCGCTTTGGTGGGTTGGCATGCTTGGAAAAGGTGGATGTGCTACATGCTGCACTTGTCACCTCCGTGGGTCGTGCGCCGCCTATGCGCAATATCGCTGCGTGGTGGGAAACGGTGGTGTGTTCATAAAACGCCATCAATTAATGGAAACTTAGCATAGAAGGAACACCGAGCTACCAAAAGAAGGAGATGATGATCAGATGAACACAGACCACACTAGGGAACAGTTTCTTTTATTATCGGTATTCGCACACATTTCTGATTACAGACCTGTTTACGGCGTATCACAAACATCTTGTTATATTGAACCGTTTATGTTCTCTTGCCTCAACGCAAACAGTTCATCTGAGTGAACCGCATGTCGTATATCGCACACACCTTCATCTAGCTGCCCGTTTCTTTTGTGTTGCCTAATCATAAACAGTTCATCTGAGTGAACCATATGATGTTACATCACACACACCTTCATTTGGCTGCCCATTTCTTTTGTTCCTCCTCATCACAAACGGTTAACTGAGCTGAACCGTATGCCCTGCATCGCACACGCAACTAAAATATGAACCATGTTTGATGCATCCTCCATCGCAAATTTTTTGCACCATTTTTGACGGGTTTTTACACCACCGTTTGCGATTATGGCACGCACACAGTTTCGTCGAAGGGTCTCTAATCGTAGTGTCGCGTTAGCAGCATCCTGCAGTAGTGAAGGGTATGTAGACACACTCCCCTCTCGTTGATTTTCATGCAACGTTCCCCATCGGTGGCATCATGAGCTAGGTCTATGCATAGATGATATGCACGAGTAGAACACAAAGAAGTTGTGGGCGTTGATGTTCAGATTGCTTAGCTCTCTTGTCTTATTTTGGTTCGGCGGGATTGTGGGATGAAGCGGCTCGGATCAACCTTACATGTTCTCGCACATGACACCGGTTCCATCGACTAACATGCAACTTGTATTGCATAAGGTGGTTGGCGGGTGTTTGTCTCTCCTACTTTAGTTGAATCTGATTTGACAAAGGTGGTTGAGGGAGTCCTGGATTAGGGGGTATCCGGACAGCCGGATTATATCCTTTGGCCGGACTGTTGGACTATGAAGATACAAGATTGAATACTTTGTCCCGTGTCCGGATGGGACTCTCCTTGGCGTGGAAGGCAAGCTTGGCAATACGGATATGTAGATCTCCTTCCTTGTAACCGACTCTCTGTAACCCTAGCCCCCTCCGGTGTCTATATAAACCGGAGGGTTTTAGTCTGTAGGACAACATTCAATCATACCATAGGCTAGCTTCTAGGGTTTAGCCTCTCTGATCTCGTGGTAGATCAACTCTTGTACTACTCGTATTATCAAGAATAAACAAGCAGGACGTAGGGTTTTACCTCCATCAAGAGGGCCCAAACCTGGGTAAAACATCGTGTCCCCTACCTCCTGTTACCATCCGCCTTAGACGCATAGTTCGAGACCCCCTACCCAAGATCCGCCGGTTTTGACACCGACATGGTGCTTTCATTGAGAGTTCCTCTGTGTCGTCATCATTAGGCTTGATGGCTCCTTCGATCATCGATAGCGATGCAGTCCAGGGTGAGACTTTTCTCCCAGACAGATCTTTGTATTCGGCGGCTCCACACTGCGGGCCAACTCGCTTGGCCATCTAGAGCAGATCGAGCGCTACGCCCCTGGCTATCAGGTCAGATTTGGAAACTTGAACTACACAGCTGACATCCACGGAGACTTGATCTTCAACGGATTCGAGCCATTGTCGAGTGCGCCGCACGGTCACGATGAGCACGACTTAGCTCTACCATCGGACAGTGTTCGGGAGATCGCACCGGTGACCGCTTCGACCCTCAAATCGGAGCCAATTGCGCCATCCAGTGACGGGTGGATAGACCCCGCCACGGAGGCCGCACTCTTATCGGCGATCGAGCCGAGTATCGACCTTACCCTTCACGAGAGCCGTGACGCCAAACTGTCGGATTCTTCCCCGGCCACGGACTCCGAACCGCCTGCGCCCATGCCTATCGAATCCTATTGGGCGCTGATCATGGAGTTCACCTCCACGGATATCTTTCAGCACTCGCCCTTCGGCGACATACTGAACTCATTAAGGTCTCTCTCTCTCTCTGTCAGGAAAGCCCTGGCCGAACCATGTCCGGCAGAATTGGGATGCGGATGACGAAGAAATTTGCCGCCCACCCACCACTCACTTAGTAGCCACTGTCGACGATTTGACCGACATGCTCGACTTCGACTCTGAAGACATCGATGGCATGGACGACGATGCAGGAGACGAACAGGAACCACTGCCCACAGGGCACTGGACGCCCACTTCATCATATGATGTATACATGGTGGACGCACCCAAAGAAAACGACGACGAAGAACGGAAGGACGCAGCGAGGGGTTGTTCCCTCAAGAAGCAGTCAAAGCGGTGGCATAAGCGCCGCGCCAAATCCCGCCTCGGCAGAAACAGCGATCATATAGACCCAGCGATAGAGCAAGGTGAGCCAGCGGACGACAAACACGGCAGTGAACCATCGTCTGACCACGGCAACACGGAGAATCAAACCGAACAACCCGACTCCGTCGAAGATAACAGTCCAGATGACATCACACCGGATAGGCACCCAAAGCAATAGAATACCCATCAAAGTCTTGTTGCCACTGCGAGGAGTCTGAAAAAGCAGAAGCAAAGGCTCAGGGTTGCACAAGACACACTCAGAATCAGATGGAGTGAAGTACTCCACACTGCAGCGAAATACGGCGGTAATTGCCACACCAAGAGCTACCCGAAGCGAAAGTTGCTACCTGAATTCGATGAGGAGGCCTTAGATCCCCCGCAATCAAAAAACAAAACGGCCATCCGGTCGGATAGACGACCTTGTGGCCAACATAGAGCGGCAAACGACGCCGCACATAAGCTAGTACGCGATCCACGTGAGGGCTCGCATCAAAAGGATGGTGCAACCAGATCCATCTACAGGCCACGCAAGCGCGCTCTAGCACGCAATGCAACATAACAAACATCCCAACACCATGGTACACCCAAATACAGGGGTGCCGCACACCCCCTATGTTTCACCGATGAGGTGCTGGACCATGAATTTCCAGAGGGATTCAAACCCATAAATATAGAGGCATACGACGGAACGACAAACCCTGGGGTCTAGATTGAGGACTACATCCTCCATATCCATATGGCTCGAGGAGACGATCTCCACGCCATCAAGTACTTACCCCTCAAGCTCAAAGGGCTAGCTCAGCACTGGCTCAAAAGCCTCCCCGAAAACTCCATTGGAAGCTGGGAAGAGATCGAAGACGCTTTTCGGGCGAATTTTCAAGGGACCTATGTCCGACCACCGAATGCAGACGATTTGAGTCATATAACTCAACAGCCTGGCGAGTCGGCCCGAAAGCTTTGGAACAGGTTTCTCACTAAAAAGAACCAAATAGTCGACTGCCCGGACGCTGAAGCCTTAGCGGCTTTTAAGCACAGCGTTCGAGACGAATGGCTTGCCACACACCTTGGCCAAGAAAAGCCGAGAACAATGGCAGCATTAACAAGCCTCATGACCCGCTTTTGCGCAGGCGAGGACAGCTGGTTAGCCCGATGCAGCACCAGCGACCCAAGTACATCCGAAGTCAGGGACGGAAACGGGAAACCACGACGCAGCAAAAAGAAGCACCGGAATAAAGAAGACAGCCCGAAGAGCACGGCGGTAAACACCGGATTTAGAAGCTCTCGGCCAGGTCAACAAAAGCTGCCCTCCAAAGGCAACAGAGACGAACTGTCCAACCTAAACAAGATTCTGGATAAAAATATGTCAGATCCACAGCACCCCTGATAAACCCGCAAATCATACCCATAGAGAATGTTGGGTCTTCAAGCAGTCCGGCAAGCTCAACACCGAACATAAGGGGCAGGATACACCAAGCGAAGACGAGGACGAGCCTCGCAAGCAAAGCACTGGGGAACAGAAGAAATTCCCACCAAAAGTCAAAATAGTAAACGTGTTACACGTGACAAAGGGGAGAAACAACGCGGCACTCCTAGAGACACATGCCCCAGGGCCTACCATCGCGGAGTTCTACCACTGGTCGTCCCAACCGATCACCTTTGACCATCGGGATTACTCGGCAAGTATCCGGCGTGTAGGATGGGCTGCCTTGGTATTAGAACCAATAATTGACGGATACCACTTCACACGAGTCCTGATGGACGGCGGCAGCAGTTTAAACCTGATATATCAGGACACAGTCCGCAAAATGGGGATAGACCCAACAAAAATTAGCCGCAGCAATACTACCTTTAAAGGAGTAACGCCAGGCCCAGAGGCCCATTGCACGGGCTCCCTGCTACTAGAGGTTATATTCGGCTTTCCCGATAACTTCCGCAACGAAAATTTAACGTTCCACATCGCTCCATTCCAAAGTGGTTATCAAGCATGTCGGCGTTCTGGGAATGGGGGTCCCCAGACTTGCCTGCCTGCGGCCAGCGGCGTGGCTCAAAGGGGGGCCCAGCGCGGCCCATCTTCACCAACACAAACCCAAGACCCTCGCGAGGGGCCAAGCCTCGCGGGGCGGACGACGTGGAGCTTCCTCAGGCGCGGCCTCGTCAGGCTGGCTCACGAGGCGGTGGAAAGATCAAGGCGGGGTACCTCACGAGGTGCCCGTGACGCAAGCCATGACGACCGGGGGCGCCAGGCGGGTGCCAGCCCGCGCAGCGTCCTCCCTTCCTCTTTGGTGCAAAGGGGGCAAGCGCAACCGCGGAGTACCGAGGCATCAGGCAAAGGTTGCCATTTCGGTGCAACGAGACCAAGACCAGGAGGACTACGAGACGGAGGTCACCGTGGAGCCCAAGACGGCGTCATCACCAGAGCTTTGCGCAGGCGAAGACTACTTTTGTCAGGATGGTTGATACTAGCTGTCCCCCTTCAAATGAGCCCGCTATTGTTGGCTCCCTTCCCGCTCGATATTTAGGAAGAGGACCAGGGCCTCTATAAATAGGACCAGCCACCCACAGAGCAAGCAGAGGCAGGGAAAGAGAGAGAGAGAGAAGATCAGAAAGAGAGAGAGAGAGAGAGAGAGAGAGAGAGAAAGGTGACTGAGCTCCTCCCAGAAGTTCATCACCCCAGCCAAGAACAGACCCTCGCGAGGCTGTTCTTCCTTGTATTGTTCATCATCATCAGCCCAAGAGGCAATCCACCACACCACACACTGGAGTAGGGTATTACACCACAACGGTGGCCCAAACCAGTATAAACCCTGCGTCTCTTGTGTTGTTCTTTCCTTAGTTTAGATCATGGCGAGGCGGAGGGGTGCAGGAAGGTAGGAGGCGAAATCTCCGCGCGCACCCTAGTGTTCGAACCTCAAGGGTCTGCCGGAACCCGAAATCCAACATTTGGCGCGCCAGGTAGGGGTGCGCCGGGATTCGTCTTCCACCACCCCGTTCTCCTCCGACCATCACGCCCATGTCTGATGATCGTCGGGCCCGCGCCGAGCGTCCGGCCGCGCTTGCTTCCCGCGTCGCCCAGACGGCCCCTATCGGCGGGCGTCCTCGCCGTTCCCTGTCGCCTGTCGTCAACGCCGCCACCGGCCCGGCGGGGGACGAGCAGCGAGCATCGTCCCAGCATCCGTCCGTGCGGCAAGACGGCCGCACCGCAACTCCCTCGCTCACCCCAGCTGGTTCTTCGTCCCGCGTGCTCCACGCGCCCATGGAGCCCCGCAACCTCTCCCACGCCCGTCGCGCTGCACCAACACCCCCGGTCGTCGCGGCCCTCTTGGGCGGCTCGCAGGCGCCGCCTACAAGTCACCATGTCAAGCCGTTCATCCGCCAGGTTAGTGCCGCTTCCACGCGGCAGGGGGCTCCCCTGGACCGGGCGGCGCCCAAGACCGGCCTAACCTTTAGCTCGGAGGACCACCCCTCCAACTCGGCCTGCTCGGGTGCGCTCCCCATGCTGTGCACCCCCACCATCTGCCAGGTGGCCGTCACCAGAACCCTCATTGATGGCGGCGCGGGCCTCGGCATGCTCTCGGTCGAGGCCTTCAACCTCCTCTGCATACCCCTGGAACGGCTGCAACCCAGCCGGCCCTTCTCAGGCGTAGGGGGCAAGTCGTCCAGCTCCTTGGGACAGATCCGGCTCCCAGTAACCTTCGGCACCTACGACAACTTCCGCACGGAGCTGGTCGACTTCGACATCGCCCCCATCGGCCTCCCCTACAACGCCATCCTCGTCTACCAAGCGCTGGCCCAGTTCATGGCCGCGACGCACCCGGCGTACAACCTCATGAAGATGCCCGGGAGTAGCGGTGTCCTCACTGTGCACGGGGACACTGGGGACACACTGCGGGCGCTCAAGATCGCCTTCAAGACGGCGGCGGCAGCACAGCCCGCCGACTTGGAGACCCCCGGGCCCAAGGGGGCTGCACCCGCCAAGAAGAAACAGTTGTTCGCCCAAGACAAGGCAGAAACCAAGCAGATACCCGTCGATGAGGACGGATTCACCAATGCCACTTTCACCATAGGCGCCCACCTCAAACCCGAGCAGGAGAAGGCCCTGGTCGGGTTCCTGTGTGCAAACAAGAAGGTATTCGCTTGGGAGCCTGACCAGTTGGCAGGGATCCCTAGGAGTGTAATCGAGCATCACCTCAACGTGTGCCCCAACGTGCACCCTGTGAAGCAGAAGGCCAGGCAGCAGTCCACAGAAAAGCAGGCCTTCATCGTCCAAGAGACCCGCAAATTAGAAGCCGCTGGGGTCATTCGTGAGGTCCGATACCCGGACTGGTTAGCCAACCCTGTCGTTGTGCCAAAGAAGGGAGGGAAGGAGCGCATGTGTGTCGACTTCACCAACCTCAACAAAGCATGCCCGCAAGATCCGTTCCTGCTCCCCCGCATCGACCAGATCGTCGATTCCACTGCGGAATGCGACTTGTTGTGCTTCTTGGATGCCTTCTCTGGGTATCACCAGATCAAGATGGCGGTAGAAGACGTCGAGAAGACAGCCTTCCTAACCCCGTGTGGGGTGTACTGCTACACATGCATGCCATTCGGGCTGCGTAACGCAGGGGCGACCTTCCAGCGGCTGATGCACATCACCTTGGGCCCGCAGCTCGGGAAGAATGTTGAAGCTTACGTCGATGACATTGTGGTAAAGTCTCGGGAGGCCAAGACCTTGATACAAGACTTGGAGGAAACCTTCGCGAGCCTCAACGCAGTGAACCTATGGCTCAACCCAGAGAAGTGTGTGTTCGGAGTCCCCTCGGGCAAGCTCTTGGGTTTCCTCGTGTCCCACCGAGGCATCGAGGCTAACCCAGAGAAGGTCAAGGCGGTGGAAGACATGAGCCCGTCAAAGACCCTCAGAGAAATGCAGAAGCTCACGGGGCGCGTGACCGCTCTAGGGCGCTTCATCTCCAAGTTGGGGGAACGAGCACTGCCCTTCTTCCAGCTAATGAAGAAAAAGGGGCCCTTCGAGTGGACTGAAGAGGCCGACAAGGCGTTCTAGGATCTCAAGAGATACCTGACCAGCCCACCGGTCATGGTGGCTCCGCGCCCTCAAGAGCCCCTGGTGCTTTACCTCGCCGCCACTCCCTACTCCGCCAGCGCAGCCTTAGTGGCAGTCAGAGAGGAGCGCCGAATCAAAACCACGGCAGCAGCCCGGGACAAGGCAGAACAGGGACAAGGAAGGCCTACAGAAACCGCCACCACGGCTGGGGAGGATCAGCCGCCGCAGAGGGGCGCACCAGAGGCGGAAGAGGCCCCTCTTCCAGATGGCCAGCCTTAGGAGGCCTCATTGCCTCAAGAGGCGCCACGGTCTCCGAAGGGAGCCACCAACACTGACGCACTCCACCTCGTTGAGCACCCAGTGTACTTCGTCAGCACGATGCTGCGAGATGCAAGGGCACGGTACCCCATGCCTCAGAAACTCCTCCTCGCGCTACTGATGGCCTCGCGCAAGCTGCGGCACTATTTTCAGGGTCACCCCATCAAGGTCGTCTCGTCGTACCCCCTGGAGAGAGTACTCAGGAGCCCTAATTCAGCTGGAAGGGTCGCTGAGTGGAACATAGAACTCCAAGCGTTCCAGCTCGAATTCAGCACGACCAGAGTCATCAAGGGAGCAGCGTTGGCGGATTTTGTGGCAGAATGGACGGAGGCGCCAGGCCTCAAGGCCGACGAGGATCGGTCCCTGTCCCTGGGAAGCGAGGCGCCAGAAGGCTGGGTCATGTACTTCGATGGGGCGTTCTCCAGGCATGGCGCTGGGGCTGGGGCGGTGCTTATATCGCCCGCTCAGGACAAGCTCTATTACGCTGTGCAGCTCTGTTTCCAGCAAGGTGAAAAGGTCTCCAACAACATAGCAGAGTATGAAGGTTTAATAGCGGGCTTGAAGACCGCGGTTGCCCTGGGGGTGAAACGCCTCACCATCAAGGGCGATTCGCAGCTCCTTGTCAATTTCTCCAACAAAGTGTATGAGCCGAAGGATGAGCACATGGAAGCCTACCTAGCGGAGGTCCGCAAGATGGAGAAGCAGTTCTGGGGGTTGGAGTTGCAGCATGTGCCCCGTGGCACCAATCAGGAGGCCGACGACATCGCCAAACGGGCGTCCAGGCGGTTACCTCAGGAGCCTGGCGTTTTCGAGGAGCGGCTCTTCAAGCCATCAGCCATGCCATCATTATCGAACACGGCTCAGCCCCGGGAGGAGCTCCCTCAGCCACCTGCCTCAGGGGCTCCGGCCTGTGGCCCGGCCTCAAGAGCACGTCTGCTCCTGACGATGGAACCTCAGGAGGGATGTTGGATCGCGGAGCTCCGGAGTTACCTAACGCAAGGGACCCTGCCGGAGAAGGAGGAGGAAGCGGAGCGAGTGGCACGCCAGGCCACGGCATACTGCATCAAGGATGGAGAGCTCTACCGGAAGCGGTCAAACGATGTATCCCTGCGCTGCATCTCCAGGGAGCAAGGGAAGGAACTGCTGGAAGATATACACGGCGGAGATTGTGGACATCATTCATCATCACGGACCCTCGTCGTCAAGGCGTTCCGCAGTGGGTTTTATTGGCCCACCGCGCTCAATGACGCCGTCGAACTAGTAAAAGCTTGTGAGGCCTGCCAGTTCCACGCAAAGCAGATCCATCAGCCAGCAGGAGGCTTGCAGACTATACCCCTTTCATGGCCATTCGCAGTCTGGGGGCTGGATATCTTGGGCCCGTTTCCTCGGGCGCCTGGGGGCTACCGCTACCTCTACGTCGTCGTGGACAAGTTCACCAAGTGGGCTGAAGTAGAGGCTGTCTGCACCATTCCCGCGGGTTCCGCGGTCAAGTTCATCAAGGGCATCGTGAGCCGGTTCGGGGTGCTGAATCGCATCATCACGGACAACGGTTCGCAGTTCACCAGTAACCTCTTCAAAACATACTGTGCTAACCTTGGAACGCAGATATGCTACGCTTCGGTGGGGCACCCCCGAAGCAACAGCCAGGCCGAGCGGGCCAACGCAGAGGTCCTGAGGGGCCTCAAGACCAGGACGTTCAAGAAGAAGCTGGAGGCCTGCGGCAGAGGTTGCTAGGACGAGCTTTAGTCTGTGTTGTGGTCCATCCGCACAACCGCGGCCAAGCCGACTGGAGAGACCCCGTTCTTCCTGGTCTACGGAGCCGAAGCGGTCCTCCATCACGAGGTCAGACATCGCTCCGCGCGGGTCCTGGCATTTGACGAGGTGCAGTAGGACGCCATGCGGGGGATGGACCTCATGCTGGGGGAGGAACGTCGCCGAGAAGCCGCGCTACGAGCGGCGAGATACCAACAAGCACTGCGGCGATATCACTGTCGCAACATCCGCCCCAGAACTCTTGAGGTAGGAGACCTCGTGCTCAGGCGGGTCCTCTCCAGGGAGGGGCGGCACAAGCTCTCTCCCATGTGGGAGGGCCCGTTCAAAGTTGTTCATGTTTCCAGGCCCGGCTCCACGCGCTTGGAGACTCACGAGGGGGTGCCAGTCCAAAATGTGTGGAACATCCAGCACCTCCGGAGGTTCTACCCCTAAAAAGGCCCAAAGCCTGTGAAGAAGGTGAATGCCTGTGAAGCTATCACGTTTTGGAAAAGGCCCAGAGCCTGTGAAGAAGGTGAATGCCTGTGAAGCTATCGCGTTTGGGAAAAGGCCCGGAGCCTGTGAAGAAGGCGAATGCCTATGAAGCTATCGCGTTTTGGAAAAGGCCCAGAGCCTGTGGAGAAGGCGAATGCCTATGAAGCTATCGCGTTTTGGAAAAGGCCCGGAGCCTGTGAAGAAGGAGAATGCCTGTGAAGCTATCGCGTTTTGGAAAAGGCCCAGAGCCTGTGAAGAAGGCGAATGCCTGTGAAGCTATCGCGTTTTGGAAAAGGCCCGGAGCCTATGAAGAAGGCGAATGCCTGTGAAGCCATCGTGTTTGGGAAAAGTCCCGGAGCCTATGAAGAAGGCCAACGCCTGTGAATCTCGCCGCCCGTGACACTCTCACGTAATAATGAGTTGGGGTTGTACACGCCCTGGAGTCTCAGGAGCGCCGGCCTCAGGCCCTGGGGCTCCCTCCCACGCCCAGTGGCAGCACTTAGCTCCGCGCTGGTGAGAAGACTTCGAAGACTATATTAGGTGCCGGACGCGGCTTTTCATTTGCTTTCCGCAGTTGGCTTGTTCCTTCTCTTTCGAAGTTTTATTGAAGTTGTTGCCGTCTTTGGCTTGTGGTTCTTCGACTTTTCACTCTCCTGCCTCGATTTCTCTTGTGCAAGGCCTCGCGAGGGGGGCAGCTGAGCGCCCTCGCGAGTGTTCCTATCCTAGTCATTCAAAGAGTTCGCGACCTGGGCCCCTTACAGGAGCACCCCTCCAGTCCGTGCCCCACGGGCACCGCAACACAAACGAAGGGCCTGGGTCGGTCGCCCCCCCCCCCCCACGGCCGGGGCCGGGAACTATCCACGCTTGGGCACGTAGCCGGAAGGTACGGTAACGAAAGCAAAACGATGATTAACAGCAATAACCCAAACACGCCCCTGCGGGGCTCCACACTATTGTCTTTGTTACGCAGGGAAAAGGAAAAAGGAAGAACAAATCTAGTGCAACTCGCCTCACACTGGCCCGCAGGGAAGGCCCGAGCTGCCTCCGGAGCTCAGGCGGACTCCCTCTCGCGCTTCACCAGGGCGCGACGGCGGGCGGACTCGTTGCCACCTCCCAAGCAGATACGGCGGTGCGGAGGCTGACCGCGGCCACCCCTAGAAGAGTCGCCGCCTGAAGAAGAACCGGAGAAGCTTGAGGAACCCTGAGCGCCGCCGGCCGCGCGAGCACTGCCCTCTCCATCATCGCTAGAGCTGGGTTCCCAGCCGCGGTCGTCACCCTCGGGGCAACACCCTGCGCGGCGACCATCTTCCCCAAACACCCTCACGTAGAGGGTGGCATCGCTGTCAAACTTGAAGTGTAGGGTGCACCGACGGCTCAGGCCACGCGCGCGAGCAAACGTCTGCCAACCGTGGGCCAGGAACAGGCTCCCAGCCGCGGAGACCTCCAGTGAGACCCATGAGGCCCGGCTGCAGCAGTCGTCGGCCTGAAGCCAGAGGCCGCCCGGGGCGCCGGCCGGGAGCTCGCCAAGGAGGAATCAAGGAAGTGGAAGCCGAGTGCTGGTCGGCCCCGCCGACCACAGACGAACTCCGGCAGCACTTCAGCAGCGCGAAAGCGCAGCCTAGGGGGACGCGCAGCCGGAGCGCACCCCACGGCCGCAGCAATCCGCCCGTCGCTGTGCCGAAGATCGCCTCCACGTCCGCGGGGAGCCACCATGGTGGCCACAGGATGTTTATGAGGGCGCCCTCGGCCGCGCTTGGGTGGGGTAGAGGTGGGCTCAACCTGGTGAGCCTTCCCCTTCTCTGCAGCCGAGAACCTCCTTGACGGGGCCATGAAGAAAGGGAGAAGCAAGGAGGGATGAACTGGAAGGGCGCGCGCCGGACCGCACTTATAACTGGCGATGGCCAACCAACGGCCCCCACGATCGCAGGTAATTATGACCCGCTTTGCATGTAGGGACTTGTCCAATCCGTGCAGTTGCCGAGGCGCCATGGGGAAGTGGAGACGCCCACGTCCAACCAACCGCCACGCGGCGCCCAAGGCCGCAGGCTGTTAGGGCCCACGGCGCTTCACTCTTGCCCTTCCACCTCCCTACACGGCCATGTCCGGGCGCGCCTTGGGCCCGGGGGCTACTGTCGGTGTTCTGGAAACGGGGGTCCCTAGACATGCCTGCCTGCGGCCTGCGGCGTGGCTCAAAGGGGGCCCAGCGCAGCCCATCTTCACCAACACAAACCCAAGACCCTCGCGAGGGGCCAAGCCTTGCGGGGCGGACGACGCGGAGCTTCCTCAGGCGCGGCCTCGTCAGGCTGGCTCACGAGGAGGCGGAGAGATCAAGGCGGGGTACCTCACGAGGTGCCCGTGACGCAAGCCATGATGACCGGGGGCGCCAGGCGGGTGCCAGCCCGCGCAGCATCCTCCCTTCCTCTTTGGTGCAAAGGGGGCAAGCGCAGCCACGGAGTACCGAGGCATCAGGCAAAGGTTGCCATTTCGGTGCAACGAGACCAAGACCAGGAGGACTACGAGACGGAGGTCACCGTGGAGCCCAAGACGGCGTCATCACCAGAGCTTTGCGCAGGCGAAGACTACTTTTGTCAGGATGGTTGATACTAGTTGTCCCCCTTCAAATTAGCCCAACATTGTTGGCTCCCTTCCCGCTCGATATTTGGGAAGAGGACCAGGGCCTCTATAAATAGGACCAGCCACCCACAGAGCAAGGGGAGGAAGGGAAAGAGAGAGAGAGAGAGAGAGAGAGAAGATCAGAAAGAGAGAGAGAAAGGTGACTGAGCTCCTCCCAGCAGTTCATCACCCCAGCCAAGAACATACCCTCGCGAGGCTGTTCTTCCTTGTATTGTTCATCATCATCAGCCCAAGAGGCAATCCACCACACCACACACTGGAGTAGGGTATTACACCACAATGGTGGCCCGAACCAGTATAAACCCTGCGTCTCTTGTGTTGTTCTTTCCTTAGTTTAGATCTTGGCGAGGCGGAGGGGTGCAGGAAGGTAGGAGGCGAAATCTCCGCGCGCACCCCAGTGTTCGAACCTCAAGGGTCTGCCGGAACCCGAAATCTGACAAAGCACTACTCGGACGCGAAGATTTCGCTCGCTTTAACGCAATACCGCATTACGCTTCTCTCATGCTTAAGATGCCCGGTCCACGTGGCATCATTATAGTAAATGGAAATATTGAGCGCTCCTTGCGTGGAAGACCGTGCGGCTGCCTTGGCAGCCGCACACTAAACGGCCTCACCAACTAAAGCATCTGACAGGTCATTAAGACCACAAACGCGGTTGGACGAGTCCGGCGCAGCTATATGTAATTGATACAGGTTTGATGGCTATACCCCTATTACAATACAAGGGGCTCAACGCGCGCAAACAAGTGACAATTAGGCTCAACTTTACTCATTTCAAACTGTACATGGTTTATTTAGTATAACCTACCTTTTGCACGACAACTTTTCAATTAAGTTCCTTTCTTTTTCAGATGACCATCGTGCTACACCTGTCCAGAATACGGCACAACGGAGACACAGGCGCAGACGTGCAGCAGGGACCTGTTCCAAGGATTCTTTTTAGATTAAGACCCTGCGTAAACCTTTTTTTACTGTCTCTTGTTGATACACATCCCCTGGATTCTCAGTACAATTGATAAGGATGCTGACGTATTGGCATGTGGCCACGTTAGAATACTGCACGTACCTGGACACCAGGGGCTTATTACAAAGGGAACTTCTTAGCCCGGTTTACATCATAAAGACCGAATACCTTAGGGAGTGTTCGGCATCGCGAGTTTGGCCTTATATGCATCAGCTCCGAATCATGTCTTTGGTCAAATGTTGGGTTTGCCCAGCTCCTGTGTTTTGCTACCTTATGTTCCACTCTATTAGCTAAGGCGGCACCAGGTGAACTACTGCGATTGTGCCCTGGTTCATCCGGACGAGCACCTTAGTAGAGAAAGCCGAAAACTGACTGTCGTGATATAGCGTGAGACTGGTCAACCACTCGATGACCTAGCGGAATCTTCGGGATTCCTCCGCCTTAACGAAGGGCCGTTTCCCGGCCAGGCATGTACGCGCCCCGAATCCGGATGAGTGCGGAGCCACCAGGGGCTATATAGTAGCCCCATTGTCAAACTCCTCTAGCTAAGTGAAAGTGTTAAAGCATTATAGTCTGATTGCCTAGTTCGTTGCGCTATCACCTCCTTAAAGGACCAAGACGTTGGATCAAGTGTGAACATGCGTCTTCTGTGAACACCCCCGCATTATATGCGTGGGGGCTGAAGCCGACGACTACCATCTTTCAGGTTATATACATATATACATAAACGGCCGCACAGGAGGCATCATAGCACTTTCGGGCAAAAGTATAAATACAGACTTGATAAATTCAATAAAACATTGTTCTTACAATGGGAATACATGTCACTTAAACATAATATTCTTCGAGCACTGAGCCTCCATCAAACGAGCGCCTTCAAGAACTTCTTCAAAGTAGTGCTCGGCAGCCACTCGGCCTATGGCCGAACTCTATGCCGCAACAGCAATGGCATCCATCTCCGCCCAGTATGTTTTGACACGGGCAAGGGCCATCCACGAGCCCTCTATGCACGCCGACCTCTTTACAGCATCGATGCATGGCACAGCACCAAAAAATTGTTGCACCAAGCTAAAGTAGCTATTCGGCCTTGGCCCCCCTGGCCACAGATGATCCACTATGGACCTCATGGCAAGTCTGGATAATCTATGGAGCTCGGCCCAACCGGTCAATCGCTCATTCAGCAACAGCGGACGGACTGGAGCGTGAAACTGTGACCAGAACAGCTTCTCCACTTCAGGACCCTTCTGATCCTTGAAGTACTCGACCGCATCAGCAGCACTTGCAGCCAAATCCATGTACTCGTCCACAGAACTCCATAGCCGGTCTAGAGGAGCATATTTTGGATCTCCGAACTTAGTCCGTAACAAGAAGGGCTTCCTAGAAACGATATCCGCAGTTTGATTCAGCTCCACCTTCGTCGCTCTAATTTTGGAGCGGGCTTCCTTGGCAGCCACCCGGGCCTTCTCCAGGTCCGTCGCCTTCGCCCGGTTTTCCTCTTCAAGAAGCTGGTAATGGTCAGCAGCATCTTTTAACTCCACGGCCAACTTGGCAATTTTTTCTTTGCTCTCGCAATGTGCGGCCTGTTCGGCCCTTAAACCCTCGGCCGCCTTTAAAGCGGCCGCATTGCTGCTCCTTGCGTGCTCCTTGGCTTGGGCAAGTTCCGCCCGAAGGGTCTCCACGGCGGCAGCTCCATCTGCAGTCACAACATATTAAAGATACTGGCATCATGCTGCTCTTACTATGTGACGATCACCAGAAAAATCACTGACCCTGTGCCTCGTCAAGCCGCTTGTTGACAAGCACGATGTCGGCATCTGCCGCATCCAGCTGCCGCCTTAGTTCGGCAAACCCATCAGTCCGGCTAGCCACTGGAGCTTCAACCACCTGCACATAAAGGCGGTCTGGTTATTACCTGGGACTATGATCCTTTGTTTGCTGCCATTTTCAACGACAACCAGAGTCTTAGGGGCTACTATCTACACAGGGGACATCTAAAAATGTGTGGTACTGTCAAAAATGTACATCATTTCATGTATCTCAAAACCCGTTAGTAGACTCACAAAGGCTTCATGCAACCCGCTTTCGGCGGACGAAATCCTTTCAATCACCGTACACATCAACGTGCGGTGCTCTTCTAAGATAGCCGCTTGCTCTAGCAGATCCCTCAGTACGTCCGACCGCACACCAAATGATGCCGGACTCTTTTGATTGCTCTCTTCAAGATCTGGATACTGAGGACTTCGGGCGGCCATAGGATTACCTTCTGGCCTTGCCGGATCAGGATAAACCCTCCGTGACGACACCTCGGGGTCGCCCGCCTCGTGAGGCAGTGTGGCAGGGGGAGGCGTTTCGCTCTCCATCATCTCTGGAAGAAGATCCCCTGAAGATGAGCTCTGCTAAGAAGGGCTAAGATCCGAACTGCAAGATAAATGCTTTGGTTGTTTTCCTCCGAAGTAAAGCAAGATATTTTCATTATTAAAGTACCCTTTTGCTTACATCTCGGTGGAGGGCTGATCCCCTTGAGGGCATAGTGCGGCCAGGGTAGCCCTCGAGGCAGGACCCTCCAGCGAAGATTTCTTCCCCCGTTTGGAGACCATTGTCTCTGGGTCCTCGGAGGCGGTCCTCTTCCTTCCCTGGGGAGAGGAAGTTTCAGTCCCTCCTCCCCGGCTAACCTCCTTCGCGGAGGCGCTAACCTCCTTGTTCCCCCCTTTATCTTCTCCCAATGGAGCTTGATAAGGCGCAATCTCTAGCATCCTGGTTAGCACGGGATTTGGTGAGGTCTCAGGGAGGGGGTCGGACACCTGATCAACTTTGCCTTCGCTATCCAATCCTGGACCAAGAGCGGTTTTTCTTTTTTAGGGCAATGTTGCTATGAATAAAATGGACAGTGTGTTCGGATGCGGGGCTACTTACTTGGGTATCCGGGCGATTGCAGCTCAGACCTGCATCCTCAGTGATGTCCGGACACATTATTTGTGGTCCAAAGAACAATTTGTACATCTCTTTGTGCGTCATGCCGAGGAAATGTTGGATAGCTCGCGGTCCTTCCGGGTTGAATTCCCACATGCGAAGGGGCCGGCGTTTGCAAGGCTGGACTTGACGGACTAGCATAACTTGCACTACCATAACCAGACTGATATCTCTCTTGAAGAGATCTCGGATACGGCTTTGCAGTATTGGCACGTCCTTGGCTGGACCCTAGCTCAGCCCCCTGCTGATCCATGACATCAGTTGTGGTGGGGGGCCTGAGCGGAAGGCAGGGGCAGCTACCCACTTGGCACTTCGGGTAGCTGTGATGTAGAACCACTCCCGCTGCCACAATCCGGACACCTCTGGGAAGTAACCCTCAGGCCAGGGAGCGTCAGCAATTTTGCTTATTGAAGCGCCTACGCACGCTGCGTGCTGCCCCTCGATCATCTTCGGCTTCACATCGAAGGTCTTGAGCCACAGGCCGAAGTGAGGGGTAATGCGGAGGAAGGCCTCGCATACGACAATAAATGTCGAGATGTGAAGAAGGGAATCCGGGGCCAGATCGTGAAAATCTAGCCCGTAATAGAACATAAGACCCCTAACAAAGGGATCCAGAGCGAGGCCTAGTCCTCGGAGGAAGTGGGAAACGAACACGACGCTCTCGTTGGGTTCGGGAGTAGGGACGGCCTGCCCTCGGGCAGGCAGCCGATGCGAAATTTCGGCGGTTAGATATCTGGCCTCTCTCAACTTCTTGATGTCCTCCTCTATGACGGAGGAGGGCATCCACTGACCTTGAAGGTTGGATTCGAACATAGTTGAAGGTCCGAAGCGCCTAAACCTGAGCTTTGGGTGTTGGAACTCGGTGCGAGAGGCGGATTCGATTAAGATCGAGAGGAAAAGGCCTTGTCCCCTTCATAAAGAGGGTGAATATCAAGCGTCCTCCTCGTGGCCGTTTGGGACTAGCCTAAGATTTAGGAGTCCTACTAATAGGCGCGGTTGGGTTACCCACGTTCGTATTAATGGGAATCCCGTAATAAGGGGACACGACCCCTGCTTCGACAAGACGTGCCAAGGAAACCGCCTCGCGAAACACGCTGAGATAGGTTATGAAAAACGATTCGAATAAAGACCTGGCTGTGGTGTCACACTACGGGGTACGTCAGCAGATTAGATTTGTGTAAATATTATTCCCTCTACGGTGGTATGTGGAACTTATTTTGCAGAGCCGGACATGATCCTCGTGTTCAAGATCTTCTATGAAGCATTAGGAGGAGGAACCCGCCTTGCAATGCCGAAGACAATCTGCGCGCCGGACTTATCATCATTGAAGCCTAGTTCAGGGGCTACTGAGGGAGTCCTGGATTAGGGGGTATCCGGACAGCCGGATTATACCCTTTGGCCGGACTATTGGACTATGAAGATACAAGATTGAAGACTTCATCCCGTGTCCGGACGGGACTCTCCTTGGCGTGGAAGGCAAGCTTGGCAATACGGATATGTAGATCTCATTCCTTGTAACCGACCCTGTGTAACCCTAGCCCCCTCTGGTGTCTATATAAACCGGAGGGTTTTAGTCCGTAGGACAACATTCAATCATACCATAGGCTAGCTTCTAGGGTTTAGCCTCTCTGATCTCGTGGTAGATCAACTCTTGTACTACTCGTATTATCAAGAATAATCAAGCAGGATGTAGGGTTTTACCTCCATCAAGAGGGCCCGAACCTGGGTAAAACATCGTGTCCCCTGCCTCTTGTTACCATCCGCCTTAGATGCACAGTTCGGGACCCCCTACCCGAGATCCGCCGGTTTTGACACCGACAGTGGTCCTTGTAGAAGGTTAAAAGGCAACTTGAATATTACCGTTGTGGTTTTTGATACATCTCAAACGTATCTACTTTTCCAAACACTTTTGCTCTTGTTCTGGACTCTAATTTGCATGATTTGAATGGAACTAACTCAGTTTGACGTTGTTTTTAGCAGGATTGCCATGCTGTTGTTTTTGTGCGGAAATAAAAGTTCTCGGATTGAGCTAAAAATTTACAGAGAATTATTTCAGAATATATAAAAAATATTAGCGAAGATAATTACCAGAGGGGGGCCACCAGGGCTCCACAAGCCCAGGGGGCGCCCCCCAGGGCGCGCTTGGTAGGCTTGTTAGCCCCTGGAGCCGCCGCCCTAACTCCAACTCCAACTCCATAAGTACCTATTCATCAAAAAAAATTAGAGAGAAGGAATCATCACGTTTTACGATATGGAGCCGCCGCCACCTCCTGTTCTTCATCGGGGGGCGGAGGGCTGATCTAGAGTCCGTTCTGGGCTCCGGAGAGGGGAATCTGATGCCTTCATCATCATCAACCATCCTCGATCACTAATTTCATGATGCTCGCCACCGGGAGTGACTAATTTCTTCACAAGCTTGCTGGATGGTGATGGGTTGGATGAGATTTATCATGTAATCGAGTTAGTTTTGTTAGGGCTTGATCCCTAGTATCCACTATGTGCTGAGATTGATGTTGCTATGACTTTGATATGCTTAATGCTTGTCACTAGGGCCCGAGTGCCATGATTTTAGATATGAACCCTTTATGTTTTCATGAATATAATTGTGTTGTTGATCCTATCTTGCAAGTTGTGCGCACCTATTACGTGTTATGATCTGCATACCCCAAAGTGATAGAAATTGGGATTCTTTTCGGTAATTACCGTAGTTTGAGGAGTTCATGTATTCACTATGTGCTAATGATTGTTTCCAGTTCTTTATTAAAAGGAGGCCTTAATATCCCTTAGTTTCCTTATGGACCCCGCTGCCATGGGAGGGTTGGACAAAAGATGTCATGCAAGTTCTTGTCGCAAGCATTTATGACTATGTATGGAATACATGCCTACATTACATTGATGAATTGGAGCTAGTTCTGTGTCGCCCTAGGTTATGACTGTTACATGATGAATGTCATCCGACATAATTATCCATCGCTGATCCAATGCCTATGAGCTTTTCGCATATTGATCTTTGCTAAGTTACTTTCACTAATGTTGTTGTTACAATCACTATAAAACTTCTACTTTTACTGCTACCATTACTATTTCCAATGTTACCACTAGTATCAAACTATCATATTATTGTGCTACTAATCACTCTGCTATAAATATTTAGTTTTCTAGGTGTGGTTGAATTGACAACTCAATTGCTAATACTTGCAAATATTCTTTGGCTCCCCTTGTGTCGAATCAATAAATTTGGCTTGAAAACTCAACCCTTGAAAACTATTGGGATCTCCTATACTTGTGGCTTATCAGGACATTTTTATGGCGCCGTTGGCAGGAAGCCTAGATCTATTTGCTGAGTCACTTGGGATTTATATCTGTTGATCACTATGAAGAATCTTAAGGATGATAAAACAAAGATCGTTCCATCTAGGACGGGGGGGTAAGGAGTTGTTGTCTAGCTCTGCACTTGATTCACCTTCTGTTTTGAGTAAGCTTGCGATAGCACCACCTTCTATTAGTTCTGATATGTCGCAAGTAATTGATGATGCTACCTCTGCTATGAATCATGCTTATGATGGTACTAATACTTTGCTTGATAATATTGTGCCACTAGGTGAATTTCTTGATGAACAACTTGCCAAAGCTAAAGAATTTGAGAATGCTGAAACTGATGAAATTTATGAAACACCTATTAGACCTAGATCTCCTAGAATTGAATTTCCTAAGATACCTAAGGGTTATGTTATGGATGGGGAGATAGCTAGAGAATTTATTG